>NC_086325.1:50592733-50900233 GCF_036172605.1 Pelobates fuscus
TTAGAATGGCCGGGCTCACGTTAGAGTAGTCAAATGGGATAGCCAGAGGTCAAGGGATAACAGAAGACGGAATAAAGATTAACAAGCCAAAGTACAGGGAACCAGAGAGTAGAATAGTCAATTAGAGTAGCCAAAAGTCAAATACCAGGAGAGAGAACCAATATTACATAAAGAGCACTATGGGAACCAGCAAGAACCACACTAGGGCGTCTTACTGCTGTCAAGACAGCCCTTTTATAGTGTGGTGTGTTTTGCTTTAAAACCACGCCCCCAAAAGGTCCGGGTGCGTGGTTGCGTCATGATCTTGTCGGCTTCCAGCCGACGGCAGTGGCGCGCATGCGCCGAACTTAGAAATTCCGCTCTGAGTGAGCGGCCGGCGTCAGAGGTGCCGTGCCGCTCATTGAAGGAGGATGCTGTACTGCGTGGGTCCGAGGATGACAGGTAAGGTATCGTGACACCTATTGTTCCAGTACGTCATACTTTTTTTTTTTAGAATGAAATGTTTGTCTTGTTTCAAATTGTACAGCACTGCGGAATATCTTGGCGCTATAAAACAATTGTAATTGTATCATCATGGCCTTGTCCTCCCCCCCACCCCACCCGATCAGATCATACTCCTATCCATCAATATTTATCAGGTCCCTGTATTTTGCCTCCTCTACATTTCATAGTGATGTCCCTCACTTCCTTGCCATTATGTCCCTCTGTGTACAGGCCATGCAGATCAAGTTTTGGACTTCCTTTATTTGTGTCCTCATTGACCCCTTCCTCTCACCCAACGTTTGTGTGCCTCATTTCCATTCTCTGACACATCATATTGCCTTTCTGTCCTCTACTCACATTGTTCCTGAATCTTTTCTACATGTGTCATGACCCCGTTTCACCCTTTCCTAATAGATCATGATTGTTTTCTTCCTTAACATCATGACCTACTTTGTATCTGTCATCTCTCTCTGCATATTGTTTTTCCCTTCCCATCACTCCCAAATTGTGTTCCTGTTTTTAATCATCAGATTAAATTTTTGTCCCACTCTTCTATTTCATTCCATTTGTCCCAAGTGGTCTCAACTCTACCTTATGTATAACTCAACAAAATAAAGTTGAATTTAAAACGTTTAAAGACACGATATGCAAAGTGACAGTCGCTTTAACAGGCAATAAAGGAGCGCAGACAGTCCTATTTTATTGTAGTCTAGTCTCTAATACTGTGTGACTCACAATGACACCACATTTAGTGTCAGTATAGAACGTTGGGATTTCAGTCAGAATGTTTTCCCCAAATACAGGAGTCGTTGTATCGCAATTTCAACAGATGTAATGGGTTAATTTATAAGGTCCATATCAATTTGTCACCACTATATGTAAATCATCTAAAGGGACAATCATTTTCCTTTTTTGTATATGTTGCCAGTAGTAAAGCCAACACGTTTCAAAGGTTCGTTTTCTGTTTATCACTTCCAATTCTAGTAGCACAACATAGAACTAATAGAGTCTGTCTCCTGACCCCAAATAACACCTTTGGAAACTGTCTGCATTTAATTGTTTATATAACCAATTAAATTCCAGACCATAATTGAAGCTTACTCATTCGTGTAATAACATTTATAAAATAGTATACATGAAGCTATTCTTTGTCTGATCTTTTTTATTGTTTCAGTTCTAAAATTTGAATACATTGCATCTTGGCAAGTGTTGGAATAGAGTACTTAGAGCAAGTGTAATGTAATGCATATTGTATTAAACAAAGCACGTCCTGCTTAATACATTTTAGTTTAATGTCACACTATCAAACCTGCTTAATTATGAAGCTGGTACTACATATTGGCTCCCTGATGACTTTACCCTGTTATGGGCACATTATAATTAGCATTTAATGAACATATGTTCTCATAATGCCATTAATAGTCTAACATTACTGTGGATTTAGGTGCAGTAAATTAGATTTTTGGGCCACATGAGGGCCCTTGTCCTAGTTAACATATTATTAAAATGAAGCAGTGAATTCTAAAAAGGCAATACATTATGTAACTTCATATCTTTCTTCTCCCAACTGAGAATCTAATTTCCTTTTAGCTTAACTACTAAGGGTCACATGCTCAGTTTAAAGTAGACCTATCAAGAAAAAAATACCTTTTTGTTTGACAACAAGGCATAAAATATAAATGAGTATTTTTTCTTTTTTTTTCTATGGTAAATGGCTCTGTTATTTGTTTTTTCTTTTTCTTTTTTCGTTTATGAAGAAATTTCACTTTGTCAACAGCTATAGAATTCAATATGCTAGCGGCAGCTAGCATCATTCAAGGGAAGTTGTCATAATTTTTTATTATATATAAAAATAAAAGTATAGTCTTTGTGTGTACTATTTTGTAATTCATACATATAAGTAAGTACCTATTTTCCACACATATCAAGGCTTATTATTACTCTGTGGGGACATTTTAACGTCCTCACTGGTCTGAACCAGTTTCTGTCAAAACTATATGTACAATTTAAAACAGCTGAAACCACCTTAGCATACATTTTTGCAATGCCTGTCACTGGACATCAGGTTTGTCTTGGTTACCTGCTATGGCTCTGTTTGGATATACAGTGCTTCTGACCAAAAAAATGCCTCGTGTAGCAAGGGTAAGCCAGGAGAAACACTGAAGCCAATTCAGCAGAGATACTTGGGGGGAAAAAAAACAATTTATCATAGCTGAACTTCCACTGTGTGGGTGACAAAGCTATGAGGCCTCTGGCACACTGATACACTCTCTGGCATGTTCGAATACATTATGTACGAACTTGAATGCACGCTCCCTGTTTTGCGTTATGTGTATGGCCCTGCAAAGGTTAACTAAGTTGCATGCTTTGGCCAATGTCAACAGCACAGCAAGTAAAGTGCAATAAATTGCCTTTCCTTGACGTTTGCCTCAGGTACAAATAATGTTGCAAAACACAAGTTACATATGAACTTTAAGGAAAACCAAGTCAAGTGCTTGCAAGTAAAGACTAGTTTTAATTGAGTCATATTTTGCTTGTATTCCAGTGTCCTGTGACCATTTACTGTACAGCAACCGGTCCATGATTCACTTCAGCTTGAAGGCTTATGAATGTGCGTTGCAAGACGCAGAAACCGCATGCAGGCTGCAGCCGTGTTGGGTCAAAGTAAGTTTCTCAGCGGAATGTTTACTCGTCATAAATCAGTAATCCCGACTTTATATAACAAATGTTTAACATATTCAGAAATGTATTGTATACATATAAAAAAACACATATGGGGACAGATTTATTGAAAACAATTAAAAAATGTTCAGATTTATGACAGTGACTATATACATATATATACTTGTATAGTAATCATGTAAATATTATAGAAAGATATTCTAACGTACCACACTATATTAGGGCCAGAATTACAGAGGGATGGTCTGGCAACTTTTGACTTGGGGGGGAAAGTGAAAGCAAATCGCTTTTATTTTTGTGACCAAAACCACGTGAGCTATCTGGGGTATCTTGTTTTTAGGTCAACATTTCTAGTAAAGGTTTTTGCTCATTATGTATATGTGTAACCTAATGTAAATTAATTCTAACCAGTGTGTTTTTGCTAATTTCTTTTCTTTTTTTTTGTGTGCTTGTTTTTTTTTCTTTTTAGAGTCATTTGACGAAGGCCAAGGCACTGACCAGCTTGGGGAAAACAGATTATGCTTTTAGAGAATTCCTTTTCTGCATTGCACTAGACACAGACAACAAGACAGCAAAATTAGAGGCCCAGAAGGTAATGTGAAATTATTAATATTAACAGAATTTTGGGGAGGATAACCTTTGATGAGAACCTCCCTTTCTCAAGCCTGAAGCATTTTTGAAACTTGCGAAGGGGAGGTTCTCTTGAAAGCTTGTCATTCCAAATCTAGAAACTTAGTACAATAAAAAAAATGTATTAAAATATACTAATTCCATCTGTACTGGACTAATACGGCTACACTCTCTACTATATACTCACTCTGAGATAAAAACAGTTTTCATTTTTGAAAACTAGTCTCCTTTATTGTTTCTTCCATCTAACCCAGAATTGTGACTTGTAAATGTGTTTCAAACATGCCTAAACATAAACAATCATAAGAATTCTTCTTCCTACGCAAACCAAACAAAATAGTCTGAAGATAAAGAATCGTGAATATGTGTTATCATTACCCTTTAATCTTCGCAATAATAGTTAAGTGCAATCATGATGAATGCAGTAATGAGAACTGACACAACTTTAACCCCTTAAGGACACATGACGGAAATATTCTTTCATGATTCCCTTTTATTCCAGAAGTTGTGTCCTTAAGGGGTAAAACTGTTAAGTTGCTCAGAATTCTGTTGTGTTGAGTTTACCATTGAAATCACCAGATTCTGGAGCTGAATAAAAGGATGAACTCAATGCTACAGAGTTGGCAGTAGGGATTCTCGAGCATATTTTTTTGGGGGGCAGCTTTTCGACAAATTTGTTATTGAATGTTTGCAGGATCCCAGTGTAGATCAGATTTAAAATATAATGTTCAAAAGACAACCACAGTGATTTTGTTCACAACATTTGTTAATTGTGTAATAGTTGAAATAAAATGAATGTAAGTGTTGACGACTGCATGTTCTGCCTTATTGTACACACAGCTGCTGCTTACTTTATTAAATCCAGAAAACTGTCAAGAAGGCTTGCCGGACCTCTTGCAGGTGAT
Source organism: Pelobates fuscus (assembly GCF_036172605.1). Taxonomy (NCBI): domain Eukaryota; kingdom Metazoa; phylum Chordata; class Amphibia; order Anura; family Pelobatidae; genus Pelobates; species Pelobates fuscus. The sequence goes on from NC_086325.1 coordinate 50,597,434, forward strand.
TCCACATCCATTCAGAGTAAAAGGAAATGTTGACCCGTTGAGTTTGGCCATGCCGTGCAGCAATCTACAGAGGTTAAACAAAGTACGTTTTATTTAGTTATTTTACTGTTTAGCGCTATTTCTCATTGCTGATATTATATATTATTATTTAGATATAAAACTTTCTGTAAATTGAAATAAATTAACCCTTAAATTCTGTAGCACTAGTTGATTAAGTCAGGACTGTCTTTGTTAATATTCTACTCCAGAAAAGCACCCCCCTCACACCCCATACTGTACTTCGGTTTCTGACTGCTGTAGGCCCAGTCAGGATAATATACATCTATACGTTTTAAAGGTAAAGTCCAGTCACTTAAACACTTCAGCTTGTTTTTAGCTTTAAGTTTATAAAAGTGCCAGTTTCAATTTAAAATTTCGAATAAAATGGAGGGGCGGACCTGACTGCAGAGCGGTGCAGACGCACGTTACTGCTGCTCCTGCATCTTATCGCACAAAGTACCAATTCCCGCTGAGCAGAGGTTAAGACCCAACTTCTTTTGGCTTCCAATCGATCTGGGACACCGAGACCTACAAGATGATACCAGTCACGTGGTTATACGCTTCGGTTCCCATTGCCCAGCCATTGAGGCCTATAAGCATGGCGGGTACATGGGAAACGGCAAGAGTGGCACCTCGCCAGGCCCCCTCTGCCCATGGAGGGAAAACATGGGAGATGGTAAAGCATGCACTCCTACGCCAGCAATGACCACTGCCTGCCCACCTAGGCCAAGGGTCACATGGAGGTTTCCTCCAAAGCTTTGGCCACCTCGCTGTTTTAAGCATTAAAATTCTCTAAACTGCTTTATGACATTTATTTTAGATATGCTATCAGTTATTGATCTTTGACTCGTTTATTTGGATGATTTCCATATCCTTCTTATTAAATCCTAATGTACAGTAACGTCATAATCAAAAAAGCAAAAACTGTTGTTTTTTTTTTTCTCTCATTGCAAAGGTGAACTTGGAAAAAGAGATTCTTCCGATGGTTTCAGAACACAAAGTGTCCAGTGATTGCAATACAGGGAAGGAGTCATTCCGGAGTCCAGAGAATAACAGTATCTGGCAGGTCTCTGTGGCAGAGACAACCATCCCATCAAAATGCATTTCTCTGAAAAGAAAACTGAGCTTAGATGAGACAGAGAAATCTAGGCTTACAGTGGTTCCTTCTAAGATCCAGAGAAGAGGTGAGCGTCCATTAAAGACAATAAACTGTTCAAGAATGCCTACTACATTCTAATCCCCCTAATCCGTCTCAATCCCATATTTTCCTACCTTTCCTTGGGTGGCCACTTTTCTCCATGGCTGCCCACCTTTTTGTATACAAAGGGGCACACCTGGAACATGCATTCTCAGTACTGTTTCTGCCATAAAGACCAAAATGTATACAAAATACAGATTAGGGAAACACACCACACCACACCACACCACCCCGCCGTTCAAATCTTACAAGGCTACTTAAAATCCACTATCTTGGTAAACAAATATGGGAATTCAGTTACACCATATGGCTATGTTGTGTCCACGGACTCACAGTACCCCATTATCAGTGGGTCCTACACTAACTTTAACACAGGAGACCAAGATGCTAACTGCAATACTTACTGCTTAAACTGCTTCCAGAGACTCTACTCAATGTATGCTTTGCTGTGTCCACCTCCAAAGTGACACCTATAGTGGATGGGTATGGTGCTTAGCCCAAAAGGAATCTCATCTGGATTCCATGTATACATAAAAAATGAACAAGCATTTCTCAGTAGTGGATTTGTCTTAAAGGGACACTATAGTCGCAAAACTACTTTAACTTAATGAAGCAGTTTTGGTGTATAGATCGTGCCCTTGCAGTCTCCCTTCTCAATTCTCTGCCATTTATGTTTTTGCAGTCCTAGGCACACCTCCCTGCGTGTGACTTACACAGCCTTCCTAAACACTTCATGTAAAGAGTCATCTAATGTTTATACTTCCTTTATTGCAAATTCTGTTTAATTTAGAATTACTTATCTCCTATTCTGTTAATAGCTTGCTAGACTCCTGCAAGACTCTATTGTATGTAATTAAAGTTCAATTTACAGAGTAGGACATCACAACTTTTAAAGTAAGTTTCTGTTAATCTGATTGCAAATAAAACCATTTTGTTGTCTTAAGGCTGTGTCAGTCACAGCCAGCAGAGGTGTGGCTATTGCTGCAGAAACAAAAGTAATCTAAAGGATCACTATAGAGTCAGGAACACAAACATGTATTCCTGACCCTATAGTGTTAACACCACCATCTAGCCCCCCATGTGCCTCTCATGCCTCCATAAATACCTTAAAAATCTTACTGTATTCAAGCCTGAAGCTGTACATCTGCATGCTGTTAGACTCAGAAAAACAAGCAGTCTGAAGACATGTGGTAGCCTGATCCAATCACAGTGCTTCCCCATAGGATTGGCTGAGACTGACAAAGAGGCAGACCAGGGGCAGAGCCAGCATGATTTAAACACAGCCCTGGCCAATCAGAATCTCCTCATAGAGATGAATTGAATCAATTAATCTCTATGAGGAAAGTTCAGTGTCTGCAAGCAGAGGGAGGAGATACTGAATCACAGGATGCTGTGCACAGTGCTGCCCTGTGCTCTGCTGACCGCAGATCTCAGTGGATGGAGGCATATCCGAAGTCCCTCTGGTTCACTCTGAGTGACTGCAACTGGAGGTGTTCCTAGCTTTCAATGTAAACACTGTATTTTGTCCGAAAATACAGTGTTTACATGAGAAAGGCGGCAGGGAGCTATAGTTCTCACCTGAACAACCTCATTAAGCTGAAGTTGTTCAGGTGACTATAGTGTCCCTTTAACTCCTAATGGCAGTTAATTGAACAGTGAAACGTCAGAGGCGTGATCTATACACAAGGACTGCTTCATTAAGCTAAAGTTGTTTTGGTGACCAAAGTGTCATTTTGAAGTGCAAAATATATACAAAATACAGATAAGGGAGCAGTGCGCACACACACAAAAAATACAGTTACACCACATGGCACCTTTTTTGTATTCCATGAGTATACTTAGAATACTAAATAATGAGTACTACTTATTAAACAGAGGTAACTTTTCTTTAGCTCTATTTTTTACCATAAATTATACTGAATATATATTTTCTTACTTTTTCCCAGCAGATGTGCCAGTGACTGACAAAGCAGACAGTGTTATATCTGTTTCTCCATATGTGGACTCCTCTGACCTGGACTGTTCCCTCTGCATGAGGTATCATTTTGTTTCTGTTAGATAGAATAGTATTCACATAGATTCCCCTTTTTTCCCCAAATAATCCTGGTAGTCTAATAGTTGTCCAGTAACATAGAAATTACATATATAGAGATTAAGTAACACATAGTTACATTTTCCTTAGAGGAAGCTTAAGCAACAATAACTCCAGCTAACTACAGCTAGACTGCAACTCTCGACGCAGACTTTTAAAATGTACCTGTCATAGTACAAACAACTGTTGTTAATTTAAAAGTAAATTTAATTCCATCTATACCGTGTGCTAGCAGGAATGCTAGGAAATGGATTATGGAAAAAACCTACAGAAATATAGGTGCCTCCCCACTACCTGCCAATCAAATCTTTGTCATTGAGTCAGCATAGACCTCAATGTTGAAGAACTGACTGATGAGGAAAAGCAGGAGAACCCTCTTACAGGTGGTTCTCCTTCTCTTCAGCAAAGCAACCACAGCGCTCGCTGTGTGTTCGTTGTACTCACTCGCTAACCAGCACTTCTATCTCTGGCTGGAGGTGTATAGGAATGAAGTGACTGATATCACTCTGTTAAGTGACCATTGTATTGGCAATGAAGTGACATTGAGGAGAATTGTCCTTCTAGGGGAAATGTCCCCAAGCCGAGCCACTACACCCACACCATGGGCAGAACCAGGTGTAACACCAACAGAGACATGGTGACAGTGGATTAAAGTTAATTAATAGTGATATCTGAAACATTTACATTAAATATATAATTTATCTTTTCGATAATTTATGTATACATTGCCTATGAGCGGATTTCATGTATAATTAACCTGTCATGATAGGTTCACGTTAACATCAGTAAACTGCATTTGTGCATCAATGAGCCTACGGTTCACTACCAGAGAAACTCTATGAGGTGATTTGAGGTTAAAAGTAGCTCAATGTGCTCAATGTGCATGTTATTACACAGATTATGTAAAATTCCTGTGTAAATTTCCACATGTAGGTAAAGATGGTGTAGCTTCTTAGTAGCCCTTTCCCTCCCCGTGATGCCAATACAGTAACTTGGTACTTTAATTCCAGAAATATACATTGGGCAGTTATTGCTGGAAACCAAAGCCATACCAGAACGAAGGCATAAAATTCATACATACTAAGAACAAATATAAAATATGGCTAGTTCCTACTCAGGTCTTATCAGACAGATTCCACCACATTGGCATCCCAGAATCAATATGGTAGAGAGGTTCCCCTCTACAGGAGACATGCAGTATCCCCTGTCAGTCATTTTGATATTTCATAGCTATCATCAGTGTTTAGCTGATGCCTCCTAGGTACACCGATCAAGGGTTCCTGTCTGGATTACCCTTTAGACTTTGGACAACCCCAGTAGCATACAAATAAGTCAAACAAATTGTATCTTGTCCTATGTTTAATTCAAGCTTTATACATGTACTACATCATTTGTAGAGTATACAGATTGGGTTTTTTGGTCTTAATTACCAATTCCCTTAAATTTTCTATACAATTCCTAGTTTAGCGATTTAGGTTATCCTCATTCCCTTTCTTGTTGCAAGATATTGTTCCCTTCTCCTCTCTCTCTTTTGGCTGCAGGTTGATGTATGAACCAGTTACTACACCCTGTGGGCACACGTACTGCTTAAAATGTCTTGAGCGATGTCTAGATCACAACCCTAAGTGTCCTCTGTGCAAAGAAGACTTGTGTGAGGTTGGTTTAATAGTAAATCATTTGACTTTATCGGAATAAAAATATGAATTGTTTGGTTCCATGTATGCGATAGAGCAGCACCAGACTGCATCGAGGGCTCGCAAAGGTTTATCAACTTTTAAGGGAACTTAATCATTCTCAGTGGGAAACGAGTTGCATTTAAGAGAGAATCAGATTGTTACTGTAAATAAACTTAAACAGGACAAAGAAATTCTTCTGTAGTCACTTGTTTAATTTACTACAACAGTTAGTGAATGAGGAAACAAACGTCAGTGTTACATGAGATATGCAGTTTGTAATCTATCATTTAGTTTTATAGAACCAAAAACAAAGTACTATTTCACGTTACAATGTAACTGTAGAGATATGGTACATTTATTACAAAACAATCTGAAATGTATTTAAAACCCATTGGTAAAAAATATATGTTCTGAATAAACAAAACATGTATTTGATTTTGGTTCTTTTGATTTTGTTTGTTAGTTACCCTTTTTGTCTGTGGGAGTCGCACAATGGCAATATCTCTTGATATATTGTGTACCTTGTAAGCTAGTACCATTACCTAGAATCCTGTTGTAGATCTAAAAAGTATCCACAAGATGGAGCCTATCCTGTATGATAGGACAGTTTAATAGTAGATTTGCACAAAAATTTAAGTTGAATTCTAAAAGATATAAGCAAATTAAATGTCAAAATGACTGATGTCACAACTACTTAATACTGTCTCAGTCCCTTCTACCATTCGATTCCAACTAATTCTGGCTTGTGGCATTGTTTTCAGTACCTGGCTAAGAGGACATTTTGTAAAACAGAGATGATGGAAGAATTAATTGGCAATTATTTCCCGGAGGAGCTGAATGAGAGAAAATGCGTTTATGAAGAGGAGATAGCAGAACTATCCAAGTAAGCCTTACTCATCAACACTAAATGAATCGCGGTTGGTCTAGAGCAGGGGTAGGCAACCTTTTAGTAGCACTGCACAAATATGATCTTGAAGTCCTATTTTTTTTTTTTTTTTTAATTGAGGTATGTATGCTTAACTATTAATGGGTGCTGCAGTTGCTTTGTAGCGTTGTATTTGTGCGTATGGGGCTGTTCTATTGTATATCTTCATGAGTAGTTTGTGGTATTGTGTATGATACCTATGGATGTGGGCTGATTGTGGAGTTGTGTGTGCGGATGATATGTCACATTGTGCGTTTCGTGGTGTGTGTGTATGTGTTGGGCTGCTTGTGATATTGCACATGAGAGGCTGCTTGTGGGGTTGTGCGCATGTATGTGCATTCTCAGTAGTGTTGTTTTGTGGGGACTGTGTGTGTTTGTGTCTAGGCTGATTGTATTATTTGTATGAGGGTTAGGCTTATTCTGCAGCTTTGTGTATATCAAGCAGAGTGGGTGGCTTCCCTGGGGTCCAGTGTGGACCGGATGGCCAATTACAGGTCAAGGGCCTGTGGGCTGCTGTACTCCAGTGTGGATTCCCGTTCACAAGTGCTGGGAGGGAGTGATCTGAGATCACTTCCTCTAAGTGCTGCAATGCATAAATTGAGGATTGTCCCTCACCACCTGCAATTACTGCTTGGTTTGGACTAGCAGATACTTGAAGTCCCACGCACAGTCCCATGCATAGCTCACATGCCATAGATTACTGACCTCTGGTCTAGAGGAATAGGATTGTGAGAATTGCCATGAAATCAAAGTTAAGGCCAAAATAGTCAAATTGGAAGCATGGCTGATTTGGGGAATGTTTCCAGCTTGGTTATTTTGGCCTTTAATGTGACATTCCCTTTGAATTCCCAACAATTCTCATTTTAGTCATAATTCTCAATATATTGTGAAGTTAAAAAAAACACAACATATTTTACTACTTCCTGAGCAGTCACAGTATACTGCTTACATGTGGGACATCTGAACTGATCACATAGAGTGTAAATAGTGCATAATTGTAGTGGATCAGCTGCAAACTGGGTAAGTAAGACACAGTGTGTGGCTATGGCTACTCCACCAGATAGTAAACTGTGTGAAGCAAAATGTACACTAATTTCCAAAACATTTTAGTGGTACTTAAAAACAGCCTTCTTTTTTATGTGCAATTTATTTGCATGTCTAACAATAATTTTTTTTTTCTATTACAGTTTAAATCATAATGTCCCCATATTTGTTTGCACAATGGCCTACCCCACTGTACCTTGTCCTTTGCACATATTTGAGCCATGCTATCGATTGATGATTCGGAGATGCATGGAAACGGGTACGAAGCAGTTTGGGATGTGTATCGGAGACACAGTGAAAGGGTGAGTGAGATGTGTAAACTATACGTATTAATATCGAGATGCACTTTCATACAGCTTACTGATTAGGTGAGATGCCTCTGAAAGACAACACATATTTTAGCAGTATAAAGCACTTATTTTTAGCTGATCAAATGTGCGATTACTTCTGAAGGCAAAAAAAAAAGGGGACCCTTAAAATCCGCCAAGCGGCGTTTAAATCTTTAACATATTTTTAATCGACGTGTTTGTAAACTGCTCCTGGAAACATTCTGTTTCATCCACTTGGAACCTTAACCAGAGCAGAAAACAAAATTCAGATCAAAAGTTTCTCTCGGGACCAGAAAAACATTAACTTAGCTAAGCAGCATATTGCAAAGATATATGGCACCAAAATGATGAACACACTACCTGCCACTATCTGCCACGTCCACAAAGCATGACATCCTTGGATTGATTATAGGAAGCAACTTACATAAAATGCTCTGTTTAAGTTTCCGAGAGAGGCCCATCACTCCCTTTTTTCTCTCTCTGCCTTCTACCGCTTCCTTACTCACCCTTTTAGCATCTTCTTCCTTGCTTCATTCCTTCCAACATTCCTCTTTATTTTCCTTTCATATGTTTTTTATTTTATTTTTTCTTTTTTTCCTTTTTGGTTTTGTGTTTTCTTATTCTTAAAAAAAGGCTCAGTGTCTGTGCATTTATGTTTTAAGGCTCATGTTTTATAAAAAATAATTTTTAATTCTTTATTTTTGAGCACAGGTAGATGTACGATATATTATTTAGACATCATATAGCAGTTCACTAATGTTAGAGTGTACAAGTCTTGAAGGATGTTACATAACGATCAGTGTAGGTTACATAGTTGGCAGCGTTATAACTTTGTGACAGTAGACATACATTAGGTACAGTATGTGTGGTGGTGTCGTCTGGTATAGGGTGTAGCAGAGCAGGGTAGATTCATGGAGTGTGTGTGTAATCAGAGTGTGCAGGTCGTGTCATTCACCCATCATATGCAGGATTGTACTACTCACTTTGTGGTAGCGCTCGCTACGATCGTGAAATGGCATAGTTTACCATCTCCTGGCTCCGTATTTCATTAGTATATCCAGGGTGTAAAAGATAGAGGGATGATGAGAGGGGAAAGGGAAGCAGTAATGTTTTATAACTTTTGTGTAAAATTCTTCTAAATTGTCCTGATTTCTTTTTTTCTTCTTGCGTATGCCTACTCCTGCTTAAATAATAAAATAAAATAAAAAAACAAATAGTAAAAAGTACCTTCACTTCTGTCTCAATTACCCTCTCTTAACGTCTTGCTGTACTGACAGCTCTCAGTCTCTCTTGTACTATTATGTATGTATGTGTACATATTTTAGTTAAGTACTGATTTATTGTATGTGAATATGCTTGTAACCTTCATCTAGTGCAGAGGTAGGCAATCTTCGGCACTCCAGATGTTGTGAACCACACCTCCCATGATGCTTTGAGAAATTATGGGAGGTGTAGTCCACAACATCAGGAGTGCCGAAGGTTGCCAACCCCTTATCTAGTGTATAGATCTATGGAATTTGTTGGTATTGTATAATCCCCCCCAGATAATACCAACTTCTCATGCCACACAAGCAAATGTGTATAACACGATGATTCCTATTTCAGATTTGCAGATTATGGCTGTATGCTGGAGATCAGGAATGTGGAGTTCTTTGCTGATGGCCGTTCAGTTGTAGACAGTATTGGAAGACGGAGATTTAAAGTTATACAGCACAGCCAGCGTGATGGGTACAATACAGCCGATATTGAATACATTGAGGATGAAAAGGTAGAGAGATGTGCAGTTTAACTATCCACCAGATCAGTGGAAATATAACGCAAATAATTCCATAATAGCATAATCGATTAAATTAGTCCAAACTGTATGATAGACAGACAGACAAAAAAAACCTGCTTAATAATTTTACATTTAATTTTTCTATCGATATCATGAAGTCTGACCTGAGAGCAGATTCTTTGTTTTATAAAGTCATATAACTCGTTCCACTCAACAGAGTCAAACTGAGTCACATGGCCTACATAGGTTTGTAAACTATACACCTTTAAGCTCTCCGCACCAGTCTCCTCACTTCTCATATATCTATTCCCCACTATGACCACTAGAAGCCACTTTCCATCTCCTTGTTGGAGTCAATTAAACGTGTTGCTTTCTGTGAGCTATTAGATCAATTTGTTCATCATATTGATAAATTACATCAGTTGCACCCCCTCTCGCTATCTTTGTGTGAATGCACATTATCCAGTTAGAATGTTAGCTCACTGGCCATTTTTCATAGCCCTTTTGTAGCAGGTATCAGTTTTTGGATCAGTATGTTTAATTTTTGTCCGTAACCATACCTACATTTATATACCAGATTTGTAAAGCGCCCTGGCACATGTTTTTAAAAAGTGTTCGAAGAATGCATTGAAATGTTTTTATTTGGTAAAAAGATCTAAGTAAAGTTTATATTGTAGTAAGAACTTGAGTGTTTTATCTGATTACTTTAATCCGTTTTATACATCTCAGGTGCAAGGAGAGGATTATAAAGAGCTGATTAGTTTGCATGACGCGGTATATGATCAAGCTTACAACTGGTTTAATTCTCTAAAACCACAACTGAGGAGTCGGATTTTAAGTCATTTTGGGCCTATGCCAGATAAGGACTCTGATCTGCAGGTAAATGCTATTTCAGTTACTATTTTACCTGTCTCCATATGGGAGAGTATTTAACACCCAAGTGTATCTGCCAATCCCAAGTTATTTGCACAACCCAATAGCTCAGTGGTTTTCAACAATTGTGCCACAGTGTACATGTGGCGCATAACTGTTTATAAGTCTTTGTATCTCTGTTTTTGTGAGTGCATTTGTGTGTGTGTAGCCTGGCATAGTATTCATTCCGTGAAAGATCAGCCTTAAATCTTAAAATGTCCTGTTAAAATGTTACAATTGTTGCCCCTCCGGGCTCACCTCTGCATTTGCTTGCTTATGTTCAGTACATTATGAGAAAATTTGTCATCAACAAATTAATGTGGTGCAGTGGTAAGTGCTTTGTACACGTAAAGGGACACTATAGTCACCAGAACAGCCACAGCTTAATGTAGTCTTTATTTTATTTTATAAAATATTCTACCAGATCTCTCTTGTTTTCAAGTATGTCCTGGGTCCACAAAACATTGCATTGATACAATAGGGTACAATAAAATAAAAAAATAATATTAATACATAATATATACAAAACCTAACATAGAACAGGTAGGAATTATATAATCAACCATGACACGTGCATTCTGTTTTGAGGTATGTAGGGAGGGATATCTTAAAGGACTTTAGGCTTGGGGAAGATTTTAAAGTTTGCGGAAGGTCGTTCCATAATTGTGGCGCTCTGTAGGAAAAGGAGGATTGAGCTGCTCTCTTTTTGTATTGTGGTATGCTAAATATCGTGCTAGTACTGGATCGGAGGCTATAGGAAGTGGGAACAGCCGGGGAGAGCATTCTGCTCAGGTAGGGTGGGAGCTTCCCAGAAAAGCTCTTAAACACAAGGCTGGAAAGATGAAGGGTGCGTCTGGATTCCAATGATGGGTCCTGTAATTACATTGTAGCACAAATTGGCAGAACAAGTTATGCAATGTATTAGGTTTATTAAGGTGGGTTTGCAGTCTTGACGCACAGCCTCAAGCTGCGGTAAATCTGATTTGCTTGCATAGATTACTGTGTCGTCTGCGTACATTTGTACATTTGTACATTTGAGGATTTGCAGACATTAGGCAGATCATTTATAAATAATGTGAAAAGTAGGGGGCCGAGAATGGAATTTTGGGGAACATCACACGTGACTGAGAGAGGGAGTCGCTGTTAGAAATGGACACATATTGTGATTGATCCGATACATACGATCGAAACCAGGTTAGCAGACAATCACCAATACCTGAGTTTTTTAGTTTGTGTAGTAGAATGTCGTGGTCTACTGTGTCAAAGACCTTAGCAAAATCAAGGAAAATAGCTCCAGTTAGGTCTCCTTGTTCCATGCCAGTTTGGATGTCATTGCAAACGTTTAAGAGTGCAGTTGTAGTGGAGTGATTTGGGCAAAAATCTTATTGATCAGGGATCAGATAGTTAGTTAGATTATTGGTAATACTCACATAGCTGTGTATGGACGCATTTTTCTAACATTTTTGACAATACTGGGAGCAATGATATTGGACGATAGTTAGAAACCAAAGTAGTGTCACCGCTTTTATGGATAGGCACTACTCTTGCAGTGTTCCAAAGATTGGGTATGTATCCAGACACCAAGGATTCATTAATTAGGGTTGTGACAGGTTTAGCAATTGCCGGCGCACTGAGCTTCAACAGCATTGCTGGGATTTAATCAGGTCCAGATTGTTTTCTTAATAACACTAATAGGTACTGTCTTTGCAAAATTAGTGGGGCCTGATCCACATTTGTAGTTTCAGGATGCGTGTCGTTTATTAGCTTTGCAATCAGGGTGGTGGAGCATCCGACAAAATAATTGTTAAAGGCATTTGCTACTTCTAAAGGAAGTTGCAGGATTTTGGTTGTCAAAGTGGACAACCAAATACTGCAACTTCCCTTAGAAGTAGCTCCAGCACCCTGATTGCCAAGCTAATAAATTGGGAGTGGATTGAGGGAGTTTGTAAGTTATTTATGACTTTCCAAAAGCTTCTAGGGTTTGATAGCTTATTGTTCAGATTTTCACAGAAATATTGGGCCTTGGCCAATTTTGTTTGTTTTGTGCATATATTTCACCATTGTCTATATGCACAGTGTTCGTTCATAGAGCCAGTACGCTTGAACTTTGACCACAATGAGTCCCGAAACTGGTACTTTTGAATAAGGTCAGCTGTTATCCAATTCATATGTGCCCCTTTTATGCTCACCTTACGCAGCAGGGCATGCAAATTCAAAACTTGTAGGAGTTCGGATTGAAAGAATTCAACTGCACAGTGTAGATCTGGGATAATGTTTAATCTTGATGTCATTAAGAAAGGATTCAAGATTACATTTTTTGAAGGACCTTGTGATTTTAAGCTTGGGAGAGGATTTAGTAGCCTTTATTTTGCGCACGCAGTACACTAAACAGTGATCACTGAAACTGTTGGGGAGAACACTTGCCTCTTGGATTCTGGAGGAGTGGAGAGAATCCAATCTAGCAGGGTATGGTTATGGCTTTTAATGTTAATGCGAGTTGGGGAGGAGATTAATTGCTTTAGCTGCAAAGTCTTAAACAGCGATCAAGAACTATTAATTTTAGGATTCGGCCAATGAATATTAAAATCTCCAAAGACCAACAGTTCACTATTTGGGTTTTGAGCTATAGTTTCACTAAGGAGATGGGCTATGTCAGAAAGGGAATGCACTGGGGAGCTAGGTGGGTGGTAGATTCCTGCAACAATGATTGATTTACTGCACGGGATCTCAATTGTGCCAGAAGGGAAATCAAAGGTGGCAGGAGTGCTCAAGTTTTGTAAGGGGGTGAACTTTATGGAATTGTCAACATAAATTACTATGCCGCCTCCTCTTTTTGATCTGTCATTTCTATGGCATGAATACCCATGTATTGCAATGGCAGAGTCAGGTATTTTTGCAGTTAGCCATGATTCAGAGAGCACAATGATTTGGGGCGTGTAATGTAAACACAATGCTTGGAGTGCATCGATTTTTGGTAGTCAGCTGCGGATATTTCAGTGCACAAAGGAGAGGCCTTTTTTAGCTGGAAGGCTAGGAATGGAATCTGTTGGGGGACCAGGGTTACACTCTACATCATTTGGAAGGGCAAGTAACATGAGTAATAGGAATTTGGACATAATCTTAGTTTGGTAGAATTGCAATTGTAGGGTTTTATACTTTCGTGGGGTGGGGATTGGAGGGCTTGATTTTAACACTCTCCGCCAACACTCAGCAGATAAATTACAGCAACAAAGCAGGCCATGATGTATTAGAATTTGGTTCTCAGTTTGTGGTAAATGTTGCTTAAGAGGGTAGTGGTAGGAACATAACAAGAGTGTGAATAGTGTTACAAGGAATATTAACACAGTCAAATTTGGAGCCATGTACAGGAAGGGAGGAGATGAAAACAAACATTAAGTAGGTTGCAATAATGCATATATGGTGAGGAAGTAGTACTTACACTACACATATGGCTAGGTACAGAACACAAACATAAATGCAGCAAGCACAACAGCGTGTGGATGATAATGAGAATGTTGATTAAAGCACCGTCTGCTGTTTTCCTCCTTGTGTCCTCCTTGGTGAACTCCTTTGGTAAACTCCTAGGATTCAGGGCACTTATTGGAAGTCGGCACACAGATGGAATGTGGCCTGTGCGCCCTATGGTCGTATGCTCCCAAGTGACTTAACTAAATAGGGAATTCTACTCAACCTAGAGATAGTCATTTGGCTATAACGTTTGACACATGAGATGGGAGGGATTGGACAAGTAGCAGACTGCACTAATGAATCAAGTTTGTCAGATTATAGGCAAAAATACATAGAATGATAATGCATTGTGAGGGTACCTAATAAGTGGGGTGCAGGGGTGAGACAGTCAGTGTTGTAGGGGTTGCCTGGTGAGTATAGTCCCTTAAGTTTCTTTTTTTTTTTCAGTATACACTGTCTTTTCAGAGAAAAAACAATGTGTGCATTGCTTCCTAGGGAAACCTCCTGTGGCAACTGCTCAGATGACTACTAGAGGTACTTCTGTGGCACTGCTGCACAATGTACAGCACTGACATTCAGTGTCTCCACCCTCTGTATGCAGACACTGAACTTTCCTCATAGACATGCATTGATTCAATGCATCTCTATGAAGAGAGATGTTGATTGGACAGGGCGGCGTTTGGCTCTGCCTCTGGCCCACCTCCTTGGCTGAGATAATCAGAATTGACAATCCAATAGGAAAGCATTGGATTGGCTGAGATAATCACTTCTGATGATGTCAGCCAAGGAGGCAGTTCAGATTTAGAGCCAGCACCAGCAGACTGGAATAAAGGTAAGATTTTACTATATTTGGGGAGTAAGGGTGGGTAGGGGTGCTAGGTAGTGTTTTTAACGCTATAGGGTCAGGAATACATTTGTGTTCCTGACCCTATAGTGTTCCTTTTACTCTACTACTCTTCTTAAAACATGCTTCATTAGCATTTATTAGGACAAAGGCATTGGGAATTGTCACTTCTGAAAAGTACCCTTGCAATTACATTTTATTTACATCTTTCAGAAAGTTGCTTTTGTAGACATAAACTGCAGTGGAACTTTGACTTACAAAGCAAATAATTCAATGCTACTTTTCCCTTTATGTTTTATAGATAAACCCTAATGGGCCTGCATGGTGTTGGTGGATTCTTGCAGTTCTTCCTCTCGAGAGCCGGGCCCAGCTCCCGTTTCTCGCTATGACCTCACTAAAGGATCGTCTGACCAGCATCAAGCGTGTTTTACTGTTTATGCGCCGTACTCGTCCACGATAAATCTACCGTACACATCTCACATTGTATTGTTTTCATACTTACTTGCCAATAACTAATCTTGGGTTTCAAATTGTGAAGAATACTAGACTGTGCTCCGTTCACTTATCAACAATTTTTTTTTTCTCCAATTTTAAAAGTTTTTTTTTTATTTGATTTATAAAATAGAGCAAGACAAAACTTAATTGCATATGCCTTATTTTATTATATATCGATTATTTATAGATATTTGCAACATGTTTGGGGCCATTCACTGGATGGAACACATTTTTTTAATTTTATTTTATATAAAGTTTTGTTATACAAAACAAGAATTTGTACAGTGATGTGTATATATAATCATGATCACCATTTATGCCTGCTAATTTATTTTTTTCTTTGTACACCAATTATCCTGCTTTTTTGTACTTGATTTGTTATAAGAAAATATAAATGACCAATTCAATGTTATGTACTTTGTGTGTTATAGTTTCTATTTAATGGTGTTTAAAGGGAAAGTCTGTTATTTCATTACAAAGTGGCGCTTTGGGATATGGCTCTTTTTATTGGCTAAATTGATTTAATACTCATTACAATCACAAAATAACTTGATTATGTTTTGTGTAAATGTTATATTTTTTTTTGCATATTTTTCTTTTGAAATTTATTTTTGTTCATTATGCTTTTGACAATATAATTTTGTACCAGTTGCAAAATATTCAGCCAACAACAGCCAACGCGTTTCCAGTATAGAACTGTGTGGCTCCAATTAATGATGCAATACGATCTCTCATTTTGTGAAAATGTTTACAGAACAGTGTACTGTCACTTTTACAATTAAGCTATTTGTATTAATTTCCTCCGTACATACTAGTTAGATAATGTTTGTTTTGTACCATAACACTGCACTTTACATTACTAGTTGTACAATGGCAAAGTTAAAGGGCACAACAGCACTTTTTGAGAAAGTTGTTATAATAGAACAAGTACAATAATATGAATAATATATTTTCTTGGAATCACTGATTCGTTATTTTACAAATCAACTTGTCTTGGTATTTTTTTCTGTTGTAAAAAAAGTTTTATTAAAGAAAAGAAAGGGACATTGCATCACAAAATTCAATTGCATAGTTACATAGTTACATAGCTGAAAAGAGACTTGCGTCCATCAAGTTCAGCCTTCCTCACATATGCTTTTGCTGTTGATCCAAAAGAAGGCAAAAAACCCAGTCTGAAGCGCTTCCAATTTTGCAACAAACTAGGAAAAAATTCCTTCTTGACCCCAAAATAGCAGTCAGATGTCTCCTTGGATCAAGCAGCTATTACCCCACTAATTAGAAATTGTATCCCTGTATGTTATGTTTTTGCAAGTATTTATCCAATTGCAGTTTAAACATCTGTATAGACTCTGACAAAACCACCTCTTCCGGCAATGAATTCCATATCCTTATTGCTCTTACTGTAAAAAAACCTTTCTTTGCCTTAGATGAAATCTCCTTTCTTCAAGCCTAAATGTGTGACCTCGTGTCCTATGTATAGCCCTGTTTATGAATAGATTTCCAGATAATGGTTTGTACTGGCCCCGAATATATTTGCATAATGTTATCATATCCCCTCTAAGGCGCCGTTTTTCCAAACTAAAGAGATTTACATTTTTTAACCTTTCTTCATAACTAAAATGCTCCATTCCTTTTATCAATTTTGTAGCGCGTCTCTGCACTTTTTCTAGTGCCATGATATCCTTCTTTAGAACAGGTGCCCAAAATTGCACAGCATATTCAAGGTGTGGTCATACCAGCGATTTATAAAGAATTGAATAATGTTAAATAATAACTAACAGAGACGGTATTATTCTAAGGTCAATTAGCTGTTAGTAGTATGAAGCACAAATACCATACCAGAATCACCATTAGCCCAGTGCAGTAAAGACATCAATAAGGGCACATAGGAAAAATAACAATTTCATATTTCATCAGGCATGAATTTGCCTTGTGAGAAAACATCCAAATCCTCATGGAACGTAACTCTGGTCTACAGTGTAATGTGTATCCAAAAAGTGAAGATGAAAGGAACACAGAGGGAAAATGGAAGAGAATCAGTATGAGAATATGAGAAAAGAAAACAAAAAGGGCAAATACATTAATGTTGCAATCCTAACACTTGTTATAGGATGAAAACTATTATTATTATTGCCATTTATATAGCGCCAACAGATTCTGTAGCGCTTTACAATATTATGAGAGGGGATTTAACTATAAATAGGACAGTTACAAGAAAACGTACGGGAACAATAGGTTGAAGAGGACCCTGCTCAATCGCGCTTACAGTCTAAAACACATTAGGAAAAAACAAAATCACGTTCCGTTTCGATCCAGTATATGCATGTGTTAAATCTACCCAGAACCACCACCCCCTCCCTAAACCACAAGAAACACATTAACCACTCCCAAAAATAGGTTGAGTAATGAAGATAAGCCCCTGAATAGAAGAAGGCAGGAAATCTACTCCTAGTAACATGGTAAGAGGCTAGCTGGTTAGCATTGCACAGTGCTTGTAGCACCAACACAATCTGGCATTAGTAGATTGACAGAACACCACACAGATCAACAGAACATATTAAAAAAACAATAGCAATGTCAGCCTCCCATAGCCGGAAAAGGCCGCTCAGCCTCAGGGACAAAGATAATTGCCATATCACAATAATAAAAATCATGAAATTGGGCAGTGAGGTCAGTCCAAAGTTTAAGTATAGGATTCTACTACTTCAGTCTACACCCTGTCTTGCACACCCTGTCCTGAAACTCTCTCCCTGATGAGCATATATAGCTCAAGCCCACTGGAGAATAGACAAATATTGAACCAAGGAAACGGAAAGATACTAAGACACCATAACAACATGGCCTGGGTGTTCAGGTTATGGATTTCAGTTGCACTTTCTATAATCTCTGTGCTATAGTACACGCGTCTAGCCGAATATCTCAAACATAGTAAGTTGGACCGAAGTGCGTCCATCTGGGTAAGAATATTTATTTTGGCTCTGGAAAGCAGTGTATGGGTAAATAATATCCTAGTGTAGAGGAGCATTACTACTCTGCAAATGTTTTGGTTTGAAGGACCGATGGCCCCTCTAGATCGAGATATTAGATGGATTTATTTAGACAACGATGGAGAAACCTCTACTGCGCCCAATGGTAGCCAAGCTCCATCCCTACATTTATATTTTATTCATAAATGCTGAATAACTTTGACCCAAAGTCATTATAATGCAATTAAAATAAAATGGTGTACTGATAAAATTTAAAAACCTTGGACAACAATGATCGCAAACCTTCCAGATGCAATTGTTTATGAAATGTTTTTCCTTAAAGACTGGCTGTAAATTGTAGGAAACGTAGTCTACAAACATCTGCAGTACCAAAGCTATTTATACTTGGACTGCACTGTAATAAAGACTAGAAGGCTTGACCAGAATACTGAACCTGGATTCTTTATGATATCATCATATCATGCAATGTTTCCAGCCTAAATTGGGTATAAGATTAAGGCCACATGGACAAAATATTGTGTTTTTCATCGATGAACATGAGTACATTTAATGACTAAATTAAAAAGTTTATGCTTTAAGACAACATAGGCAAAATGCCATCAGAGTTATTTGTTAAACTGCAAATTCATTTGGAATACAAAATCTGGACATTGTTTAAGCTATTTAACAATGTCTGGATTTTGCTAACCGGGCTCTGAACCAGCCTGAATTAGGACTGAATTTTTAACCAGACAGCTGACATTTGGACCCCAATGCTTCAAATGGAGAAATCCAAACAATTGCAAGAGTTAAAGAAATATCTGCACTGTACGGGTTAACCAGATGGCAGCTGTCAGTGCTTGATAGCTAGACACCAAATTAAAATACGAAAAAAAAAAAAAAAAAAAAAGCCAATGGGTGTCAATATAAGGGATCTGTAAGGGAGGTTATAAACCTCTCTCATACCTTCACCTGCAATGCCGCTGGTGGGGTATACGGTGAGCAGCTGCTCATTGTAATAAAAAAAGGACTCTGAGGCTGGGGTCTGTAAAATCAATGGGGGTGATGAGAATTGTCAGACAGTTGGGTTTTTATCTATCCAGACAAAATCTGGTGTTTAATGAATTATCCTGAATGTTTTGACAGCAAAACAGTATCCATGCATCAGAACAGAAAACATTATAAAATTTTCCCTGCTGACAAATAATTAAATTATTGCAGTCACAAACTTATCATTCTCCCGCGGTATATCAATGAAGCATCAGACATTTTGTTTTCTGGTGCAAACTTGTTCTGCTTTATAGTAAGTGTGAGGGACTGGTGGTACCCTGCTCGAATAGGTCCTGCATATAAAGTGTTTCTGTATTCTGAGTGTCCTATTCTACATATTGTATCAAGTTGGCCTCACTGCAGCCATACATCATGCCCTTCTATCATTTACTAGTAAAGAAATGCCTAATGTTTAAATATTATACCTTATAACCCCATCTGTTACAACAATGCCTCAGTTTATCTTTGCGGAAATCCACAAGCAGTAAAATGTTCTTTTATTTAATATGGTAATTGCCTTTTACACTATATTCTGCCGCCAATAGATTGTATTGCAATTAAGTTAATTATGCTGAAGTGCTGTTATCTACCTCAATGAATATATATATATATTGAGATATTGGCTTCTTAATGTGTTTATACTATAAGATTAGAGTTTAGTTGCTGATAATGTTGTTGTGCTGATTGTCATGCGCTATGCATGATGACCTCCAGCGTCGCCAGAATCCCCATAGGAAAGCATTAAATAATGCTTTCCTATGGGGAGGCCTAATGCGCGCAAGGCCATTGCTGCGCATGCGCATTAGGTCTCCCCTGCCGGCTGACGTTGGCAGGGGAGAAGCATGGGCGGAGCCTGACCCAGCAACGAGGGACATCGGCGCTGGATACAGGTAAGTCACTAAAGGGGTTTTAACCCCTTCAGCAACATGGGATGGGGGCACTGCAGGATTCTGCAGTGCACTGGAGAGTCCCTTTAAAGTAATTAAATAGTTGTATTTGTTTATTTCCTTAAAGCGGCACTGTCATGCCGAATCCCGTTTTTTTTTTAACCCCCCTCCCGCCTCCACTACATCCAATCGACCCCCTAGTCACCCCCAAATGCCCCTAAGCCCCCCACATTACCTCTTTTTAATTCTTTATCTTCTGCCCCGATCTTTATTCAGGGCGCCGCCATCTTTGTGTGGGTAGGTGAAGTCCCTGTGGGACACGTCATCTACCCACACTAGACAGACTGTGAGATTCCCGCACATGCCCAGTGAAACACCTGGACATGCGAACGGGAATTTCATCTATTCATTCATTCATCAGACAGACGAATGAATGAATAGAAAAAATCAGATGAACAAACTAACACTGTGTATCAGTGTTCGTTTGTTCGTTCAGTTTATTACAAGGAGGGAGCTACCGGCGTGCAGCTCCCTCCTTGTAATATGTAACTATAGAAGCGGCAGGGAGCAGTGCTCCTCGCCACTTCCTAAGCCCCCCATGTACCCCCCTCACTCTATGGGGGTCAATATGACCCCCATAATAGCACAAGGGAGATTAAAATCTCCCCAATACCCCTACTTGCTATACCGCGAGTAGGGGCATGTCCACTAAACAGTGAGCAGCCTGTGGCTGCTCACTGTAAAAAAAAAAATGGTAATAAGGGGGGGACCTACTGTCCCCCCCCCCCCGGCCCCCACCCCTGCGCGGTGGGTGGGGGCCCTAATAAAACAATAAGGGGGGGACCTTCTGTCCTCCCCCCCGGCCCCCACCCCTGAGCGGTGGGTGGGGGCCCTAATAAAACAATAAGGGGGGGGGGGACCTATTGTCCTCCCCCCGGCCCCCACCCCTGCGCGGTGGGTGGGGGCCCTAATAAAACAATAAGGGGGGGGGACCTACTGTCCTCCCCCCCTGGCCCCCACCCCTGAGCGGTGGGTGGGGGCCCTAATAAAACAAGGGGGGGGACCTACTGTCCTCCCCCCCTGGCCCCCACCCCTGCGCGGTGGGTGGGGGCCCTAATAAAACAATAAGGGGGGGGACCTACTGTCCTCCCCCCCTGGCCCCCACCCCTGAGCGGTGGGTGGGGGCCCTAATAAAACAATAAGGGGGGGGGGACCTACTGTCCTCCCCCCCTGGCCCCCACCCCTGCGCGGTGGGTGGGGGCCCTAATAAAACAATAAGGGGGGGGACCTACTGTCCTCCCCCCCTGGCCCCCACCCCTGAGCGGTGGGTGGGGGCCCTAATAAAACAATAAGGGGGGGGGACCTACTGTCCTCCCCCCCTGGCCCCCACCCCTGCGCGGTGGGTGGGGGCCCTAATAAAACAATAAGGGGGGGACCTACTGTCCTCCCCCCCTGGCCCCCACCCTTGCGCGGTGGGTGGGGGCCCTAAATGACCCCCCCCCCATCAAGGTGACTAGGGGTCCCAAGCCCCTAGTCACCCCCCACCCAAAACATTCTATCCCCTACCTACCCCCCTCACCCTAAAAATAGTGAGGGGGGAATAAAATAACTAACCTGTAAAAAAAAAAAAAAAAAAACTTACCATTTGACGTCTTCTTTTTTCTAAATTCTTCTTACTTCAGCCCCCCAAAAGGCCAAATAAAAATCCATAAACCCGTCGCACTTAAAAAAAAAAAAAAAAAAAAAAACGAGCGCAAACAAAAATTAATCCATCTTCACCCATGGAGGGAACGCCGCGTACTGAGCTCCGCAGGGCGGGTCAAGGCTTATAAAGCCTTGCCCCGCCCTGCAATTAGGCTTAGAACACAATGATTGGTTGGTTTAAGCCAATCAGAGTGCTCTGTGTCATTTTACACAGCGTGGGAAAATTCAAAAGAACTTTCCCACGCTGTGTAAAATGACAGATCACTGTGATTGGATGGTTTTCAAGCCATCCAATCACAGTGCTCTGTGTCATTTTACACAGCGTGGGAAAATTGAACTTTCCCACGCTGTGTAAAATGACACAGAGCACTATGATTGGATGGTTTGAAATCCATCCAATCACAGTGCTCTGTGTCATTTTACAAGCGTGGGAAAGTTCTTTGGAATTTTCCCACGCTTGTAAAATGACACAGAGCACTGTGATTGGATGGTTTGAAAACCATCCAATCACAGTGATCTGTCATTTTACACAGCGTGGGAAAGTTCTTTTGAATTTTCCCACGCTGTGTAAAATGACACAGAGCACTCTGATTGGCTTAAACCAACCAATCATTGTGTTCTAAGCCTAATTGCAGGGCGGGGCAAGGCTTTATAAGCCGTGACCCGCCCTGCGGAGCTCAGTACGCGGCGTGCCCTCCATGGGTGAAGATGGATTAATTTTTGTTTGCGCTCGTTTTTTTTTTTTTTTTTTAAAGTGCGACGGGTTTATGGATTTTTATTTGGCCTTTTGGGGGGCTGAAGTAAGAAGAATTTAGAAAAAAGAAGACGTCAAATGGCAAGTTTAATTTTTTTTTTTACAGGTTAGTTATTTTATTCCCCCCTCACTATTTTTAGGGTGAGGGGGGTAGGTAGGGGATAGAATGTTTTGGGTGGGGGGTGACTAGGGGCTTGGGACCCCTAGTCACCTTGATGGGGGGCGTTCATTTAGGGCCCCCACCCACCGCGCAGGGGTGGGGGCTAGGGGGGAGGACAGTAGGTCCCCCCCCCTTATTGTTTTTATTAGGGCCCCCACCCACCGCGCAGGGGTGGGGGCCAGGGGGGGGAGGACAATAGGTCCCCCCCCCTTATTGTTTTATTAGGGCCCCCACCCACCGCGCATGGGTGGGGGCCAGGGGGGAGGACAATAGGTCCCCCCCCTTATTGTTTTATTAGGGCCCCCACCCACCGCTCAGGGGTGGGGGCCGGGGGGGAGGACAGTAGGTCCCCCCCCCCCCTTACTGTTTTATTAGGGCCCCCACCCACCGCGCAGGGGTGGGGGCCGGGGGGGAGGACAGTAGGTCCCCCCCCTTATTGTTTTATTAGGGCACCCACCCACCGCGCAGGGGTGGGGGCCAGGAGGGAAGACAGTAGCCTCCCCCCCCCCCAATCTTTAACCCCCGCGCAGGGGAGGGGGGTGTTTAGTAGTTTTTTTTTTGTTTTTTGTTTTTTACAGTGAGCAGCCACAGGCTGCTCACTGCTTACTAGACATGCCCCTACTCGCGGTATAGCGAGTAGGGGCATATTATTTACTAATACTAAGTAATCTTTACTTAGTATTAGTAAAGTTGGCTGAAAGACCAATTTAGGTCTTTCAGCCTTTTAGTAGATAGCTCCCTGATACCGTGGGAATTAGGGAGTTATCTACTAAGCGGCTGCAAGATGCAGCCGCGGCAATGAATAGGATCGGAGTTTCATTCATTAGAATGAAATTCCGATACAAACAAAGTACCGAATTGCATCCTAACACCAATGGAGAAACTGTTCTCATTCTGTTAGGATGCAATTCGGCAGTTTTGCCGGCGTTCTGTCTAAGTGACAGGACGTTCGGCAATACTGACAGGAAGCATTGTGGGAACAGGGAGGAAAGCTAGGGATCATGGGAAAATTGCTCTGACCAGCGGAAATGAAGCACACTTTGCTCCTCCGCTGGTCAGAGTTGGTCAAGCGGAGGAATCCCATAAGACAAAGAGTCCCTACTTTGTCTTATGGTTTTAAAGAAAACTAAAGAAGACAGGAAGAAAAGAAGAACAAATCCTGAGAGAGGGGGAGAAGAGGAAGAGATTGAGGAAAGGTAAGTTCGGCATGACAGTGCCGCTTTAATTATGGAATTTAATCTATTTCATGCAATTTACTAGGGGTGTTATTCACTAAAACAGTGCATTATAGGAATTTAACAACAAAACTTTAGGTATAGCTGCATTCGTAAAGAATGAAAAAAAAATGAGTTGGAGATTTTTTCCATTATATTTTCAAATTAATCACAATTTACTGTTTTGTTACTTAGCAGACTTCTCTGGAACAAATCTGGGATCTTTCCTGTTATCTGCCCTCCACTATTTGTATTATTTTGAGGGTTAGGGTTAGAATATTAATTGAGTGAGGCTAAATTAGTTCCATACCCTCAGTTGCAGATTCCCAAGGGTTCAAGGAGTTGAATGTCCCAATTCCCGCTATGTGAGAGAGACAGTGGAGGGGGACGCGCACTCTGACCAACCTGCTGGGTCTGTAGCAAACTGTTGGGTCTGTGGAGAGATGATCCGAAAACAGAAATATTGGATTCAAGAGACCAATAGCTGTTTGATCCTCGCCTCATCAAGCACCACTAGGCTAGACACTATCTGGATAAGGAAGCACGGAATGGCCCTCACTGGAAGGACGCACATCTCCTATGGGAATAGGCTTAAAGAGAGTGGTGTCTATTGGGGAATGCAAATATGGGCATTTCTTCTGAACATCGCAAGATGGATCACTTCAACCTGGACACCATACTGGCAGATCTGGCCACAAAGGAATTCAACCCCGACGTAAAAGGCTTGCTCTTCGAGGACAAGTTCGCGAAAGACCACCACGTGTCTATATTGTCAGGGTAGGAAGGGGTGCTGCCCTAAGACAGCAATATCTCTTTAAGAGTATGAACCCAATGTGCAGAGAAAATGACAATCACAAGGAATGAGTACAAAAATTATGTATATTATAAAATAAACAAATATGATACAAGATAACCAAACATAATACAGTATTACTACAATGCCAATATAAATTATACAGTAGACCTAGGTCTAGCACAGGAGGTGCAGGCAGAGTATCAGGGTACAGTAATTTTAGGTTAAGAAGAATACGCTGGGCAGGACCAGGTAAGTACCATAGGAGATAGACAGGAATCACAGGATAGAAGGCCACAGGATACAGAGACTATACTGCAACAGGTACAAAGAAACAATGATCTGGCCCTGAGGAAAGGGTGAGGCCACCACCATCTGACCACACTCCCTTGTCTTTTTCCTCTCATGCCTTCTCGATTCCATCCGTGAGGGCATCTGGTAAAGACAAGGTAGTATCTGTTTATCTATAAGGGTGAGGCCAGACTATAAAGGTCGTATTAATGTTCCTAGAAGTAGAGAATAGCACCAAACAGGGAAAGTGGTAATCAATGGTACTGCACAAGGGAATATCACCTAAAGAGTGAACCGGGAACCGGGACATATATATACACACGTCTCTCAAAAGGGCTCTGTACGTCTCTCAAAAAGACTCTCTCTCAGTAAAGTATTTCGCTCTGGGGATCAGTTTTACTCCAGGGCTGGTTGGCACCACCAACACACCTGCCTTCTCGGATACCAGGCCCCAGCTATCCAAATCCTATGCCTCATCTGCCGCCTGTCACCAGCACCACTCCCTGTTCCCCCGAGTTTTCTACAATGGAAGTGGCACCTTCTCTACTCAGGCCAGGTCTACCTCAGGTAAGGGTTGTTCACTCTTTGCCACATATTCCTGTGGCAGACAGGTTGTCTGAAGCCGATCATGGTGTCTCTACAAACCCGTGGGTTTCGGTCCATCGTTTTGTTGGATGATATTTTTCTGATAACTCGAGACCTGGTTTCCCTTTAAAAGGATATGGTGCTCAGTGAGTGGCGTCTTCAGGATTCATACATAAGGGGCCAGGGAGGGACAAAAGTAGGGGTCAGTTATAAAACTTGTATATATGTGTGTCTGTATATATATATATGTACACACGCATACATACACAGGGCTTGACAAATTCCAGGCGCCAGGTCGCCATGGTGACTAGACATTCTGCCCTGGCGCCTGGCATTTGTCAGTCCTTTGTAAGCTGCGCAGGAAACATTAATGCCGGCCACCGCATGGAGCATGGAGGCGGCACGTCGAGGGAGCAGCAACCTTCCTGCAGTTCCTCTCTGCTTCCTTGCGCGCTGTTTAGAGACATGACGTCACTACGGCCCCGGCATCACTACAGAGAGCGTGCAGGAGAGCAGAGAGAAACTGCAGGAAGATTGAAAGGAGACAGTCAGCCAGGGCCGGACTGGGAAGAAAATTCGGCCCGGTCATTTTTTAATTACAGAGGCCCACTAAAAAGGGGGCGGGGCCAGATAGGGTGTGTTTTGTCATCACCAATGACAGGCACACCCCATCACAAAGTGAGCATGTTGGTTCAATGCTCTTCCAGGGTAGATCATGCGCAGAGCTCTGCTGAAGAGCTCTAGCATGAGAAAAAGACCCTGTATTTGTTCTGCACAGCGCAAGCGACTTTAATAACATGCTTGCACTGTGTTTGCTTGACATTTGTCTCTGGTGTCTCTATAGATGGGATACCAGGAGACAAAAGTGCTAGGAAAGCATATTGTGCAGTGTGTGTGTAAGGGATGTAGTGTGTGTGTGTGTGTGCTGTGTGTGATGGGTGCTGTGTTTG
Source organism: Pelobates fuscus (assembly GCF_036172605.1). Taxonomy (NCBI): domain Eukaryota; kingdom Metazoa; phylum Chordata; class Amphibia; order Anura; family Pelobatidae; genus Pelobates; species Pelobates fuscus. The sequence goes on from NC_086325.1 coordinate 50,623,587, forward strand.
CGTGAGGGTGCTATGTGCGTGTGAGGAAGCTGTGTGTGAGGGTGCTGTGAGTGTCAGGGGTACAGTGTGTGTGTGTGAGGGTGCGGTCAGTGTCAGGGGTGCAGTGTGTGTGTGTGTTTGTGTGAGTAAGGGTGCGGTCAGTGTCAGGGATGCAGTGTGTAAGTGAGTGAGGGTGCTGTGAGTGCCAAGTGTGCAGGGTGTGTGTGAGCAAGTGAGACTGATGTGACTGATGTGATTATTTTCCCCCTCCCTGCTTACCTTTAGCCTGGGAGGGAGGATCCTGTTGCTGGCATCCATCTCTGGTGGTCCTAGTGGTGAGTGAACTCTAGCCTGTGAGGCTAGAGTTCACTCTCGCGAGAGCCGGAGCATTGCCATGGCAACGCTCCGAATCTCACGAGAGGAACCCGGCGGAGCTGTAAGTAGGAGCTCCGCCAGGTCCTCTCCTGGCTCCCTCACTCTCTCCCCAGCCAGCGGCCGCAGTATACTGTATGTGGGCCGGTGAGGGAGATCTTTGATCTCCCCACCGGCCCGCCATGGACTACTGCAGGGCCGGCGCTCGGATAGTGCCGGCCCTGCAGGGGCTGGCAGGGGAGATCCTGTGATCTCCCTGCCGGCCTCGGCCCATGGCCACCGCGGCCCACCGGGCATTTGCCCGGTGTGCCCGATGGCCAGTCCGGGCCTGCAGTCAGCTCTCCTCAAAGTAGGGAGGCTGGGTGGATTTAAACTAAAATAAAAATAGCAATTTTGTGAGTGTGTGAGTGTGTGTGCATGTGTCTCAGTCAGTGAGTGTGTGCCTATCACTGTATGTCTGTCAGATTGTGTGTATGTCAGTGTGTGTCTCAATCAGAGATTGGGGCGGAGCTTGCGTACAGTGAGGGGATCTTCCATTCAGGGGCAGAACCTGTGTGCCGGTGAAGCTGCTGCACAGTGGCAGAACTAATGTAGAGTGGGCACTGGTGCAAAAACAGTTTTGGGCCACTGAAGACACAAGCCCATTGGGTGGTCCTAATTGCATGGGCCCCGGTGTAACCGCAACACCAGCACTGCCTGTAGTTCCACCGCTGCGCCTTCCTTATTACAGGCAAGACACATTTTCACAGAAACTGGAAAATCTTTTCATGAGATGCAAGATACATATTCATGGTGTTTAGAAGAGGCTGTGGTGAAGTGTGTATATATCAGTCTGTTTATGGTGTACTATGTGTAACTAGGGGCTGTACCTGGGCCTCTCGCACTAGAAGATCTTACCTGCATGTCTGGAGAGCATGGCACAGCTGGTGTCCGGAACTGAAGATGGATTGCTTTATCGCCTCTGTTGTGGCCGTACTGAACTTTCTTACTTTTTTCCATGGGGAAGTTCTACAGGACTATTAATATTTTTCATTTTGCCATTTTGGCGACACTTCCAGTTCCTTTGCAAGGCTCTGTGAGCAGGGATCCTACCAACTGTCACCTTCCTCGAGGCATTCGGTTTTGAATATCTCAATACATATAGCAACATTTGACCCATCCTCTTTGTAACTTTGTAACTGAAGTTAATTACAGTGTAGTTGCATGACCGGTGTATAGTCGCCATATGGGCTGGCGGAACCTTGGACAAAACCCCCCACATACCTAACCCAATAACACACTGACACCTGGTATATGGGAAAATTTGTCCACAGCTTTATTAAATAATTTATATAATATATAACGATAATATTGCTTTAAATAAATTAACATATAAACATGGGTCATTGCCCCCACCTTCCGCCCCTCTCATCCGTATCCTTCTTTTTAATAGAGGGCAATGACCCCCAACATAACAAATACAAATATATAACGACATTTTCCAACCTCGCCAACTTGAACCGAACAAGTGCCAACCATAAGTAACCATGGCAGGGGTATACCCGGATACCCCTGCCCCACCAGGTTCTGAGCCACCTCCAGGACTCGAAACCACCATTGACCATAATTCCAAATTCTCCATGTTCCTCACGTTCCTCATAGGGAGCCTATGTCCTCTCTCTCAGCTCCCTATCCCGCCGCTGTGAAAAAACTGGATAACTCCTATCTAAACATAAATATACAGGGAGGGTGGGCGGGACAAACTAAACCGGGTAGGAAATTAGAAGTGAACCTCACAAAATGGCTCCTCCCTTAAATAGCCAAACCCACATATCCCATAACCCACCTGTCCTGTCTGTTCCTCCTGGGCCCGCCTCCTAACCCCTGTCAAGGCCCTGTTCCGCTTAAGCTGTGCTTTTGGCTACATGGGGCTACATGACCGGTGTATAGTCGCCATATGGGCTGGCGGAACCTTGGACAAAACCCCCCACATACCTAACCCAATAACACACTGACACCTGGTATATGGGAAAATTTGTCCACAGCTTTATTAAATAATTTATATAATATATAACGATAATATTGCTTTAAATAAATTAACATATAAACATGGGTCATTGCCCCCACCTTCCGCCCCTCTCATCCGTATCCTTCTTTTTAATAGAGGGCAATGACCCCCAACATAACAAATACAAATATATAACGACATTTTCCAACCTCGCCAACTTGAACCGAACAAGTGCCAACCATAAGTAACCATGGCAGGGGTATACCCGGATACCCCTGCCCCACCAGGTTCTGAGCCACCTCCAGGACTCGAAACCACCATTGACCATAATTCCAAATTCTCCATGTTCCTCACGTTCCTCATAGGGAGCCTATGTCCTCTCTCTCAGCTCCCTATCCCGCCACAAGCTCAGACCTTGACCCCTTAAGCTGTCTGAGCTCCGCCACCCCGAAGAAGGAACGCCCTCTGCATCCCTTCCTGCAGCCCCAAATTCAGCAGGTCGTAACCCACTGCCGAAAGGTGTACACCGTCCGAGCGGTAATACCCATCCAACCCCTCCTCCAGCTCCTGGTGCCTTACCACCACTCCCCCCAGTTTCCTGACAAAACTCGCCATCAGGCTGTTCACCTTACCCCTGCATCTGTCAATGGCTACCGGGTCCCGTGCGTACCTCCACCGCCGCCTCGGAACAATCTCAGACCATACCAGCATCACCCCGGGGAGCAGATCAACCAACCGGTTAAGATCCTGCTTCATCCATTTAACCAGCCTCCGCTGCGGGGTGAGGCCCAAGTCATTACCGCCTGCATGTAAGACTAGCATATCCGGCCGCGCCCCGCCTGCGACCATACCAAATATTGCCCTGCAGACGTCCCCCCAGCAAAAGCCCCGATACCCCCACCAGCGCACTACGAGCTGGCCCTCCGGAAAGCCCAGCTGCTGGCCTTGTGCTCGAGCTGCAGCCCTCCGTCCAGCCCAGAAAACGAAGGAATGACCCACGATCCAAGCGACCCGGCCTGGGGAAGAAAGAAAACACAGGATAAAAACCACCCGTACCCCCAAGGCCGTCCCAATGCCCCTTAGTGTTCCAACAAACCTAAGCGTACATATGAGCAGAACCTAACAGATTCCCATCTCCCAATCCGCTTGACTACCTCATCCCCCAAACCTAGACGTGTGGCCTCCGTGGCCGCCCCAATACGAAAGGAGTGGGTACCGTATGTGCCGGCATCCAGTCCCAACCGACCCAGACCCAGACTGAAAACTTTCTGAAATTGGAAGCGAGAGAGCGACGAGCCATCCGCGTGGACCAACAGGGACCCGCCAACCGCGGGCCTCTGATCCAAATACTCCGACACCGCAGCTACTGGGCACAGTGCCGAGCCCGGCAGAGCCCCCAGCGTAACGTCCCGGCCCTTACCTTCCACATCCGTCTTGGACCTAGCCAAGTGTACCACCAGCTTCCCATCCAGTATACGTACCCCGGACACCTGTAGGCCCCCCGTGGCCGCCCGGGTGTTGCTCACTAACTCCCCGACGCGGAACGCCCCAAAGAAAGCCAAAAGAAATGCCACACGGAATAGCGACACCTCAAATGCATTGAAACAAATGGTGGGCAGCACCTGAACAAGCCCTTCCAGCACATGCACCGACACCGGGCGCCTAGCGTCGGGGGCCCTCCGAGCCCTCCGATACCCTTTGAGTGCTTGCCGGACAATAAACGCCTTGGTAAGGTCCGCTCCCCCATGGAGCTTGAACCAGAACGCCATTGCTGCCATGTTCCTGTCAATCACCGCCGGGGAGGCGCCCCCCGCCAGTAATTGAAAGGTAAACCACAAGAAGGCATCCTGAGGCGGCTCCCCTCGTACCCCTCGGCCCAGCCCGCCCCAGGAACGTTCCCATGAACTCCAGACCTTACTGTATGCGGCCCATGTGGCCGGTGCCAGCGAAGCCTTCACGAGTCCGCCAAGCAGGACGCTCCTAGCTGCCACATCTCGATCGGGCACGGCTGACCCCTGTCCTGGGCCTCCGGGGCCATCATTCGAAACCGGGACCACTGAAAACGAGACAGAGCGTCAGCCACCTCGTTCAAGTACCCTGGCACATGGCGCGCGCGAAAGACCACATTCAGAGACATGCACAACAAAACAAAGCGACGCAGCAGAGTCACCACCGGCCTCGATGCCGCAGACTGATTATTAACCGCGTGCACCACGGACATGTTGTCCGAGAAGAAAACTACCTTCCTGTCCCTCAACCGGTCCCCCCACAGAGCCAACGCCACCACCAGTGGGAACAGCTCTAGAAACGCCAGGTTACGCATGAGGGGGCTCCGCCCCCATGCCTCCGGCCACTTTTCTGCACACCAGCTCCCGCTGAAGTAGGCCCCAAAACCCACGCTACCCGACGCGTCGGTATACAGCTCCAGCTCGGCTGTCGACACGCCCCCTTGCCGAAAGAACACCGTCCCGTTAAAGTCCCTGAGGAAGGTATCCCACACCCCCAAGTCTGCCCGCATGGATGAAGATACCCGTATGAAATGGTGAGGGGAACGAATCCCCGCGGTAGCCGCCGATAAGCTGCGGCTAAACACCCTACCCATGGGTATCACCCTACAGGCGAAATTGAGCATACCGACCAGCGACTGCAGTCGGCGCAGGGTCACCTTCCGTGCCCAACGCACCTCGGCCACCACGCCGCGCAACCCTTCTAGTTTTGCCAGCGGCAGCCGACATTCCCCCCGCACTGAATCGATCTCCAGACCCAGGAAACTAAGGCACTCAGTCGGGCCCTCAGTTTTATCCGCCGCCAGCGGCACCCCAAAGCAGCCCGCCACCCATTGAATAGTACCTAACAAGTGCTGGCACGCGGGAGAGCCGGCCGGCCCCACACACAGGAAATCATCCAGATAGTGCACCACCGCTTTATCTCCCGCTTCCATCCGCACCACCCACTCGAGAAATGAACTAAACTTCTCAAAGTAAGAGCACGAAATGGAACACCCCATGGGAAGGCACAAATCCACAAAGTAGCCCCCCTCAAAGAAGCACCCTAACAGGTGGTGACACGCCGGGTGTACCGGAAGCAATCTAAAAGCAGCCTCGATATCCACCTTGGCCATCAACGCACCACGCCCGGCTCTCTTCACCAGCTCGACCGCCTGGTCAAATGATGCATAAGAGACCGAGCATAGGTCCCTGTCAATGTCGTCGTTCACCGACTCCCCTTTAGGATAGGAAAGATGGTGAATGAGCCGAAACTTCCCTGTTTCTTTCTTGGGGACCACTCCGAGGGGAGAGACCCGAAGGCCCTCCAGCGGCGGGGCCGAGAAAGGCCCCGCCATCCTACCCAACCGCACCTCCTTGTCCAGCTTCTCCCGAACCACCTCTGGAAACTCCACCACCGACTTGAGATTATGAGGGCACGCAGTGCCACCCCTCTCCCGAAAAGGAATGACAAACCCTTGCCCAAACCCCGCCCGAAGCAGCTCCGCGTCTGCCCTGTTACCGTAGCGGTTTAGCCAGGGCTCCATCGCGTCTAGTTTCACCGGGGTTAGCCCCCGAGGTAGTGGGAGACCCTCCGCCGCCAACCGCGGCAGAGGCTCCCGTCCCCCCGGACTTTCCTTTCTTGAAACATCGTTGGAGCCCATGAGCCCCACCGCAGCCCGAGCACTCGTGCTTGAAGCGGCAGGCTGCACCCCACTTGCACTGGCCCTCATTAAAGAGCCAGCATAAGCCCTTCTGCGAGGCGGCCGACGAGGAGGACTGACCCTTAGCGCCAGCCGCGTGCTGAAAGGGCTGCGCCTTCTGCGCCATCATGAGCTTCATCCAGAGAGGCAGGTCCATCTGGTCCCACCGCATGCCCGGATTCGCCGCCAGCCGCTGCCGGAACTGCTCATCATACCGCCACCATGCCAATCCGCCATAGGTGCGGTATGCCTCCCATATGCCGTCCAAGTAGCAAAACAGGGACGAGCAGGAGCCCGGCGATTTTTCCCCGATTACGCTGGCCAGGATACAGAATGCCCTTAGCCAGTTACCAAAAGACTTCGGTATCTTGCGATACCTCCGCCGTTTCTCCTCCTCCTCCTTCTTTTCGTCCTTCTTGTCCTCCTCCTTGAGGTCAAGAAAGTCCTCCAAGGGAAGAAGAGAGAAGATCTCGCAAAATTCCCCCTTCCAGATTTTATCTTTCACCTCCTGCTTGAGGTGCACCCCCAGCGGGCCCGCGAAGGACACATACGCATGCTGCCTCGCCGCTTCCGTCACCCCACCCGTCAACTCCGCCCGTTCGCTTCCCGCCTCACCCGCGCTGGAAGCCGACACAGCTTCCCCGCCCGCAACTGCCGCCGGGGTCCCTAGACCGGACCCCGCCTCACCTCCCCCTTGCGTCCACACCTGCCCTACGCTACCCTGTGTGCCACCCCCCACTCCCAGTGAGTGGAGTAGTGACTGCAGTGTTTGTACTAGTGCACTGGACTGTAGCGATTCAGTAGACTCACCGGCCAAGCCCCTGGAGCCGAGGATACCCGGGGCTGCGCAGTCCGTCACTGCCCGTCCAGGATGAACGCCATCCGCCGATGTCCCGCCAACCAGGGAGCCCACCCGGTGCCTGGAAAACTCAGATGAGGAGCGACTCCGGGACCTGGAAAGAGGAGAAGAAGTCCTGGGCAAGGCGTACTGTTCCCCCACTACCTTCCCGTCCCGAACCGGGGAGCGCCTGCCAACCGCCAAAGCCTCCCGCCGGGTATCCTCCCGCCGTCGCGCCCCAAAGGCCTTGAGAGCCCTGCCACGTGGACTACGACTCCTACCGTCACCTTTGGATGCCAACCCCCGTCGATGCAACCTGGGGGACCCGGACCCTGCCGAACTCCCTGACGTTGCGCGCCTGCGCCGGGGCCTCCGTCTGCGCGTCCTGGGGGCCCTAACCGGCGAGGGGCTAGCACTACCAGACTCCGAACTAGACCCGCCCCCCCCGCTTCCTGCCCCGCGCCCCAACCCCGCTGCAGCCCGACCTACCCCTGCTCCTACAGAACCCAGACCAGGGACACCTCCCCCGGGGCCCTCTACGGACGCGGACGGTGACACCCCGCTCCCCGAGACAGCTATCCCCGACCGACCGGACCTCGGAGCCTTTCCTTTCCCCTTACCCTCTACCGCCCTCCTAACATCCACCGGACCCGCAGGCTCTACCCTCCGCCCCGCAAGCGAACTACCGAGGGACCCCCCACCCTCCCCCACTGAAGCCTGCCCAGTCTGCACTCCGCGAGAACCCTTCGCAGCATCCCGCACCCCCCTCAGGGGCCCTCCGCCCGACCCCTGCTCCCCTTGGGCCGCTCGCCTACCCGCCCCCCCGTCCGCCCGCTCCCTGGAATCGGGCCTCACTCCCCGCCTGCCCACCACGCCAAGGGGACCCCCGGAAGGGGCACCTGCACTTGCCTGCTGTACGTTGGGCCCGTCGCGGACCGTCCCAGTCCGCGTGCTGCTGTCCACTGCCAAGACCGATGGGGGTGCCCTCCTGGGCCGAGACCCCGCCCCGCCAGGCCCCGCACCAGGCCGTCCGGCCGCCATTTTGGATCCTGCTCCGCGCACGGCCCCATCCGTGTTAGGGGGTGGTGCAGCGATGTCCAGGGCAGCCGCCCGTCTAGACTCACCACGCCGAAGCCCCGGCCGCACACTGGGAGGCAGAGCCTCGACCAGGCAGCTCCTGGGCCTGCTGCGACTTCCACTGGCTGTCTCCTGCACTCCCGTGCCACCGACCTCCGGTTCTCCTCCCGGGCTCAAACGCCTCGGGGGCCTCCTGGCCCGCGCCGGGCGCGAGTCTCCGGCCTCATGTCCTGCCGCCGCAGCAAGGACCGGGCCCAGCTGGGCCTGCACCCATTCCGCTCCTTGTTGCCGCGCCGCTGTCCTGATCCCCTCCAGAAGCTTCTCCACGACATCCATGGCCCTGCAGAGGAGACAAAGAGAGAAACCCTACCCAGCAAGTTTAGAGAGCACCGGGATGCACACAAACTAAACCGGGTAGGAAATTAGAAGTGAACCTCACAAAATGGCTCCTCCCTTAAATAGCCAAACCCACATATCCCATAACCCACCTGTCCTGTCTGTTCCTCCTGGGCCCGCCTCCTAACCCCTGTCAAGGCCCTGTTCCGCTTAAGCTGTGCTTTTGGCTACATGGGGCTACATGAGTGTTTAGCCACAAAAGGAAAATTAAATTGCAACTTAGTAGTCTCTTAAAAAGGTATCTAGGACAGAGCTAAAGCGGTGTGAAAAATCTTTAAAGAATCTATTTAGAAGGAAGGGGAAGGGGGTGGATACCAGAGCAAGAGTTAATTAAATTGATCAATTTTGAATTATGATCACTGCCTCCCAAGACAAGACTCACTGATATAAATCAATCTGTTATAAGACAGGTCCAACATCTTTTCACTTTGCTTTCAAAAGGACAAAAACAAAACAAAAATAATTAGAAAAGACCTTGTCCAAAATGCTCTCTGTAGATAATGTCCCAGTACAAGTACAAATAGAATATGCGATTTACATCAGAAGCTATAAAAAAGGAGAGTCAATGTTAAATTATATTGACGCTTCATCTTCTGTTCTTCTCCTCCTCGTGGTCAACTGTTGATCTCATATGTATGCCCTTTTAAACTTATCTCTGCCATCAGTGTGGCAAGATGGGTACACTGGATACTTGGACTGGCCAGTGTGGAAGGCTCCTTTGGTGCACATTTTGTTTCGGGTTTGGCAGCTTTAGATATTGGTGGTTGTATGTTCTATATTCTGGAAGCGGCTGATTGGTTGCATAAATCAACATTTCGTACGTTCTTTTTTCGGCCCCTTCAACAAGCTTAGTTTGCTTTTGTTTCTAGGTGTTAAAATGGGGGATTATTCTAGCCTTGGTCTTTAATAATATACATTTTATTAACCCCTTAAGGACCAAACTTCTGAAATAAAAGAGAATCATGACATGTCATACATGTAATGTGTCCTTAAGGGGTTAAAGACAGGAGGTGAATATTTTTCCCTCCTTTCTCATCCCCCTTTTTCTTTTTTCTTTTATTTTCAACAGAACTGAACGGTTTATTGCTTATGATTTTCTATGTGGACTATGTTTTCATATTTTTGACTGCATTCGTTTTCTGCAGCTTACTTTTATTTTTTTCCTTTCAGTTCGATCTAGAACTAAACGGTTTCTCGTGGTTCTTATCTATCTGGATCTTTTGCTCTGTTTTGGTTGATATTTGAAATATAATATTCTCAAATGAAGAGGTAGTGGGAGGGTTTTATATGCCCATCCTTGTGCCGATTGTTACTTTGCTGCTAGAGGTGTCAGTAAAGAAGGTTTAAGAAAAATATTTGCCTCCTATCTTTAATAAAATTTTGATTATTCGAACACTAAGGCTAGCATAATCCCTAATTATCACTATTTTGACCTTAACCCCTTAAGGACACATGACATGTGTGACATGTCATGATTCCCTTTTATTCCAGAAGTTTGACCCATAAGGGGTTAAATTTGAAATTCATTTTGAACTTGCTTTAAATTTTCACATTTATAAATAACTCTGCAAGTAGTGCTCAGTGACGAACAAATATTTATTTGATGTGTAAAATTACAATTACTTATTTAACCCCTTAAGGTCAAAATAGTGATAATTAGGGATTATGCTAGCCTTAGTGTTCGAATAATCAAAATTTTATTAAAGATAGGAGGCAAATATTTTTCTTAAACCTTGTGTGTCCTTAAGGGGTTAATAATGTTTTATTATTATATATTCATAACCAGTAAAATTTTATAAATGAGGATGAAATAGTTTACATCAAATAAAATTTGCTACATTTAATAAAAGCAACTGTGTGTATTTGAGAGACCTAAAGGTCTATTATTGTTCTTTTTCTTGGAATTATCCTAATTTGAAAGTTGTGCCTGTATTACGAACAGGTAGTTACTATGCATATAGTGTGCATTCTAGTGGCCATGATTGGTAATGCATTGGATACTTGGTTTTAAGCTTTTTACATCTATTGAGTCTTTGTCAGTTTTTTTTTCATCAAGAAAAGTAATTAAGAGATATAATAAATGTACTTCTTCCAAGTAGTTTTTTAATATATGTACTTTCTTTGCTCTTGTTAGTGCAGTACATCTCCATTAATATTTGTCAATAACGTGGACACATAAGCAGGAGAGGGACCACGATGCAGGTCATCCCACCTCATCACTAAAGCCCCTACTCCTCCAAATTGCTGAGGTGAGAGGAAGAACTGTATAGCACGTGTGGGGGGGGGGGGGGGGGGGGGAGGCTGCAAGGGGGGCTATTATTTGCAACCACCGTGGCCAACTATAAAAGCAGAAATGTTCATGGAGTTTGGCGGAACCCTTTAAAATTTGTCATAGTCTCATATTATTATTGCCATTTATATAGCCCCAACAGATTCCATAGCGCTTTACAATATTACAAGAGGGGGAGATTTAACAATAAATGAGACAATTACAAAAACTAACAGGAACGATAGGTTGAAGAGGACCCTGCTCAAACAAGCTTACAGTCTATAGGACGTGGGGTATAAGACACATTAGGACAGGAAATAGCAATCAAATAAGGTGGGAATGAAGCAAAGCTGGAGGAGAAAGTAGAGTGCTGCCGTATAGGAGAGAGCAAGAGACAGGTATGAGAGGTAGAGGTTACTCTGGGAGGCCTAAGCTTTCCTAAAGAGATGGGTTTTAATTCACTTCTTAAAAAATCGAAGATCGAAGGAGAGTCTGATGGCGGTAGCCGCTTGTGAGAAGTCCTACAAGCGTGAGTTGGCCGTATGGGTACGAGCAGCGGACAGGAAGAAGTTGGTCAGAGCGGAGAGACTGTGAAGGGGCATACTTAACGATGCCTAACGATCTGTGATGAAGTATAATAGGGGCTAAAATTGTTCAGTGCTTTATAGGTATGGATTAGTACTTTTAACTTACTCCTATAGGATACAGGAAGCCAATGTAAGGACTGACAAAGGGGTGAGGTGTGAGAGGAGCGACTGGAGAGGAAAACCAGTCTCGCGGCAGCATTCATTATAGACTGTAGCGGAGCAATACAGCTTCTGGGAAGACTAATTAGGAGAGGATTACAATAATCCATGCGAGAGATTACCAGAGCATGGACAAGCTCCTTAGTAGCATCTTGCGTAAGAAAGGGGCCGATGCAGGCAATGCATATGCGGGCAATGTTTTTAAAGGGACACTACAATCACCAGAACAACTACAGCTTATCGTATTTGTTCTGGTGAGTAGAATCATTCTCTTCAGGCTTTTTGCTTCAGAGAAAATGCAGTGTTTACATTACAGCCTAGTGATAACTCCACTGCCCACTCCTTATATGGTTGCTAGAGGTGCTTCCTTGGGCAGTGCTGTAGAGTAGGCAGCACTGCCATTCAGTGTCTCCACCCTCTGCATGCAGACACTGAACTTTCCTCATAGAGAAGCATTGATTCAATTCATCTCTATGAGGAGATGCTGATTGGCCAGGGCTGTGTTTGACTTGTGCTGGCTCTGCCTCCTTGAGAGTCTCAGCCAATCCTATAGGGAAGAATTGTGATTGGCTCAGACCACTACTTCTGATAATGTCAGCAGACAGAGGCAGTAGCTTCAGACTTCAATATAAGTAAGATTTTACTATATTTACAGAGGCAAAATGGGCCCACGGGGACTAGATGGTGGTTTTAACACTATAGGGTCAGGAATGTATGTTTGTGTTTCAGACCCTATAGTGTTCATTTAAGGTAGCATCGACAGGATTTGGTAACAGACTGTATGTGAGGCTCAAACGCCATTTGATTAACTTTGTATAATTGTAAAGAGCTATTAAAGACTGTTGGTGGTTGGTGTTATATAAATAATAATGAGCTGTGGTCAGGACTGTGTGGGGAAACATTACAGCCACTTTCATGGATGCACTCTAACCAATTAATAGAGAGGAGGTATATAATATGCATGTCAGTCAAATCATTAAATAGTTCACATACACTTGCTATATAAACTGAGCAAGACATGGAGGCACATGAAATCAGAAATGAGCTGCATTTCAAAGTGAACCCCATATAATGCTGGACAGCAACAATTAAAGGAGCACTATAGGTTCAGGAACACAAACATAGATTTCTGACCCTATAGTGTTAAAACCACCATCTAGTCCCCCACTCTTAATATAGTAAAATCTTACTTGTATTCAAGTCTGAAGCTGGTGGGTCTGCCCCTATTTGCATGTGAACAGCACATTTCTGCTGACATCATCAGAAGTGGTGGTCTGAGGGTTTACAGCAAAAAGCCTGAAGGTAATGATTCTACTCACCAGAACAAATTCAATAAACTGTAGTTGTTCTGGTGACTATCGTGTCCCTTTAAATGTAATCTTGAAAAGGATTAAGATTACTCAGAGCCCTAGGCAAGTTACATAGGTGTGTGTGTGTGTATATCTATCTAAAAGTAGTACACTACAGCAGGAGTAGGCAACCTTTCACACTACACCCCTAATAATGCTCTTACAGCTACAAAGCATAAACGGAAATGTAGTCCAGAATATCTGGAGTACGAAACGCTGCCCCTGCACTACAGTACACAAGTTACAAAACGAGGCTTGGCCTGAAAACCCATTGCTATCACAGTAACTATACTAACTGTCCTTCCTACATGCTTATTAAGCGTGTTGTGAAGCAAGGCTTCCATCTAAGAACACGTGACTTGCTGAGAAGTGGTCACGTGATGCTTGTCAGTAGCTGAGACACAGTGACACAGCCCAAGGCAGACTGTAGTCTGCTCAGTGCGCACCACCTAGTGACCATTGCTGGTATTGGACTCAGTGTTAAAAAAAAATAAAAAATTATTATTATGGAACCTATTCACTAAACAGTGAAAAGTTGTGAATTAAAAACGGTATTGAAACTTTAGGCCAAAATTGCTGATACAAAAAACTTTTCCAACTCGGCTTTAGTCGCATATTACCTATTTAGCCTGTATTTTGCATTTCAGGTTTAAAGTAATTGTTTACTCAATAACCCTTAAGACCCAATTCTTGAGAGACAATGCCACTGGTTTAAACAGTTTTAAAAACAGACACAGGCTTTCTAACAAGTTATATTGCAGCATTAACTATAACCTATTCACCTCTTACTAGACATACTGCTGCTGAAATGATAGATCCATGTGAGACAGATAAATCCATATAGTTTATTATACACAGTGAGCTGTAATAAAGATACACAATACTGTAATAATCCTGGTCACTCCCACTTACAGGAGACCCCAGCACGGTGTGTGTTAATAGAAATAATGGCTTGTACTAGCAGTGCTCAGTGTGAGATGGTGAATGTGCGTCATTCCTCCATGGGCTGGAACCCAGACAATCAGCCCAGGCAGACAGAGGATGAGCTCAGTGCGAGCTGGTCTCAGGGGGTGACACCCTGCCAGCACTGTAGGGGGCGCTAGACTTTGTATTCACACCATACTGAGCGCCAGAAAGGAAGAGGGGCCTAATCACTCCCAGGAAAAGCAGCGCTTTCCGCCAGGATTCTTCCCTGGGAGCCGAGCATTCCTCCCGCACACAGTGTAGCAGTGAGCCCAGTGATACATTGTATCCTGCGCGTTCCAACGTTCCATTGTATCAGCGCAGGTCCTGGCTCACATTGCTCCAGGGGATCCCGGGCACATGGGGCGTTCTACAGATAGCCAGGTTATATAAGAGCTCTCCGGGTCCCAGCTCGGCTCCCACACACACAGCATGTCTGAAGGCCTGTACGAGAAGTTCTTGGCTCCAGACGAGCCCTTCCCCCTCCTCTCCCAGCGCGGCAGTGTGAGCGAGGAGGGGTGCCTGGATGTCAGTGATTTTGGATGCCAACTCTCATCATGCCACCGGACCGACCCCTTGCGACGTTTCCACTCTAACCGGTGAGTAAATATTCACCTTTATAAACCTCAAAGCATTGCAGTCTCTGGTCTGGGGGGCGATTTATAAAATAATAATTTGTAGTGGTGATGGTTGAAATGACTAATCTGTGATAAATCAATGACCCTTTTAAAACGTGGCCAAAAGGTACACACCCATTATTATGGCACTACAACTATTTGATGCTCTGCCAGCCTTAAATAGGGACTGTTGCCAATGGGGTTTGCACAGCCAAATAGCTAGTTATTGGCTCTTCCCCCTTTTAGGCACTCAATCTTTAAATGTATGCCCAAAGTATCATAGGTGACAAACTCAACCACAACATGGAAGTGCAGCAGAGGTAAGTTAGTTATTTTTATGCTGCAATGGTGTTTACTGGGATGAAGGAACTAGGGAGCTGTTAAAGTTTATCATGATGCTTGGAAGCTAGCTACATTTCCTCCATGCTTTATTTTAACTTTTAACTTGGTGTGCCAGCATTGTCTTTTTTTATTTCTTCACCTGAAATCCTAATTCCTATGCTAATGTTTTACATTTGGGATTGACATCCATATTAACAATTTAAGCATCATGGATGGTTTGGTTTTTACATGCAAAATCTGAATACCCTTCAACGGACAGGCAAACAAAGGGGCATTGGATGTAGATAATGCATATAAAAAAAAACACACCCCTTTGATGTTCTAGAACAGGGGTCCTCAAACTCCGGCCCCCCAGATGTTGCTGAACTACAACTCCCATGATTTTTGGGCTATCTATGTAATTCAAAGAATCATGGGAGTTGTAGTTCTGCAACATCTGGGGGGCCGGAGTTTGAGGACCCCTGTTCTAGAACCTACTTCCGATTCTTGAGATTTGTATCTTCTGCAATGAGCTCTCAACAGAAAGTTGAATGCTGTCAGCTAATCCTTGAGCTTGTATACTTAATTGTGTACTTGTCATTTATTAAAAAAAAACATAAAAACACAAAATTAAGCTTTTTCATGCCTCAGTGCAGTTTTTGCTATGTTTTTTGTACATGCTTTTCAAAGTGATAATGAAGTCATCTCAGTCACGCAAGCAGTCATTCCAGCTCTCTCAAATGAAGTTGTGAGAGTCCATACTAGCTTTAAGTATATCATACTTATGGCATTTTAAATTGGTACTATTGCAGCCAAATAGGGAAATCCACACACACAGAGAGGGGTGGAAGGAGGAGGCTATCCTTTATAGTTATATAGAGCTTGCTGAATTTAGTATTGAATGGTAAAATTAATTTATACTGGCATGGAACTTGCCTTTGACCACTCAGCAAATTACTTCATCTTCTCTAGCCTCTGTTGTGTTTTAATGTAATTGTGTTAACCTCTCTTAAATTAAACTCTGGAGAGTACTATATAGTGCTGTCGATCTCTGATCAGTGTAACAGCCAGAGAATATTCTGAGAATCATCAACTTCTGCAGGTGAGCAGACCTTTAAAGAGACACTCCAGAGTCCTGTAACTGCGTCATTTCAATTAAGTCATTCTGCTGTCTGGAGTCACCAGCACAATCCTTCCATTCAGAGTTAAAGGGACACTATAGGCACCCACACCAGTTTATCTTATTAAAGTGGTCTGGGTGCAGTGATCCTGTCCCCATAGCCCTGCAAGATTCATAGAAACTGCAATGTTTACATTGCAGGGTTAAGACTGCATCTAGTGGTTGCTTTTCAGACCGCTACTAGAGGCACATCCTGCTGTTTCACTGAGTTTAACTTGGTGAAAGTGTGAGGACGTCCAGCATCTTGCAAATCCCCATAGGAAAGCGTTGATTCAGTGCTTTACTTTGGGGAAGGCCTAATTCCCGCGTGGCACTCACTGCGCATTAGGTTTCCCCTATCGATGGCATTGGATATGTAAGTTCAACTTCACATATGAACACAAAATTGCTGCACCCATAATTTAAGATCCAGCACAAGGAGGAAAAGATAAATATAAATAAATATTAAGATACAGGGGGCACGAGGCTGCATCAATCCATTTCACTGGCTGCTCCTGTACTGTTGCTATTTAAATAACATCTGCACTCTGGGATGTAACAAACTAGCAAATGTCTGCTTTGGTGTTAATTCCCCCTACCAGGAACTGTAAAGTTCTGACCAAGTATTTTTCAGTTTCGCTAACTTGGCTTAAATTTCACAATTTCTTTGCCAATTCTCCGCAAAACCCAGTTGGGTGAAATAGACTTCTTTTGGTACTGTTGTTCTGTTCGTGTCACTTGTATGTACTCCCATGTTTTGGTGTCTGTTTATTTTCAGGTGGAATCTAACTTCTTGTGGAACTAGTGTGGCAAGTTCTGAGTGCAGTGAGGAATTATTTTCCTCGGTGTCGGTTGGAGACCAGGATGACTGCTATTCACTACTGGATGACCAGGACTTCACGTCTTTTGACCTTTTTCCAGAAGGCAGCGTTTGTAGTGATGTTTCCTCCTCGATCAGTACCTATTGGGACTGGTCTGATAGTGAATTTGAATGGCAGGTAAATTGTAGTAAATGAATACACCTAAAATGATGTGCACTCTTAAAGGAACACTATAGTCACCTAAATTACTTTAGCTAAATAAAGCAGTTTTGGTGTATTGATCATTCCCCTGCAATTTCACTGCTCAATTCACTGTCATTTAGGAGTTAAATCACTTTGTTTCTGTTTATGCAGCCCTAGCCACACCTCCCCTGGCTATGATTGACAGAGCCTGCATGAAGAAAAAAAAACTGGTTTCGCTTTCAAACAGATGTAATTTACCTTAAATAATTGTATCTCAATCTCTAAATTGAACTTTAATCACATACAGGAGGCTCTTGCAGGGTCTAGCAAGCTATTAACATAGCAGGGGATAAGAAAATCTTAATTAAACAGAACTTGCAATAAAAAAAGCCTAAATAGGGCTCTCTTTACAGGAAGTGTCTATGGAAGGCTGTGCAAGTCACATGCAGGGAGGTGTGACTAGGGTTCATAAACAAAGGGATTTAACTCCTGAATGGCAGAGGATTGAGCAGTGAGGCTGCAGGGGCATGTTCTATACACCAAAACTGCTACATTAAGCTAAAGTTGTTCAGGTGACTATAGTGTTCCTTTAAATTAAATATAAGCCGTTAATCCATGTAAGGTCTTGCTTGCAATGTTGTCTGCAAATATCTGCGGTAACCAGCTGGTAAATATTAGCAGCCACAATTTACCACAACATTTCCAATCTCTTCATCCTTTTTATGCCTTCTGCCGGTACAATCTTCTGTTCCTACAGATGCCGCCTCCTTATAGGTGTTTGCAAAGTCATTGCCGTAGAAAGCACAAACGGCAGTATAAAAGAAATGCCCACCTTGTGCATGTACACTTTAGGGATCAGCCTTGACTGGACTGATGCAGGAAATACTGTATACTGTGCTATCCTAGTGTGTGACCATGTGTGTACTAATTGTTGCCTTAATTATTGAGGTTATTTTATCTTCTTAGAATTGTTCACTTTAATCACACATGCCCTACTTCTAAAGAATAGTTTTATTTGTTAATTTATTTTCATGTGGTTTTAGGTGAATTTAATGCCTTAATTCTAATCCCAAATACCCAATGTGTATTTTTTTTTTCTCAATAGGATGTTTGGGGAGGAAGCAGTGTTTAAACTTGTTTTTTTGTTTCCACCAAGCAGAGGCAGACTTTCAAAATTTGAGGGATAGTGACAACTAGTACAATTTATTGAGAATTCTGGAAACCAGTTGATAACTTGCTGTTAATGTCTCCCATTAAAGTGGAAACCATTCCTACAAACATATGTCGCTGACAGTCATGTTAACATTTTAGTCATCAGAACAACTACATCTTCATGTATTGGTTCTGGTGTCAATTACCTGTCCCTGCATTTTTAGCTCTGTAAATACTGCCTTTTCAGAGAAAAGGCAGTGTATACATTGCAGCCTATTAACACCTCTAGTGGCTGTCACTCATACAGCCACATAAAGCGCTTCCTAGTCCAGTGCTGCACAGTGTGCAGCCATCCCTTGTATACAGTGTCTCCACATTCTGCATGGTGGCACTGCATGTTCCCCATAAAGATGCATTGATTCAATTAATCTCCTATGTGGAGATGCTGATTGGCGCAACACAATGTTTTGCCGCACATGTGCAATAGCCTCCCATTTTGATTGACTGAGATCATCAAGATTGGTGATCTCTGCCACAGAGGCGGGGCCAGCATGGTTGAAAAGGGGAGTAAAATCCTTTTTACCTGGGGGTACTGGTCACTTAAAAATCCACTTCAGGACTATTGTCAGGAATATGTTTGTATTCCTGACATTATAGTGTTTACTATACTTACTGACAACATTGGAAGAGTGCCCTGTTTATTTAAAAAAACACTTTTGGATGTAACTCATTCTCTGAAACTCAGTCTCTTCTTTCTATTCCTCTCAAGCCCAGCATCTATGACGGGTTATTCTGTAACGTGTGAATTTCAAATAGCCAGACTGAAAACAGCTGATCTAGATAGTTATCGAACCCAGATATTTTGGTCTTAAATTTGAAATTTAATTTAAATTCCTGACAATTCATACTTTAGTCCAGGCTTCCTCAAACTCCATCCCTCTAGATGTTACTGAACTGTAACTCCCGTGATTCTATGGATGAAATAGGCTGAGAATCATGGGAGTTGTAGTTCAGCAACATCTGGAGGGCCGGAGTTTGGGGAAGCCTGCTTTAGTCAATAAGCTTGCTTGTGTTTAAATACAGCGCAAGCCTTGTAAAGTTTTGGTAGATTATATTGGGAAGGTGTGTCTCTTGGCTGTAGAAAAATGTCAGTGGATTGAGTTTGCTTTCTTACTAAGCTGCACTTTACATTTGTAGCCTTCAGCTGGACCGAGCTGTGTTACTGTAGAAAAAGGTCAATGTAAAAACCTTTGTTTAGTGCATCCAACGCTTCCATTACATGTTCAGCTTCATATGATACAAATAATTACTCACTGATTGCATAGTACTGTACGTTAAAGTGGCCAGAAGAAAATACTGTTTCTAATATAAATCAATCTGTTTTAATATTACGCTACATGTCTTTATCTACCTATCTCATTTATTTTTGTCAGTGTTCGTATATAACACATGTAACAGTATATGCACACAACCATCATGCAAAATGAGAAAATACAAAATGTATCCGTGGGGAATATCTTTAAAGTGACACAAATAATATCCGGAAAGAACACTAACAAATAACGAGCGGAAAAACTATACACCAAAACATTCTCAGCATGTAGTCTGACATAAGCCGTATCCTGGATAGCACAGATTCCTCTGATTAGCTGATTGTTTTTCATTGTTGAAAATATTTTTAGCACTTTTTTTTTTTTTTTTACATCTGACTGTAGTTTAGTTTTATTTTTTTTATAATTTGAAATCACAGAAATGAACTAACCCCAGGCACTAAAAAAAAACCAACCTTGTACCGATTGTAAGCTCTGTAAATATTGGCCAGTAAGGAGAATTACCTAAAAAGGCTGGCCTCCTGTTAGATTGTAAGCAACACAGATAAGTGGGAGAATAGCATGTGAATTCTTTTTTTTTAAATTTATTTATTTATTTATTTTTTATAAATGAACTGTCCAATATATGCGGTTCAAAGGACCCTTTTTCACTTAGAGTATTTATGGAGTCTTCATTTAATCACTTCCATCTAAATGTGCCACAGCAGAGGACGTTTGGGCCTCGCAAAAAACTATAGTGGTTATTGTGCTTACTGCTTTGTATCCCTGTTTATTTAATAACCGTATTATGTTCTGATTTGATTATTTTTGTCTTCCAAGTTACCTGGCAGTGACATTGCAAGTGGAAGCGATGTTCTGTCAGATGTCATTCCCAGTATACCAAGCTCGCCCTGCCTTCCATCCAAAAAGAAAAACAAACACAGAAACTTGGATGAGCTCCCGTGGAGTGCAATGACGAACGATGAGCAGGTAGAATTGCACAATAAATGCATGGCATTTTGTAGGGTGCCACTGACAAAATGATGAGCTGCACAAGAATTGCTTATGGTGCAATCTCAGCACCCATGATGTACATGGGACTCTTCTCAGTGTTCCATCTAAGATCTTTTGGTGAGCACTTCTGAAATTAAACTGCCAAGAAAGGAATTTGTATTAAAACATCAACATGCAATTTTGCAGACTACCCAATAATTGAATGCAAAGTGTAGAGTTTAGCTTTAACTCTATGTATGTATAATCCCACATTTGCACTAAGCTCTGTAGTTTGCATTATGTGTGTATAATGCATAAATTGTTTATTCAGGAGTGTGTATTTGTCTGGACTGTTTTTGTGTGTTTATGCAGGAGCATATAAAGGGAGGTTTGATGTGTGACTGCAGGGGCATACAATGGGGAGGGTCAGTGTATTCATGTGAAGTAACTGAATGGGTGTATTGTTACCATACTTCCTAACATTGGGCAGTATGAAACTGGGCGAGCCCACAGTGGGTGTGCAGGTTACAATGCTTGCGCAACTGGTAATGCCCAAAGAGGCTCATCTGTCTGGAAAGGGAAAAGCCCTGTCCTAAAAATGTATGTTTTGGCCCCCATTCTGGGCTGCACATGCACGAACCCATGGGTTGATTGTCTTCAGTGCGGTTTGCACAGCCTGAGTTCCTCATGAGACACACTTACTATTTATGAGCTTGGCCTGGACAAAGCTCTGAATTTGGGACTGTCCCATAGAATCTGGGTATGTTGGAAGGTATGCATTACTACAGTTTTCTCTTTAGTGAATAATTCTTATCATAGTCTAAGCCAGGCATAGGCAATCTTCATCACTCCAGATGTTTTGGACTACACCTCCCATGACTCTTTGCCTGCATAATGGGGGATGTAGTGCACATCTGGAGTGCCGAAGGTTGCCCGCCCATGGTCTAAGCTGAGAAAGATTTGATTACATCTCTAGTGGCAGATAAAATAAATATTTTACTCTCCAAGTAAAACACTTATTTACACAGGTTTATTAGAGTGTTACCAGTGATGTTTTACTGATTATCCCAGTCTGCTTTTTCCAGGTTGAATACATTGAGTATCTCAGCCGCAAAGTCAGCACTGAAATGGGACTACGCGAGCAACTTGACATCATAAAAATCATTGATCCAACGGCGCAGATCTCCCCCACAGACAGTGAATTTATCATCGAACTGAATTGTTTGACAGATGAAAAGTTGAAACAGGTTGGTTAATACACGAGGGAAGGGGAAAAAAAAAGGTACAACTTCACATATTTAGAGAATATACATTTTTAGATTTTATTTCAATGTAAAAACTTTAAAGTTATGGAAAGAACCACACACAAGGTCTAAAATACTGGTTTGGAAGGAAAAGTGCTGATCTCTAACCAACCTCTAGTAGCCAAGGGCTGGCTTTTTAAAAAGCCTGGGGGTTTCTGAATCATTCTCTCTCTAAAACCCATGGGGCAAAAATGATTACAGGCAAAGTTGCTGCTTAACATACACAAGACACTTTGTATCCAGGTTTTAACATGATGGAATGCCATGGCAACTGCATTCCATGTAGCGCTATATAAATGGTTATTAATGTTAAACTGAGATTTCTTATTGGGTATCTGGTTTAGCTTTTCATACAACTCACTTCATACCATTAGTGTCTCATTAGCTTGTTCCTAGTTTTAAGTAAAGCACTTTTGTTATAGTGGATTGGTATTTAATGAAAATGTGTACAATGAGCAACTGCATGTTGGCATTTGGATAATTTTATTAAATTAGGAGTTATTTCTTCTTTCTATATCTCACTCATTCATTGGGTTATGTATGAAAAACACTTCTAGGACAAAGCCGTAAAAGTGAAAACCGATGGGAACATTCCTTTGGTTTCCATAGTGATTTCTCTTTTTTAATATTTGCCCCAGCATAATTCGTAATACTTTTTCTTGGGATTCGTATAAGTAATCTCACTATAACTTGTATCCTGTGCCTTTTTATAAACTCCCATCTTCCTGCTCTGACTTTTCACTATTTGTCAATAAAAAATATTTTTTATAATAAAGTGTTCCTTTAAACACAGTTAGTCATTCTGTTTGGCTGAATAATATATTGAGCTAAAAACTGTGGGTTTTGCTAAATTATTTTCAATGCTTTTGGGCACCCATCAGAGAGAGATCCCATCACCTTATGTGCAGTCCTTTCACAACTGATGGACAAATATTTGATTCTATTATTTGCCCAATGTGTAATTTTCCAAACCTCTCTCCACCCAGGTTCGGAGTTACATCAAGGAACACAGTCCTCGTCAGCGAAACACACGGGAGAACTGGAAGAGAAGTAGTTATAGTACAGCTAGCACTAGTGGTGTAAGTGGAGCCAGTGTCAGCAGTAGCAGTGCCAGCATGGTGAGCACAGCCAGTAGCAGTGGGTCAAGTGTGGGCAACTCTGCATCAAACTCCAGTGCCAACATGAGCCGGACACACAGTGATAGCAATTTGTCAGCAAGTGCCGCAGAAAGAATTCGAGATTCAAAGGTAAAGTGTTATATGCAAATAATCTAAAACGCACGCAATCTGTATGTCGACATATAATGGTCAGTGCTGATATATTAATTTAAGCTCCATTTTGCAAGGCCAGGCGGCTCGAATTAAATGAAAAAAATATTCGCGTAGACCCACTTTCACCTCCAATTTGCCTATAAAACGTCACAAACTCAATATCTCTTCTTGTCCCTACTGAGGGACATTATTAAAGGGACACTCCAGGCACCCAGACCCTTTCTGCCCATTGGAGGAGGGGTCTGGGTGCCAACTCCCACTACCCTTAACCCTGCAACTGTAATTATTGCAGTTTTCATAAATTGCAATAATTACCTTGCAGGTTTGGCCTCCTAGTGGCTGTCTACTAGACAGCCACTAGAGGGCACTTCCTGGTCCATAGCACAGGTTAAATAGCGTCGCTGGACGTCCTCATGCTGTCCTCATGGACGTCCTCAATGATTTCCTATGGAGAGGTCTAATGTGCATGTGTGGCATTGCTGCGCATGCACATTAGGTCTCCCCAGCCGGTGGGCGGGATCAGTCTCCCCCGCCGGCTGACGTAATGAAGGGGAGGAGCGGCGGCGGAGGAAGAAGCAGCAACGTGGAACATGTCGCTGCCTCTGGTAAGTGACTGAAGGGGTTATCACCCCTTCAGCAACCGGGGATGGGAGGTGGGAGGGAGAGGGGACCTGCAGTGCAAGGAAAATGGATTGTTTTCCTGGCACTGGAGTGTCCCTATAAGGAGGATATTTCATGGAGAAAACAGAGACTTCTGTAAGATCTATGTCTATCTACTGTCTTTTTAAGAACAGTGTGACTTAGATCCTTGTCTACATCCAAATATGCAAGATGTCCTTCAAACAGGGAGCATTTTATGATTGATCACTAGAGGGGAAAAAGTCCTTTACCAGAACAGGGAGAAATCCAACCGAGAACCCAGATATGATGGTAAGAAAAAGTATGAAGACCATACAAAAGATACAGAAAAATCCTCTACAGATACAAGACCAGGTTTGTTCTAATGTCAGGCACGTTGAGAAGAGTTTCTCCAGTTCCTATCCATAGGAAAAGAAAAAATGTTGGGGCCCTTGGTATTTAGAATAGTCAGCTGTTTTATGGATTTCATTCATCCCCCCCGTTTTGGTCTATTTTCTTGAAGTGTCATTCTAGAAGAAAACCTCTCTTCAAAGAAGTTAAAGAACTTGAGAGAAAAGCTGTTACAGAACAAATTTTTTCAGACTTTTCCCTGTGTTGCAACCAGATTGGATTCTATGGACCAAAAAGTTATCACAAAAACGCAAAATACAGGGGGCGGGGCCAGACCGCCATGCTGGCCGGTCGCATGGTGGAGCGGCTCCAGGGGAACCAGGCCTTTAAGCCAGAATAGGCAACTCACTACACCCGAACAGAGCCTGGAAACTCTTGCACAGCAGTGGGAAGGGTAGCGGACTCAGAGATCGGAAGCCTCGGACCCTCCAAGGAAAGCATGAGACTTCGGAGGCGGCAGCCTACTCCGGGGGGAGCAGGGCTGCCCTGCCGACCTCCCCCCCCCCCACACTGCCGCAAACCGGTGTGTTGATCGCTTGCTGGCCCCGTTCTCCCCCCTATGGGCCGGGGGGGTCATCCCGGTCCACACTGGGACGAAATCAGGCAGACTAAAGGGCGCCAAACTCTCAAGGCCTGCAGGGTAAGATGGCGGGTGCATCCTACTCACCGCTCTGGCGATATGGAGCCACACTGAATGCCGAAACGGAGGATTGTGCAGAGAACACAGCGACTACCCCACCGCTAACCCCAGCCGGGGAGAGCACGAGACCAAAAGAGCAGCCACACCCTCCGCCAGCAACGCGAGCATCCCGACAGAATAACTGAGCTGGAGGGAAATTATGGGCCCATTGCAGCATGTCACAACCGGACAAATATATTACCCACCTGGCTACCAACCAAAGGGGGGGGGGGAAACTGACCAAATCTGTCACTACCTAAAGAACTGTCACTACCCCAAGAACTCAATCGACCGCACCTGAACAAACTACACAAACCCTGAGACTCCCATGTCCAGAAAATAGCCCTGGCTATATAGCTCAACACATGCCACCTAAGACACGCTTGGAAGGAGCATGCAGCCATACCTTTTTCCCTCCCCAATCTCCCCTCCGGATCTCACAAGGACACATGTACTGGCACGGACTGCTTGACCCCAGTGGTTTTCAAATTAAGCCTGCATCGCTATGTTGTACTACTTGCCCTCTTCCTTTCCACTCTAGCATAATCAGACGACCTAGCTTGTCACACTAGCAACACTGCCACGGCTCACCTTAAAAATCTCTCACAAGCACACTATATATACACAAACCACGCTAGTATGCTACACGAGACACCATATTAGATGTAGAAAATAAAGTGCGTATATCCGGTTAAAATTCAATAAATAAGGGTGCTTCAATCACCTATGAGGTCACTCCACCACACTTAAAATCAGTGAAAATAATATAATACAAGATGGTGAGAGCACACATAAACTGTATATATAAAATACAGCAGTCCCACTCTCCACACACTTAGTGTGGAGAGTGGGACTGCTGTATTTTATTTATTGCTGCTGTTTTATTTTGGAATTAAACCTTTTGAAAGAAACCTGCATCCTGGTTATTTTAAAGAAGGAATAAATCGACAGCCGGCTTTTAGGATACCAGCCATCACTACTCCTTATCTATTCAAAGCTTTTAGTCTGAGTCAGCTTTTGAGTGACTCAGTAATATGTGAGTGTGTCTAATTATACACCATTCTAAATTTTACTTTGACGTTATTACCCTATGTATTTTTCCTGATTTTTATATTTACAGGATTTTACTGAACTGTAAGGGTAAGATTTTATATTTTATATTTACAGTTTGTGTGCTCTCACCATCTTTTATTATATTATTTCCACCATATTAGATGTGCTGTACTCTTGCCTATACTATGGGATAGCCGAGCAGAATATTAATGCATAGCTAGTACCTAGCCTGCAACAAACGCATACTAAAATACTTATACTAAGCTTGTTTTCTCTTAAAAACCATCATACAAAAAATGTGCATCTATTTTATATGCCACAATTGTTATACTCTGTCTATGTTGAAACATGCTACTGCTGTTGGGGCATGGCATAAAAGCTTGTTATATTAACTCATGCACGAAAAAAAATAAAGAATAAAAAAAAAAAAAAAAAAAAAAAACGCAAAATACAATTTTTACTACATATTTCAATCGTAATAAAAGTAGATTTCCTGGTTTCACTGGACTTAACAGATGTGTATCTGCACATACTGATTGCAAGAAACAGCAAGTGTGTGCTCAGGGTTGCAGTAAGAAACTCAACTAAAATTTTTCAGTGTTCAGGACACTGCCATTTGTTTTCACTTCAACATCAAGAAGCTTCACAAAGCTTCTAGGAGGGGGCTCAAACCACAGCCAGCTGGTGTGGCTAGGGCGGCATAAATAGAAACAAAAGGGATTTAACTCCTAAATTGCAGAGAATTGAGCAGTGAGACTGCAGGGGCTTGATCTATACACCAAATCTGCTAAATTAAGCTAAAATTCTTTGGTGTGTAGAATATTCCCATTAAACACAGGTCCTGAATGTTTATGAAAGGGTCTGTCTTTCCAAGCATTTAATAGGCAACTCTGGGCGTTAAGCCTATAGAGCTCTCCGATAGAATTATAGGTGGCAAATAAAAATATATCATTAAAATGAATTTTTTTAAACATTATTTTATCCCTTGTTGCTTGTGATTTAAATATTTTTTGGTGAAGACTTTACAGTTTTACTCCATTTTTACCTTTTGTACTTTTTTTTTCTATTTAGAAAAGATCAAAGCAACGAAAACTACAGCAGAAAGCATTGCGCAAGAGACAGCTAAAGGAACAGAGACAAGCCAGAAAGGAAAGACTAAGTGGCTTATTCCTTAACGAAGAAGTCCTCTCTTTAAAAGTCAACGAAGAAGACCACGAAGGGGATGTAGACGTACTGATGTGACGAGGGTGAAACAAACAGTGTTCTTCCTAAGTCTTAACAACTCTACTTAACAAGTCTACTTGAGAAAAACTTTAAAGAATGTATATCAGCTGGTGTAATTAATTCTGAGTGAGCAGCCGTTTACAGAGCTGTGTGGGTAAGACATGATTGCCACAGATTTTCAGACACTTTGGGCTGGCAGTGTTCCCCACAATTAAAATACGTCTTGTAACTCATCAACCTCATTCTATTTCGATTTTAAGTACCACTAAATCGGCTACTGCGTGTGCTTTGTAGGTAAGGTTTAAACTCTGAAAACTAGTTAATTATTGCATAGATTTCCCTAACCATGTGCAACCCATTCGCCTTAACTAAAAATCCTGTCCGTCTAATTTAATTTTCACATGGTTAACTTCAGGTCACCTGCACTCTGTAAATACAAGAATCAATGAAGTGAACTGCATCATTAAAAAGAAAAATACCCAAGAATGTAAACCTGCTAAGATTAGTAGTGTTTTTTCTCTCCTTCATATACCGGGTACATTCAACACCAGATAGTGTTAATTACTTTTTGAAACTTGCATCTTACAAGCAACATGCCATTCATTGTAATAGTCATGCTAGGTTGGGTCCTTCTGTATTGGCACGGGGAAACTTTAGAACTTAAACACATTATAAAACCCCCATTTTATGGGGCAAATCCGTATTTTCCTGTGAATTGTATACTAACTTGTCAACCAGCTGTGTCCTTCAGAAATGACAAACGAAGACAGACGTATGCTTGATTTACCGTATTAAGACAGATGAACATCTTTAACAATGTTTAATGACCCATTACTGACAGACTTAAGAAGAACACTGTAATGACTACACTGTGTTTTGGGATTCAAAACTGTCAATACTACTTGTTTACTTGTAAATTTGTATCTATATATAATGCACTCCTTGTTTGTACAGCTAACTGCTGATCAGACGCCTGCGGCAAGTTAATTGAGTGCTGTACAGTTCTGTCTGCTGTGTATTCTAAGAACATATATATAATATATATATTTTGTTGTGGGAAAGCAAAATTCTATGAAATTCAAACATCTTGAAAAAAGCACTTTTTTTCCGTTTACCACTTGAAAATTTTTTTTTGTGAATGATTTTTTTTTTTTTTCCACATCCTTTTCAATTTTTTCAAAGTATAAAATTATGTGGAATCATTTGGTTTATTCATGAAATTCTAGTATGTAATCTGCTGGCTACCGAAGTCTCTGAGCACCAATCAATGTGTTTTATATAAAATAATAATTTCAGAAATGCTTTGAGATTTTCATTATACCTTACCCACTCCACTTGATGTCTGTGATTATTGAGTTTGAAGATCAAAAAGAACAAAATATTTTATGGTTTTACTTAGGAATGTTAATATTTTTATAACAATACTGTGAGTAGTATAGAAGAGGGGTTGAAACCTGAAATGGAATATAACCATGGAAATATTGCACATACATTTAAAATGTGTTCTCTTTTTTGGCACTTTGTGGCCAAAAACTCAGTGGTCTGCCTTTAGAATATATTTAAAGAATTATTTTAGCATCTGACCATTTAAGTCCAAAGCTTATATGATGGCTAGTTAATATGCTGTTTTTAGAATTGCTGTGTGCATGTCTTTGGCCAATGTAGCCAAGCTGCTGGAAAAAATCTAGCTTGGTTAAAGGATTTTGTCTTACATTTTGCAAATGTATTGTCAATCACCACCTACCAACAAATGCAATTACACAAACAAAACCAATCTGTCTCAAAATATACCATGGATGAACTCACAAATCTTATAAGGCTGGAAAATCACAGATATCATAATGTTGTTTGATAAATGTAACTATGCAGCAAGGAAGGAGACTTTACCTGCTTAATTGATTTTAAGATAGAGTATAGCGTATACTGCGCCTTAAAATTTATACATACATAAACCTTTGAGGAAATGTAGTAAACCTCAGGGGAAAAAAGAAGAGAGACAAATAGTGCAATACAATATGGTACAATCAAAATAAGATAAGTAATCGCTATGGGAAATCCACTCACATATGCTAGAGCTTATTAGAGCTTATTAGAGCTCTGCTGTATAGCGCATGGACGGTACAATCCCCATCTTAGAATGTATGGTGGTTGAAGTGTTGATGGTCCTCCAGATGTCAGTATACACCTTTGGACGGGCGAAACGCGTCAAGTGGGATATATATATATATATATATATATATATATATATATATATATATATATATATAATCTTGTATTCACTGTATTGTTAATATACCCTTTCTAATAAATAGTTACTTTTTAATAGTACTATTTATTTATTTTTTGGCTTGATTCCGGATACCATCTATATCCTTAGGTGGGGATTATACCACCCATGCTGTTTTAACTAGATCAAGTCTTGCTCTAAAGAATGTAAGTACATTTCTTATTTTTATTTATTTTATATACCAGTACTTACTGCACCATTGGAGCTCTCTTTTGTTCTTCTACCTCCTATATGTATTACTGACATCTGGAGGACCATCAACACTTCAACCACCATACATTCTAAGATGGGGATTGTACCGTCCATGCGCTATACAGCAGAGCTCTAATAAGCTCTAGCATATGTGAGTGGATTTCCTATAGCGATTACTTATCTTATTTTGATTGTACCATATTGTATTGCACTATTGTCTCTCTTCTTTTTTTCCCCCTGAGGTTTACTACATTTCCTCAAAGGTTTATGTATGTATAAATCTTAAGGCGCAGTATTAATTGATTTTAAGATAAAGTCTCCTTCCTTGCTGCATAGTTACATTTATCAAACAACATTATGATATCTGTGATTTTCCAGCCTTATAAGATTTGTGAGTTCATCCATGGTATATTTTGAGACAGATTGGTAATTGTACCGTCCATGCGCTATACAGCAGAGCTCTAATAAGCTCTAGCATATGTGAGTGGTTTTCCTATAGCGATTACTTATCCTATTTTGATTGTACCACATTGTATTGCACTATTATTAGTTTTTCTTATTTTTTTCCCTGAGGTTTACTACATTTCCTCGAAGGTTTATGTATGTATAAATTTTAAGGCGCAGTATACGCTATACTCTATCTTGTCTATTCACCACACAAAGTTTTTGGGAATCCTTGTATTGTATACCGCAGCCTGTTCTATAATATAGTGAGCGCCTATACCTGTTGTTTTTAATTGATTTTAAGAATTCTGTAATTCCACTGGGTTGGAATGCATAGACTATCTTGTGGCCATTCTGGAGATCACGGACATTTAAAACTATATCTAAAAATGTAACAGGCTTTCTTTCTGTTAACTGATTTGTGGAACTAGGCCCAAGGGGGTAGAGATACAATTATTTGATAAAATTTACGGCTAGGAGCGGCAAGGGAAGGAGAGAAAGGTAGAGCAAACATTCGTCCTATACAGTTGAAATGTTTGCCAGCAAGGTATCAGCCAAAAAAATGTACTATATGCATATGGAATAATAATGGAAACTGCTTGTACACAATATTACAATGACAAACTACAGGTATCAATCTACGATTCTGAATTCATTTCTTAATGTTGCTGGAGTTTTATCACAAAACGGACTCCTGCATTTTTTTTTTTCCCAAAGACTGTAATCTATACTCCCTTACTTTGTTGCTTTCCTTAATAATTTCCTTATCCTCTTAATTTTTCTTTCATATCATTCTTCCTCTATGCAATCCAGTGTAATGCATGCAGTGTTTTATAGAGTGTTCTTCATGCCATGTCTTTATCTTGCTCTAAGCTTAAAACAGCACTGTAGTGTTAGGTAAAAAATAGAGCATTAGGAAAAACGGATTGTATTCCTAACTACGTATTTCCCTTCCCCTACTGTGTGAAGGATCAAAGGGTGAGTTTTACTTACCTGGTCTCCGTCCTGCTGGCATGGGTCCTTGGCTGAGATTTCAGCCAACCCAGTGCCTTCCTGTAGGAAAACAGCAAGATCCTAGTACTCGTCTACACAAAACTCAGCGCTGTGCCAATTAGATGGTTTCTGTGAGTTATACACTGCTACTTCTGAAGAAGAGCCTCTGATGGATGTTGGAATGACAGCCACTAGAGGCATTTAAACCATGCAATCTGAATCTTGCTGTTCCTGCAGAATAGAGTCCCTTTTAAGCAGTTACTTATCATATCTTTGCATCTAAACATTTATTTACCAAAAAAAAAAAGGAACTGGGACAACCTGTTAAATATGTGTGCTAAAAACCAAACCTTTTACTGCCCTTTAGTCTCAAAAGACATTTCACACACAGTAACAGAGGATATTCGTTACCTTTGTAACATACAGCAAACTGCTTTTGTATGACATTATCTAGATCCCCTCTTATTCATGTTTCATGATTTTCATTATTTGTCTGTTCCTGTTCAGCAAAAGAATGTTACAAAAATAGTTTGTTTTTCTCCAGCTCTCTTTTATTTAATTTTATTTTACATTTTTGTATGTAACCATGAAATTCTCTTAAATTGAAGTCTGGCTATTTGAGGGACATTTATCACTACACATTGATTTTTGGGTGAATTAAAAAGGGTGTTGCAGACATTGGGTCTCCGTAGACTGACTGTTGGTTAATGAAACATATGTCTGAGAATTCTGCTGCTTTAATACATTGGAATATTCAGAGTGTCTGCTTGAGACCTATAGTGGTGAATAATGGATCATGAATTCTTTCTGTACATCACATTATTTGCTAACATTTTATTTTTAATTAAAACATAAAATCATGTTGATACCCATCTAGGGCCTTAGAGAGTGTGATTATTAGTGTGGTTAATTGTTTGGCACACTTTAATTAATTGGCCTTCTCATTGGCAGCATTTTAGATTGTGAGGAAACCTCTATATTTTTGGTAGAAGTCTACAAACCGAATCAGATATTTAGCTATAACCTCCTGGATATCTTTAGCTGATGTCCCCTAAAACCACTACCACCTTAAGGATGGCAGATGTCTAATTTTACTCCTCAATCTGATTTTTGTCTTCATATATGGTGAAAAGAGAGGTTTGGGTAAAGTAGTCTTAAAATATCTGCAGGCCCAAAATTGGTTGGCTGATATAGGCATGAAAAATGTTTGTTCATGCATGGAGGCCATGCCGAGGAAGGAAGTAAACACTGCTGGGAGCTTGACTGATTTCTCTAATTACAAAGAATTGGAAGATTGTTATCTAAGCTGCTGAATCCCTCATTGCTTAAACGAATACATGCTGACCAGATGGCATTCATTCAAACTTGGAATGCTTTGGACAATGTTTGTAATATCTGATATTTCGTGTCCTTTCATGGAACCTTTCTGCTTGCTGCTCGATACCAAAAAAAACCCCAAACCTTTGACTGTGTGCAGTACGGTTTCAATGGGAAAGATACCTCTGTTTTGTGCAAACCTTTAACCTCCCCTATGGATTTCCCTCATGACAGTCATTTCATAGCTTGTTGCCTGCCCCACTTGTTTTATGTTGAGAATGATGCTAGACAAGAATGCCCTCTATCCCCTTCTTTGTGCCAATTGCATTGAGCCTACTGTGATCCAAATCCAGTGGGCCAAGGGGGGGTCAAGGTTAGTATTTGTTTTGTTAAACCAAGAACTCTCTAGGTTATTCCATGGCTGTTCAATCTCACTTTAATTCGGAAGCCATAACATTGAATTGTTCTCCTGCATTGAAAACCTTCTTTCATGCATTTTACATTAATAACATATTTGCACATTTATTAACAAATAAAGTTTACAATGCTGTATGTTTTGAATTTGCGATAATGCTGGTAAATTATAAAGATTGCACATAATCTCTCTAAATGCTAACATTTTAAACCCAACCTCTCATCAACACTTCTTACTGTGTATGACACTATGGTCTCTTTAAATTACTAGTTGTTAAAAGGTAAAACCTAATGCTTTCTCATATTACAAATGAAATGCATATTGGAGCTTTGGACTGCTTGTAAAATGATCAACAGGGGCAAACATCATTGTGAATATAATTATCATTATGTACTGTCAGAAAAACATGTAATGTATTGCACAGTAGTCTAGTTGACCGCTTTTAACCGTTTGATTTAAAATAATTGTGGCATGAAAACACTACTGCAGTTTTTCGACACCATTCTGCATAAACATGTTCTCGCTATAACAAAGTTATAGTTTGCAAAAAGGCAGTGTAACTCTAAGAAACCATGAAAGAGCATATCCGTTTCTGACTTTTTAAGCTCTGCTCTCTGTATGAGTTTTATCTATTAAGATATATTTTTTATTATTTGTGTTGCATAATATATTTTTTAAGGGTAAACGTAAGCACTAAAGGTGCATCTCTGAACATCTCAGCACGGGGTCATGAGAAATACTTACATGTAATTCATTAAATGTATTTCCGTTATGTAGTAGTGTACAGTAAATGGTTGTGTGCTCTGGGCTACGGTTTTTGTTTTTTTCCCCATTGAAAAGAACGAACATGATATTTAATAAAGGAGATTCATAACTGTTGCTGTGTTTTTTTTTTTTTTTTTGAGGAACTAAATACTTGTTCTGGGCTTTCATTTGTGCAATAGTGATAGAAACAAATTTCCCTTAGCTCCATCCCTGTGCAGTTTTAAAATGTGCAAATTTGTATTGCTTCCCAATATATATATTAATTTCTGGTTGACTTAAAGGGATACTATAGTGCCAGGAATACAAAGCTGTATTCCTGGCACTATCGCTCCCCCCTCCCTCATGCATCTCTTGCATCCTACCCTTGCCCAGGTAAATAAAGGGTTTAAAAACAATTAATTTACTTGCCTTTTCACGGCACTGGGTCGATGCTCTGCCCCCTCACGCACGCATTAGCCCTCCCCATAGGAAATAATTTAATCAATTCTTTCCTATGGGGACAAATCTGACGCTGGAGGTCCTCATGCAAAACGTGAGAATGTCCAGCGTCAGATACCAAACCAAAGGTCCGTTTTGTTTCAGGAAGCCCTCTAGTGGCTGTCTGGTAGATAGCCGTTGTGGGCAGACTTCGAGCTGCAATGTAAACATTGTAGTTTATTCTGAAAGTGCAATGTTTAACATTGCAGAACTAAGTGCAAAAGGGAAACTGCACCCAGACCACTTCAATGAGCTGAAGTGGTCTGGGTGCCTACAATGTCCCTTTAAGGGATTACTCCAGGCAAACCCTGAAGTGGTCATGGTGCCTGGAATCTGTATGTGCGCCGTTTGTGCTTTGAAATGCTGCACATACAAAGGGTTATTCACTAAATTGAGAAATCAAAAAGTAAATTACTAATTTTTAACCAGTGGCCAAACTGGGAGCATAGCTGAATTAGAGATTAATTATTTTGTTTTTAAAATTGAAATTCACTTTAAATTGTAAAAATTAACCCTCTTTGCTGCTAGAAGAGTGATTTCCCCCCCCCCCCCCCCACACACCTTTGGCAGCATCATAGGTCAGTCATTAGCTAGCCAATAACTAGAGTTCTGGGCTGACTTACATCAATTCTGTGCATATTCCTATGCACATAATTGCATTCATTGACTGAGAACATCTGCTGACTGCTCTGAGCCAATGAATGGCCGAGGAAATCGACTTAAGAGAGCCAACTGTTGCAAAAAGTAAGCCACATTAATGGGGAAACTGTGCCAGGGTACATTGTGCTATAGTGGTTAAGGTGTTTGGAGTAACCCTTTAAAATTGAAAAGGAAGTTGCAAAACTTGACATACTGCTTTCTATGTATCTACATACATGACTACGTCTCCATCTCTCTACAAATAATTGATACAAGTGAAAAGGGGTGGGTCTCAGTCTGTCCTATCCAACCATCCATGAATAAACATTGTGTTCAGCTAATTAATATTGGGGATTTTATTCTGCATGAGTAGTAAAGCAATGGGCACCATGTATTTGGCCACACATATATTAGAGATTTTTAGCGACCTGTGTCAGATGAAACCGTTTCGGAGGTATATTTACAAAACCTAAACACCCTTACCTCTTGATCACATCTGGTCTTCTGTCGGTAGCTGTCAATGAATGATGTTCAAGTTGTGATGTTCAATTTCATATAGTTCTGCCGTAGCAACATAGACTTCCTCTCTGGACTTTACACTGTTGAATACAACATTGGAAATCCCCTACAATTTGTGTTAAACTTTCATTCATGAGATTCTTTGTTTTCTTTTTAATCTATATTAAAGGGTTAGTCCAACCACCATGACTGCAATGATTTGATGGTAGGATGCTGCCTAATGTCAATTCTCTGCATATTTTACACATGTTGTCAGCGTGCTGTAACAGACAGCCGATTTATGTAACTCTATAGTATAAGAGTCATACGTCCATCAAGTTCAGCCGTTCTCATATGGTTTTGCTGTTGACCCAAAATAAGGCAAAAAACCAAAACAAAACCGTTTTATTCGCTTTCAAAGTTTGCAACAAACTAGGAAAAATATTCTCCTCCCCGATCCCAGAGTGACAGTCGGATCTGTCCTTGAATCAAGAAGCTGTTACTCCATATATTAAAAACGATATCCCTGATTATGTTTTTGCAAATATCTCTTCCCCTCCCTCCTACTGTGTGCTCCCTCCCCACTCCCTCCACTATGTGAATTGCTGGGGTTTTTGTTGTATTTTTAAAAGGAAATCTCTTCCAAAATGTTTCCCTCCCCTCTCTCTTGCGCATGAGCTCTGAGCTGACAAAATGGTCCAATCACAGGCTTCTGTAAAAGAAGAGCATATAACAATGATTGACAGAGAGTTCTATTTATTCCCTCCCCACCCCATATAAAAAACATTTTTTAAAAATGATTGACAGAGAGTAAATATGGAAGTGCCCAGTTGCAGTATAAACAGGTGCCATTTCTACATTAAATTTTATTTTTACATCTCACAAAAACATGTTTGTTAAATGTAGGCTAAGTAAACATATTAAAAATCTTTAGAAGTGATAGCACCCTTTTGAACATTTTCTATCAAACTGAAATGTCCCATTCATTTAGCTACACTAGAGCGTTATAGAATTGACAAACATAAATAATGGGGACAATCTATGGTGACACAGCACCTTTAGAGGCCACATTATGATAATGTGATTTTTTTTTTTTTGTCCTTGGGGGTTAAATATCTTATATTGTGACAACTCCAGAAATCTCCATGGAAAAAACCTAAAACGTATTTATTTATTACTAATGAATGGCATACGTTCATGTTTGCAAGCAGAAATTCTAGAACAGGTGTAGGTAACCTTCAGCACTCTAGATAGTGTGAACTACATCACCCATAATGCTGTAATGTTGGCAAAGCATCAAGGGAGATGTAGTCCACAATATCTGGAGTGCCGAATGTTGTCCACCTCGCTTCTAGAATGATAATCACTTAACAGGTTTTGCTCAGCTAGCAAACATTCCATATTTTATGGTAGATATTTTGCTTCTTTATACCACTACCTATAATATTACCTATAATATTATTCAGAGTGTCTTAAATGTAAGCAGCTTGACTGGTTGTGTGAGACACACACAGCTTTTGTAAACCGTCCATAAGTTCTGGGCAAAAAACAGAGCTTGGCATTATGTTTTGTGTCCACAAGAGGGCATTATTTACTATCTCAATGAGGGCCGTGTTCACCATTTTTTCTGGTCCATCCGTGGTAACTTAGTAATATTCTTTCTTTGCTTCTCTGTTTGTTGATGTTTTTAAAAAATGTTTTAATCATAGTATTTATTTTTTTAGATTATATTTATGCTGTTTGATTTAAAAAAAATAAATCTGTATTTTCTCAGGGTCTTGAATTTTGTGTGCGAAAGAACCAGGACACAATAGGTATATTTTTAAATCCTTTTGCCATACTAATTGCTGCCGTAAAAACAGCAGGGATTTGTTAGTTTGTCCATGCCCTGAAAATGGCATTGGCATACCATGATACTGTGCATTCTGGGAATTACAAATGGAATGCATGGGTTGCATTGTATTCCACCACTGTCACTGAGCACTAATGTACATGTGCGATGTTATTGCGGCACTATATAAGTGTCAGTGGTAAATAAGGACAGTAGGAAAAGAATTTTCTGGCATGTCACTCCCCGCAATAATCCGCTCCCACCTGCTGACTATGGGTGAGGGATAGACAACTGCATGTTCACCATTGTCATTATTTTCTTACTCTGCCACCTACTACCTGCTGGTGGCAGCATTGGCAAAATGGCATATTTCCCCGTCATTATCATTTAGCCCCCACCACTGCTCATTTGTTGGATGGCAGATACTAATGCCTGTACCTTTACAGGCCCCATGCCGTCGGTAATACTATCATTAATTGCATTTAAAAGAACACTCCCAGCAAAATAACCGCTACAGCACCTGATATGTATGGTTATTTAGCCATATTCTTAGAAATTAATTTCTTCTGGATACTTAAAGGAAAAGTGTCATCATTTCTTATTATCATTTAAAATAAAGAATTATATGATTAAATGTGTGTATTAATTTGCAATGTATATCTATAAATATCTCTTTTCACTGCATTTCCTGGCTTAGTTGTGCACTTGGAGAGGCCATCATAATTCCTGTTTTGGTTTGGATAAATCCTACAGATCCTGATATCATGTGCAAACCTCAGGCATCTGAAACAAACACAATCAGAGCTAGTTTGAGAAGTTCACTGTGCAAGGTCAGTGGTCAAGTAATTGGTACTTCTGACCAAAGAAGACTTAGTGATGGCTGCTCCCACAGACCAAGGATACAATTATATAAACATCCCACACATGCTCAATCAGATTGATAAGACAACACCATGAACTCTTTGTCATGTTCCTCAAACCATTACTGAACAATGTTTGCAATGTGGCAGGGTGCATTATACTCCTGAAAGAGGTCACTGCCATCAGGGAACACCATTGTCATGAAGGTTTCTACATGGTCTGCAACAATCTCTAAGTAGGTAGTATGTGTCAAAGTAACATCCACATGAATGCTAGGACCCCAGATTTCATTGCCCAAAGCATAACACTTTCTCTGCCGACCTGCCTTCTCCCCATAGTGCATCCTGCTACCATCTCTTTCGCAGGTAAACAATGCACACTCATTCGGCTATCCAACCTCTTTACTCCATGGTCCTGTTCTGATGCTCATATCCCAATTAAAGGGGCTTTCACCGGTGGAAAGGAGTCATCATGAGCACTCTGACTGATCTGCAGCTACACAGCTCCATATGCAGCAAACTGAGATGCACCATGTGTTTTGACACCTTTCTATCATGGCCTGCATTAAGTTTGTCAGCAACTTTTGCTACAGTAGCTATTCTGTGTGATTGGACCAGATGGGCTAATTGTCGCTCCTGATGTGCATCAAGGATGCTAGGGCATCCATGACCCTTATGCCACTTCACCAGTTGTCCTTTCAAACACTGCCTACCGGGAACATCCCACAAGACTTGCCATTTTGGATATGCCCTGACCCAGTCGTCTAGCCATCCCATTTGACCCTTGTCAAAGTCATTTGGCTCTTTTCGTAACAGAATTCTATGCATTGAAGGCGCAACAAGATAAATATATGGAAATTAGGTTCCCTTGGACACAGAACACAGAACAAGGACTATCAACTAATTACATACTAAATCTCTTGATGATGATCCCAGTCCCACAGATCAACCCGTCCCCTGCTCCTCATGACCTTCTTTCCCACTTATTTGTTTCTTTCTCTCTTTTCTCCTCTTTTTCTTTCTGAACGAATGAAGAATGAATGTAATATTCCTGCACTTATTATTTTCTACCATGATTTACAGTAATGGAAAAAACTATTTGATTCCCTGCTGCTTTTGAACGTTTGCCCACTGACAAATAAATAATCAGTCTATCATTTTAATGGTAGGTGAATTTTAACAGTCAGAGACAGAATAACCAAAAACAATTCCAGAAAAACGCATGTCAAAAAAGTTATAAATTGATTTGCATGTCAATTAGTAAAATAAGTATTTGACCCCTTCGACTTAGTACTTGGTGGCAAAACCCTTGTTGGCAATCACAGAGGTCAGATGTTTCTTGTAGTTGGCCACCAGGTTTGCACACATCTCAGGAGGGATTTTGTCCCACTCCTCTTTGCAGATCCTCTCCAAGTCACTAAGGCTTTGAGGCTGACATTTTGCAACTCGAACCTTCATCTATCTCCACAGATTTTCTATGGGATTAAGGTCTGGAGACTGACTAGGCCACTCCAGGACCTTAATGTGCTTCTTCTTGAGCCACTCCTTTGTTGCCTTGGCTGTGTGTTTTGGGACATTGTCATGAAAATGGACTGCAACTACTTAGAGACTGGGGACTGTTCCATTCACCTGAACCACCAACACAGGCTCCCAAACTACCAACAAGTATCTCCGGTGAATGGCACATGGCAGACTCGCCATGCAGACAGAAGTGAAATGGGTCCATCTCTACTGCCGCATGACCTTGTTGGGACTGTCCACCCCATTCTACCCATTGCTCCGATGGCTTCTGCCTGATATGATTTTACATGATGTGATGTTGCCATGCTGGTGTGTATGCATTAGCTCACAATCACACAATGATGATAACCAGACACACAACACATGCACAGATTACACTAGAGCAGCGTTTCCCATTTGGGTTATGCCAAAAGTTTACAAAATAAAATGGCCGCGGGCGGCGAGGGAGCAGTGGGCAGTGATCTCCCTCGTGCGTACAGCAGTGATGCTGGAGCCGGAATATGACATCACTCCGGCATCACTAAGAGGCGCGAGGGAGATCACTGCTCCCTCGCCGCCTGTACTCCAGCCGCTCAGCAGCCCCACTGGACCCCAGGAACTCCATGCCAGCACTCCTAAAGTTACGGGGCTAAGTAAAATGTCAAAAAAATTAAAAAAAATTGGTAAAAAAAAATAAAATTGTATATGTGTCTGTTAGGGAGTTTGTATGTGTTTGTGTGTCTGTCAAAGAGTATATGTGTTTTTGTCAGTGAGAGGAAATGTGTGCTTGTCAGTGACCGTGTAAGAGTGGTCACAAGGTGGTCATACGGGGTGCGCATATCCAATTATGCTCGATGTCCAAGAAAACAGCTTGCACAACCAGGTCTGGGCTGCTCCAACAGCTCTCAGTCTTGGAGTCCAAATACAAAATAACTCCTACAAAGTCCATCCACAAACAAATAGAACGACTCAGGCTTGAGCTCCATGCCCTAGAGCTGAATACAATAGAAAAACATATGAGATTCCTCAAACAGACCCACTATGTAGCCGGTAATAGGGCAGGAAGACTATTGGGTAGACGACTGACAAAGAAATACCTTCAGACTAAACTTCCCTATATCGTCTCCAAGACTAGGGACAAATTGCATAACCCTCAGGATATTGTGGAAATGGGAAAAGTGGGAATTGGCCTCCTATTACGCCACCCTATACCAACTTGACAGGGACACTGACACACACCAACCCACCGACAAGGAAATACAGTCCTTTTTGGACCAATCATCAATCCCAACTATATCTATGGAGCAATGCGCATCACTAGATGCCCCCTTTACAGAGGAAGAAGTGCTTTGGCGCTTGCAACTCTACCAAAACACAAATCATCTGGCCCAGACAGGCTATCAAACTATTATTATCACAAATTTGAAGCTATCCTGACCCAACATCTCACCAAACTCTTTAACCACATCAAACTGACAAGGGATGTCCCTGAAGAGATGCTGGAAACATTTTAGTTACGCTTCCCAAACCCAACAAACCTCCGACTATAAGCGCCAACTTAAGACCGATTTCCCTACTCAACACCGACATAAGACTATAGCTTACAGGATTAAACCACTCTTCCCTGCTTTGATATCGGAAGAACAGGTGGGATTTGTTCCAGGGAGACAAGTGGGCGACAACACCAGGCTTTTTGTAAACCTCATAAAGTGGGCACATTCATCACATCAAAGAGGGGTAATTTTAGTGCTGAATGCTGAAAAAGGTTTGATCGCTTGCACTGTTGGTACATGCAGCGGACACTCACCAAAATGGATGTCCCTCCAACATTCCTCACTAGCATCCTAGCCCTATACCGGAACCCATCTGCAAAAGTGTTTAGCACAGGATTTCTTTCCTCACTTATTTTCATTCTCTGCTTGGAGCCTCTAATACAACGTATTAAGCACAATTCACAGATCCAAGACCTAGTTACCCCTGATGGCGAGCAACAATTAGCATTGTTTGCTGATGGCATACTCCTGTTCCTGACAGACCCGACACAATCTATCCCAAATCTACTTTCCCTGCAGGCCACATACGGCGACGTGTCATACTATAAAAATAACACTGCAAAGACTCAGGCATTACCTATTCAATTGCAGCATAAAACTACCACTCTGCTAGAAAAGGGATATTTGACATTTGACTAGCGCAAAATGTCACTGTCATACTTGGGTAACAAAATAGAAGGAAAGTCGAGGCACTCCAAGGTACAAATCAGGCAATTTTATTGAACCCACTCCATCGCAACGTTTCGACCTACACGGTCTTTGTCAAGCTTGACAGTCTCAGTACCAGAGACCAAAATGCTGAATAACAAAATAGAAGGAAAGTCGAGGCACTCCAAGGTACAAATCAGGCAATTTTATTGAACCCACTCCAACGCAACGTTTCGACCTACACGGTCTTTGTCAAGCTTGACAAAGACCGTGTAGGTCGAAACGTTGCACTCATACACACACACTGCACTCACACTGCACACACACACTGCACTCATACACACTGCACTCATACACACACTGCACTCATATACACTGCACTCATACACACACTGCACTCATACACACACTGCACTCATATACACTGCACTCACACACTGCATTCATACACACTGCACTCATACACACTGCACTCATACACACACTGCACTCATATACACTGCACTCATATACACTGCACTCACACTGCACTCATACACACACACTGCACTCATACGCACACACTGCATTCATACGCACACACTGTATTCATTATATACACACACTGTAAATAAATATTTATTATATATAATTTTTTTTAGGATCTAATTTTATTTAGAAATTTACCAGTAGCTGCTGCATTTCCCACCCTAGTCTTATACTCGAGTCAATAAGTTTTCCCATTTTTTTTGGGTAAAATTAGGGGCCTCGGCTTATATTCGGGTCGGCTTATACTCGAGTATGTACGGTATATTATGACTACACCCACAGCACTGAACACTTATAGACATAAAGATTGTCCATTGATATATAGTATGTATAAATGTAGAATAAATTAATTCCAAAAGGTGCCCCAGTATAAACAAAAGTTACTTTATTAATTCAACTGAAAAAAGAAAGAGAGGGGGTACTTTAAATAGGAATATAGTAAGAAAAACTAATACCATATATCAAAAATTCCTTAAAGCATATAGTAATGGTTAATTCCCCAAAACTGAGTGGGGCAATAAATAGCTAGTAAGCGGGTACTTAGAGGGATAATAGAGGAAAATATATATATACAAAAATCACCACCTTATTATTCCTAGATAGGACACCTTAGAAAGTCATCACCCTATAGCTCCTACATGGAACACCTTCAAGGGTGTACTATGCTGTCCCTAATGCTATATGGGGAGTAAAAGTCTCCCAGTAAGAACAGCATGTCGAGCAAGAATAGTAAATAGAATGGAATATCCCTGCAGCTCCTAAGGGAAACACCTTCAAGGGTGTTCTATACTATCCCTAGATAGGAGGAAGAAAGAGAAACAACTGCCTCTAGATAACTCCCTTCAAAGAAATCCCCTGACGAAGGTGCTTTAGAGGCACCGAAACGCGCGTCGGGTTTAAGTTTATTTAACACTTTTTTTGTTTAAAGGGACACTCCAGGCACCCAGACCACTTCTGCCCATTGGAGTGGTCTGGGGGCCAACTCCCACTACCCTTAACCCTGCAAGTGTAATTATTGCAGTTTTTTTTAAACTGCAATAATTACCTTGCAGGGTTAAGTCCTCCCCTAGTGGCTGTCTATTAGATAGCCACTAGAGGGAACTTCCTGCTCTATAGCACCTCCAGCGTCGCTCAATTCTCCATAGGAATGCATTGAAAATCGCTTTCAATGCTTTCCTATGGGGTGCGCTAATGCGCATGCGCGGCATTGCCGCGCATGCGCATTAGGTCTCCTCGGCCGGTGGGCGGAATCAGTCTCGCCCACCGGCCGACGTAGGCAGAAGGTGGAGTGGTGGGGGAGGAGTGGGCAGCGACGTGGGACATGTCGCTGCCTCAGGTAAGTCACTGAAGGGGTTTTCACCCCATTCAGCAACTGGGGATTGGGGGGTGGGAGGGAGAGGAATCCTGCAGTGCCAGGAAAACAGATTGATTTCCTGGCACTGGAGATTCCCTTTAACTATGGTAGCACTGGTTACTTGATTTCTTTTTATTTCCAGCACTGATTTATTTTCTTTGAAGGGAGTTATCTAGAGGCAGTTGTTTCTCTTTCTTCCTCCTATCTAGGGATAGTATAGAACACCCTTCAAGGTGTTTCCCTTAGGAGCTGCAGGGAGATTCCATTCTATTTACTATTCTTGCTGGACATGCTGTTCTTACTGGGAGACTTTTACTCCCCATATAGCATTAGGGACAGCATAGTACACCCTTGAAGGTGTTCCATGTAGGAGCTATAGGGTGGT
Source organism: Pelobates fuscus (assembly GCF_036172605.1). Classification (NCBI taxonomy): domain Eukaryota; kingdom Metazoa; phylum Chordata; class Amphibia; order Anura; family Pelobatidae; genus Pelobates; species Pelobates fuscus. Next base: position 50,667,053 of record NC_086325.1, read on the forward strand.
GACTTTCTAAGGTGTCCTATCTAGGAATAATAAGGTGGTGATTTTTGTATATATATATTTTCCTCTATTATCCCTCTAAGTACCCGCTTACTAGCTATTTATTGCCCCACTCAGTTTTGGGGAATTAACCATTACTATATGCTTTAAGGCTTCAGTCTATCCCTTCATAGAATTTTTGATATATGGTATTAGTTTTTCTTACTATATTCCTATTTAAAGTACCCCCTCTCTTTCTTTTTTCAGTTAAATTAATAAAGTAACTTTTGTTTTACTGGGGCACCTTTTGGAATGAATTTATACTACATTTATACATACTATATATCAATGGACAATCTTTATGTCTATAAGTGTTCAGTGCTGTGGGTGTAGTCATAATATACATCATTTTCATACTCATTGTATTCAAAACCAGTTTTGAGTCTCTCTTTCTTTATTGAGTCTATTATTTTCTACTCTTTAAATACTTTAATTCGGGTACAAGCCCTTTACTGGTGGATCTGGAACCACCACTCTGACCTTTGTGTGTTCCACATTCTCACATCAATGTGAGTTGTGGACACACTTTCATTATTCTACTTATTCTGCCTTAAAACCATTTCCAACCCGACTGGATGAATTTTCCCTGTCCGCTAGGGATCTCTTCCTTTATTTAAGGCTCAAAAACATTCTAATGACCTATGGCTCTGTCATAGGGAACGCAGCGCACCCCATATTATTATCTCCACGTCACATCTTGACCTCTCGCTCTATAAAACCCCTCTCCCTATGTTACAACACACTGTGGGAAGATACCACGTTACACAAGCTTCCATTTATGGCACAATGGGAGAAAGACATTGGGCACGAATTTACCCTACAGCAATGGCAAGTGGCCTTCACCCTGACCAAAATAGCGTCAAAGAGCCTTTCCCTATGGAAAGCCTACTGTAAAATCACAACCTAGTACCCCACAAGCTATCTAAGATCTATAACACAGTATCGCCAGTATGCTGGAGATGCGGGACGGCACTGGGAACAATGCTGCATTTATTCTGGGAATGACCGAGTCTTAGGACATTTTGGTCACACATATAGAAGCTCATTACCACCATCACCACACATTTACTCCCGTTGATGCCCGAAGGTTACCTAATCCACATCTTGCCCAGCATGGGCCACAACCAACACTCCATAGTAATGATCAATTTGCTAACGGTAGTCAAAATAGCTATAGCTTCTCACTGGAAAAGTAATGTGATCCCTTCACTGGAAGAGTTCTCGAAAAGAGTAGACAATGTATGCTTGTATGAGCAAATGTCCTTTAGGGTGCGGGGGGCGGCACAGTACCATGCAAAACAGTGGTGCAGCTGGCTAAAATTCCGAGACATTGACGGGGTCAGGTGTGGTGCTGATTAAATAACTGGTATGGGTATGAAGTAAGAGATCTGGTGAAGGTGTACCTGATAGAAGAGAACTAAGTACAAAGTACATAATCCAAAGCAACTCAAATTAGGTTAAACTCGTGTTTCCACAGTTGTATGTTATGCGTTTCCCCATCCCTCTTTGATTCTGTACCCTGTTTGCATGGCACGCATGTAACATAAGTAAGGCACAAACCCTCAAGATACGCATTGTCTCTAGACCCCATGCATGGGGATGGCGATCAGTGGTGTTTAATTATGACTGTTTCATGTGCATTCAGAGGAGTGCCTCCGTATACATTTCTGTTACTATCTTACTGAATTGTCAGACTGAATTGTAAAACTGTTTCTCTGAATTAATGCCTTGTTGTAGCGATACACAGTCATGCGATGTTAAAAAAATAAAATAAAATTATAGACTGATCATTTCTTTCATTCGAAATTGTTCAAAATCAGCAGGGGATAAAATAATTTTTCCCCTCACTCTACTAACTTAATGATCACCAGCTTGAATACAATGATTTTTGATCTTTCTCTCTATTATATTTCTACAAACCTAAATTTGTTTTTAATATTGTATATTTGTAATAAGATATCTTTTTTTCGTAATAAAGAGACATAAATATAAAAAAAAAAGATATTTTTTCGCTTGTTCATTTTTCCGGCTTCCAACACATGGATTTCAAGAACTGATAACACACACACACACACTCTCTCTCTCTAACAGACACACGCACACATTTATATAAAAAACAGAGAGGCTACATATATGTAAACTTTTAATGTAAGGAAAAGGAAAAGGCAAACATATTATTTAATACCATGGGACATGTTTATTCCATTGCAATGTTAAAAAGTTCAATATTTTTTTATGTATGTATTATATTTATGTGTACCGTATTTCACCGCTTAATAGTCGCCACCGCATAATACTCGAACCCTGGTTTTAAAGTCCGAAAATTGGTTTCAAATCAATTCATCACGTAATAATTGCATAACTGACCATTGCTGTTATTGTTGTGAGACGTCGTTCTTCTTGAAAACTGATGGAGAACATCCTACTGATACTGAAGAGAGGGTTTATTAGTTATCGGTTTATTTTATTTTAGTGCATTTTATCTATGTAATATATTAAGAAATGCCAGGAGAACAGAGATCAGGATCAGCATTTACGTAATGCATTACAAAATCTGCTGTGTTATCAGCAACTATAATGTCATCATCCACTGTTAAACTGTTAAAACACACCCTCATACAGTTTCCCATTTTAGTCTCTGTTCTTTTATAGGTCTTTTTAGGTGCTTTTTGATTTGAATTAGCTTGTTTTGCTTTTATGGGAATACAATCATGGCTATCTCTTTTTATACCTGGTTATCAATAGAGAAAACAACTGTATTGCATACTTTAGAATGGTCTGAGATTTACCATTCCTACTAGGTATATAATCTGTCGCTCAAGGATGTCCATGGATCAGTGTTAGTGTTTCAGCTATGCGTTGCAAACTTAGTGGGTTATTTGTCCACACCTGTGTAGATGTTCATCAATGAATCATTGCTTTCACTCTTTTATGTTCATTGTTTGTCGTCTTAATGTTCTCACGGATAGAACGGGCATTGCTGTACCTCTCTCACAAAACTCAATAAAAAATTGTCAAACGTTAGAAAATAGTGTTTTCTTAACTAAAGTTAAGGGGGTTCATATCGGGGTACAAAAAAAAATGTTTACTAATGCAGTAACATCACAGTAATAATTGACCAATAAATGTAAAACAATCCTTTGAAATAGTCAATCTCTGCAGGTGTGAACAAGTTTAAACCATTTGAGCTAAAAACCTTGCGATAAACAGACATATTGTCGAAACCTAAAAAAAAAATAAAAAAACATTGTTGATTGATGTTGGTAATGTTCCTAATCAGAAAAAACCTCAAGACAAATATCAGCGAGTTTACCAATGAATAAAGCTTACAATTTGTTACCCATGATACTATTGAAATGAGTATCTGTATTTTTTTCCCCAACTACATTGCATTAGCAATAATTTATCTGCAATGCATTATTTCATTTATATATTTACACAGTGCTCTTGCGAGATAAAAAAAGTGACAAAGTGAATACAAGGAGGGCATCGCTTTGCTTTAATTGCTCATTCACTTCCGGCATTCTCCAATGGCCATAGCTAATCACAGAGATGAAGCCTCTAGAATAAATGCATTAGCTTATAAATATCAAGCTTCTAACTGTTTTTGAAGAGGAAGATAGTTTGTAAATGAGCTTAGTAGCATTTATTCAGGATTAATCATCGTACTTAGTGACTCATCTATGACCAGAGTGCTAGAAAAATGCCATGTTTACTTTACCGAATGAGTACATTTATCTACTGTGCTTTCACAAAATTGCCTTGTTGTCAATGTGAGGCTCGGGACATGTCTAAACAAAACTGGAATAAAAATACTGATTATCTCTCAGATGGATTTTCGCTCTTTTTTATTTTTTTTTTTACAAACCAGAGATTTGATGTTTCTGCAGATGATTTTATTAATCTAAGATTATTCAAAGAGAGGATCCCAGAAATTGCCATGAGATGTGTCCTTTATTAAACAAAGCGTATTTTCCAGTCTACCGAGAGATCACCTTGAAATGGCTTAAATCGTCACTGATAGTCTTTGTGTGATTTTTATTCGTTTTGGCTATTCTCGCACGTTTGATGGCAGAATGAAATGTTTCTGTAAATAATGAAATTACAATATAAAGCAGGTCTCCCACTTCTTAAACTTTTTGATGTTTTCCTTTTTTTCCTTTTTTTAAAACCAAAAATCTTAAACCTTATTTTTATGGTTCGGTGATAACATTTTAAAGATAATTTGATGAACTGTTAGGGACTATTTAACCCTCGGAAGAATTCTGCGTGTGACTCTTTGCACCTCCTTATAAGGCAGCCGGTACCAATCAATACCCAATGCTGGATGCCCGTGTTCGTCTTCCTCATAAACTGAACGTAGAGTATGTGTTTCTTTAAATAATATACTGAGTGTTCAGAGGCGTAACTAGAAACTACAGGGTCCCGGTGCAAAAATTGCCCCAGGGCCCCCCACCCCTCCATTTGTATAATATAACACATACAGATACATACACGGACACACATGCTAACACACAGAATGGCACACATTCAGATACACAGAATGACACTTCTACAGATACAAACACTGACAAACATACAGATACACAGACACACATGCGGATACACAGACACACATACCAACAGATACACATATTGACACATGCAGATACACATACACAGAATGACACGCATACAGATACAAACAGTGACACACATACAGATACATAGGGGCACATGCACATATACATAGGGGCAGATACATAGATACATGCAGAAAAACAGATACACATACACACATGTGCAGAAAAACCAGGCCCCAGGTAATTCATTGCCATCGGGTAGTCCCAAGAGCATGGACCACCCGATGGGCCCCTTCAATGCGGCCCTGGCAGTTGTTCTGCGAGGCCGGGGCCGCTCGCAATCTCGGTGGGCACCGCGGTCCCAGGGGGTGGTCGGGCCCCCTGGAGTGACGGGCCCGATCGCAGCTGCGACCCCTGGGACCGCGGTAGTTCCTCCACTCTGAGTGTTAGTAATCTACATGCCTCACAGTGCAGTACAAGAGTGAACATCGATGTATGTCTCTATTCAATACCCTGTTTAAAGAACATCAGTTGAGGAAGAATAGATATGTGTGTAGGTGAAGGAGAGGGGGGGGGGGGGGGGGGGGGGGTTTGGGGGATAAGGTTTATGCACAAAATCTGGACTTAAGCCAACTGACAAAGGCTCAGCTGTTTTTCCTGCTGAACTATTTTTCCCCCCAACTTTTAAAGTTTTCCTATCAATTCTCCGCAATTTGCAGTTTAGTGAATACACCTCAAAACGTTTTTCCGTCCAGTGACCTTCATCCCAGCAGGGTCTAGAATAGGGAAGTACATATAGGCGCAGTGAGATTTGCAGTTCGTTTAGTCTACGTTGCTACTGATTTGAGATTCAGTTGGACTGCGCTAGGCATCTCTAGTATTCAGTGCATGAACGCTCCATTTTCTATTATTAGGTCCGCACAGCTGTTAATAGCTGCTCACGTTGTGCGAATGATTACAGCAATTTACTGGACACAGTAGAAACATGAATTCCTTCAAGTGGTTAAACACTAAAGCTCTTTCTAAAAGCACTGAGCTCCATTCTTCTGTCTTGTGTCAAAACCTTAATGAGAATAGCAGTTGAGCTACGTTTGTTTTGTCAGTTCTGATGCTGTTGGATAAAAGAGCACAGATTGTGTTTGTTAGTTCTAGGTCATGTGCCTTACAGTGGCTCTACAGCTGTTGTTGGACTACAACTCCCATGATGCCATTCAGCCCTTAATTGCCTGAGCTGTCAGGGAATTCTGGGAATTGTTGGACTAAAGCAGAAGAGGGTTGCAGCTGGATGCCCATACTCACCGTATTAAACATTATAGAGATATTATGCACTAGCAGTGGTGAAGCTATAACTCAAAATGATATGGCCTATTTTTGTCCTCTTGGAACAATCTGAGTCCATTCTTAACTATGTACTGTGAATACTTCTTTGCTCACAGACCAGAACCATAGGTCTTTGTAACGGATCACCTGGCACCCCGACTTGGTACCTCCGTTAATGGATGCTCCTAGTGCTTCCTGAGGACTCCAAGCACTCTGGCAGACACCATAATCACCGAATCCGAGAAACCTTTAAATTCTCCCAAGCGTATGAATGCTGTAGACCATTGAATAGGAACCATACGAATAGGCTTGTACTCCTAGCAGTCAACTGGAACAGCATACAATAAATCCTTCCCCCAATAATGAGACGACACATCACTTTGAGGTTAAAACAGGAACTCTGGACTGGCTCATCCAGCCTGGCTTTTATTACACTAATCCACATACAGGCCACACCCAGGGGGAGGCATAAAATAACCAATCACATACATGGTTCAGCCCACACATCCCCTCCCCTCAGATAACATTAAACTCAATTATCCGGTACACTTTTTCAGCCAAGTTCTGGATGTACCCCAAAACCCGGGGATACACCTTTAAATCCAGCATCGCTGGATAGCCCTTATTCAGGGGGACAACATATCCAAAATTCAAGTAATTCGGATGAATGGTTCGGGAGATATGGGGTTCCAAAGATTTGACCGACCGCATGGGTAAAGTATCCGAAAACAGTTCCATGCATTTTGGCCCTGCGGTCGGTCACAAACAAGGGAATGAAAACAGACGAATTGCCTGTGTTATAGAGCCTGGAGAGGGTTTGAATGAATTCCCTTGTTTGTGGGGTTCTTTCTACCGAACGGCGGGTCATTCGGTAGTTTCCATACGAATTTCTGGAAGTATGGAGGTCTCAGCGGTGTTTGCCTAGTCAAGTGTCCGATTTTAGTTCCAGACACTCAACGGCAAAACACCGCTGTTCGGTAGTTTAAGATGGCCGCCGCCACGTGTTTGTTTCCCGAATGGCGGCCACCCAGAGGACAAAGCATACATTACACGGATTGCCAATTACCCGTTTGCAACATTGTTGCAAACTGTAATTGGAGGCACACTTATTCCTGGGTGGTCTGGTTGTTCAGTAGTTTCACTCACTATAATAAATGGAGTGATTCTACCGAACAATCAGATGAATGCTGCATACATATCCCAGGTTAAACTTAATACACATATACACATATAATATTACAGGCAATATACTAGAATATGTATCACAGTCTTAAAGGGACAGTAGTCCCAAAAGTCCAAATATGTCCATAGATGCTGTTAAAAGGGCCAGTAGCAGCGATATACAGTACAATATGCCCCAAATAACCCAGGGGCCATAGTCAGCAGGTAGGAGGCTAGCAAACAGGCTTCTCCAGGGCCCAGTGGCGAGGTTGGTTTCGCCACATTTCTCCCCTTTTCCAAACAGACTAACAGGGTACCTGACCTCTTGCCGGTCAGTGCCCTTGTTAGTCCAGCAGCCCACCCACAAAACAGAAACAGCAGTACAGCCCACCCACAATAAATGGTTACTACACCTGAGTAAGAGAAAAACTTGTCCAGGTCCAGGTGCCTCACCATGGCTGTGTGGGGGACTGGTAGGCTGTTTTGGTGGGTTGCTGAGTGGGCAGAGCCCAGCGGTACTCTGCCCTGGTGCCAGCACTACCCCGGGAGTAGTCTGGTTGGAGCCTTGCTGGAGACCGACTGCCTCCCCTTTAGCTGCGCAGCTCTGCTGCTGGAGACCGACTGTCTCCCCTTGAGTTACACAGCTCTGCTGCTGGAGACCGACTGTCTCCCCTTTAGTTACACAGCTCTGCTGCTGGAGACAGACTGTCTCCCCTTTGGCTAAACAGCCCTGTTGTGGGGGGGCAGGACCGACCGTCCCTACCCCCTGTGCTGGAAGTGCAGAGACCACGGTCCCATCTGCACAGGTGTGGGGCTTACAGTCTCCCCCTGGTACATTAAGCTGCCGCTGGGGAGAGGTGGTAACCAGCTCCTCTCCCATTAGAACACTCTGCCCATCGATGATCCGTCGCTGGGGAGAGGTGGTAACAATCTCCTCTCCCATTAGAACACTCTGCCCATTGATGGTCTGCCGCTGGGGAGAGGGGGTAACAATCTCCTCTCCCATGCCTACTTTCAGTCTTTGTGGAGGGAGACCGACTGTCTCTCCTCCCAATTCAGTGTCCTGCTGCTGGGGAATAGAGACTGGGCTCTCTATTCCCAAACAATCATGCTGCTGCTGGGGGGTAGGACCAACTACCTCTGCCCCCTGTAACTCAGCCTTCCGCTGGGGAGGGAGGACGCTGCTCTCCTCTCCCTGCACTTCACACTGCCTTCCCGGCATATCACTCTGCTGCTGGGGGGTAGGACCAACTACCTCTGCCCCCTGTAACTCAGCCTGCCGCTGGGGAATGGAGACTGGGCTCCCAATTCCCAACAAATCACACTGCCGCTGGGGAGGGAGGACGGCTCCTTCAGCTCCCTGTAACTTGGGCGCAGAGACCACGGTCCCATCTGCGCTGGTGTGGGGCTTACTGTCTCCCCTTGGTGTGCTAAGCTGCCGCTGGGGAGAGGGAATAACAAACTCCTCTCCCTTACACACCTTCAGCCGCTGGGGAGAGGGGATAACAGGCTCCTCTCCCTGCACCGTAGACTGCCGCTGGGGAGCAAGAACGGCACCTTCAGCTCCCTGTAACGCACACTGCCGCTGGGGATCTGGGCCGACTGCCCAGCATCCCTGTAGGGCCGGTAGAGAGACTGCAGTCCCATCTCCACCTGCCATCTGTGGGTCTTCCCAGGACCAATCCGTGAGGCCCCGCAACATTTGTGAGTAAGGGCCCGGTGGAGAGACCTTGGTCCCATCTCTACCTGCCTGTTGTGGTTCCTCACAGGACCAGTCTATGAGGACCCCCACTTCGGGTTCCTCCCGCCGCCTCAGGGAAAGACGGCTAACCTCCTCGGATGCAGCCTCTACTAGGCTGCTGTACCGCTCCTGCTGCTGAGCATACTTCCTCTCTTTCGCCAGCCGGAATTCTCGGTCCAACCTTGTGTTTCGCTCGGCCATGACCTGGTTCCAGATCACCCGGCGTGTCTCCATGGGGATATCATCCCCATACTCAGCCACTCGCTGCCTCACCTCGGCCAGCCAATCATCTCCAGAGCCAGAACCTTCCATACTTGTCTGCTCCCAGGGGCGCTGCACGACTGCTAGCGTTGCCCTCGATTTGTAAATCCAAACGTACTGTGTCTCCGAGCTGCTTTACCTCGCACTAGGACGCCATCCCACCGCTTGCCACCAATGTAACGGATCACCTGGCACCCCGACTTGGTACCTCCGTTAATGGATGCTCCTAGTGCTTCCTGAGGACTCCAAGCACTCTGGCAGACACCATAATCACCGAATCCGAGAAACCTTTAAATTCTCCCAAGCGTATGAATGCTGTAGACCATTGAATAGGAACCATACGAATAGGCTTGTACTCCTAGCAGTCAACTGGAACAGCATACAATAAATCCTTCCCCCAATAATGAGACGACACATCACTTTGAGGTTAAAACAAGAACTCTGGACTGGCTCATCCAGCCTGGCTTTTATTACACTAATCCACATACAGGCCACACCCAGGGGGAGGCATAAAATAACCAATCACATACATGGTTCAGCCCACACATCCCCTCCCCTCAGATAACATTAAACTCAATTATCCGGTACACTTTTTCAGCCAAGTTCTGGATGTACCCCAAAACCCGGGGATACACCTTTAAATCCAGCATCGCTGGATAGCCCTTATTCAGGGGGACAACATATCCAAAATTCAAGTAATTCGGATGAATGGTTCGGAAGATATGGGGTTCCAAAGATTTGACCGACCGCATGGGTAAAGTATCCGAAAACAGTTCCATGCATTTTGGCCCTGCGGTCGGTCACAAACAAGGGAATGAAAACAGACGAATTGCCTGTGTTATAGAGCCTGGAGAGGGTTTGAATGAATTCCCTTGTTTGTGGGGTTCTTTCTACCGAACGGCGGGTCATTCGGTAGTTTCCATACGAATTTCTGGAAGTATGGAGGTCTCAGCGGTGTTTGCCTAGTCAAGTGTCCGATTTTAGTTCCAGACACTCAACGGCAAAACACCGCTGTTCGGTAGTTTAAGATGGCCGCCGCCACGTGTTTGTTTCCCGAATGGCGGCCACCCAGAGGACAAAGCATACATTACACGGATTGCCAATTACCCGTTTGCAACATTGTTGCAAACTGTAATTGGAGGCACACTTATTCCTGGGTGGTCTGGTTGTTCAGTAGTTTCACTCACTATAATAAATGGAGTGATTCTACCGAACAATCAGATGAATGCTGCATACATATCCCAGGTTAAACTTAATACACATATACACATATAATATTACAGGCAATATACTAGAATATGTATCACAGTCTTAAAGGGACAGTAGTCCCAAAAGTCCAAATATGTCCATAGATGCTGTTAAAAGGGCCAGTAGCAGCGATATACAGTACAATATGCCCCAAATAACCCAGGGGCCATAGTCAGCAGGTAGGAGGCTAGCAAACAGGCTTCTCCAGGGCCCAGTGGCGAGGTTGGTTTCGCCACATTTCTCCCCTTTTCCAAACAGACTAACAGGGTACCTGACCTCTTGCCGGTCAGTGCCCTTGTTAGTCCAGCAGCCCACCCACAAAACAGAAACAGCAGTACAGCCCACCCACAATAAATGGTTACTACACCTGAGTAAGAGAAAAACTTGTCCAGGTCCAGGTGCCTCACCATGGCTGTGTGGGGGACTGGTAGGCTGTTTTGGTGGGTTGCTGAGTGGGCAGAGCCCAGCGGTACTCTGCCCTGGTGCCAGCACTACCCCGGGAGTAGTCTGGTTGGAGCCTTGCTGGAGACCGACTGCCTCCCCTTTAGCTGCGCAGCTCTGCTGCTGGAGACCGACTGTCTCCCCTTGAGTTACACAGCTCTGCTGCTGGAGACCGACTGTCTCCCCTTTAGTTACACAGCTCTGCTGCTGGAGACAGACTGTCTCCCCTTTGGCTAAACAGCCCTGTTGTGGGGGGGCAGGACCGACCGTCCCTACCCCCTGTGCTGGAAGTGCAGAGACCACGGTCCCATCTGCACAGGTGTGGGGCTTACAGTCTCCCCCTGGTACATTAAGCTGCCGCTGGGGAGAGGTGGTAACCAGCTCCTCTCCCATTAGAACACTCTGCCCATCGATGATCCGTCGCTGGGGAGAGGTGGTAACAATCTCCTCTCCCATTAGAACACTCTGCCCATTGATGGTCTGCCGCTGGGGAGAGGGGGTAACAATCTCCTCTCCCATGCCTACTTTCAGTCTTTGTGGAGGGAGACCGACTGTCTCTCCTCCCAATTCAGTGTCCTGCTGCTGGGGAATAGAGACTGGGCTCTCTATTCCCAAACAATCATGCTGCTGCTGGGGGGTAGGACCAACTACCTCTGCCCCCTGTAACTCAGCCTTCCGCTGGGGAGGGAGGACGCTGCTCTCCTCTCCCTGCACTTCACACTGCCTTCCCGGCATATCACTCTGCTGCTGGGGGGTAGGACCAACTACCTCTGCCCCCTGTAACTCAGCCTGCCGCTGGGGAATGGAGACTGGGCTCCCAATTCCCAACAAATCACACTGCCGCTGGGGAGGGAGGACGGCTCCTTCAGCTCCCTGTAACTTGGGCGCAGAGACCACGGTCCCATCTGCGCTGGTGTGGGGCTTACTGTCTCCCCTTGGTGTGCTAAGCTGCCGCTGGGGAGAGGGAATAACAAACTCCTCTCCCTTACACACCTTCAGCCGCTGGGGAGAGGGGATAACAGGCTCCTCTCCCTGCACCGTAGACTGCCGCTGGGGAGCAAGAACGGCACCTTCAGCTCCCTGTAACGCACACTGCCGCTGGGGATCTGGGCCGACTGCCCAGCATCCCTGTAGGGCCGGTAGAGAGACTGCAGTCCCATCTCCACCTGCCATCTGTGGGTCTTCCCAGGACCAATCCGTGAGGCCCCGCAACATTTGTGAGTAAGGGCCCGGTGGAGAGACCTTGGTCCCATCTCTACCTGCCTGTTGTGGTTCCTCACAGGACCAGTCTATGAGGACCCCCACTTCGGGTTCCTCCCGCCGCCTCAGGGAAAGACGGCTAACCTCCTCGGATGCAGCCTCTACTAGGCTGCTGTACCGCTCCTGCTGCTGAGCATACTTCCTCTCTTTCGCCAGCCGGAATTCTCGGTCCAACCTTGTGTTTCGCTCGGCCATGACCTGGTTCCAGATCACCCGGCGTGTCTCCATGGGGATATCATCCCCATACTCAGCCACTCGCTGCCTCACCTCGGCCAGCCAATCATCTCCAGAGCCAGAACCTTCCATACTTGTCTGCTCCCAGGGGCGCTGCACGACTGCTAGCGTTGCCCTCGATTTGTAAATCCAAACGTACTGTGTCTCCGAGCTGCTTTACCTCGCACTAGGACGCCATCCCACCGCTTGCCACCAATGTAACGGATCACCTGGCACCCCGACTTGGTACCTCCGTTAATGGATGCTCCTAGTGCTTCCTGAGGACTCCAAGCACTCTGGCAGACACCATAATCACCGAATCCGAGAAACCTTTAAATTCTCCCAAGCGTATGAATGCTGTAGACCATTGAATAGGAACCATACGAATAGGCTTGTACTCCTAGCAGTCAACTGGAACAGCATACAATAAATCCTTCCCCCAATAATGAGACGACACATCACTTTGAGGTTAAAACAAGAACTCTGGACTGGCTCATCCAGCCTGGCTTTTATTACACTAATCCACATACAGGCCACACCCAGGGGGAGGCATAAAATAACCAATCACATACATGGTTCAGCCCACACATCCCCTCCCCTCAGATAACATTAAACTCAATTATCCGGTACACTTTTTCAGCCAAGTTCTGGATGTACCCCAAAACCCGGGGATACACCTTTAAATCCAGCATCGCTGGATAGCCCTTATTCAGGGGGACAACATATCCAAAATTCAAGTAATTCGGATGAATGGTTCGGAAGATATGGGGTTCCAAAGATTTGACCGACCGCATGGGTAAAGTATCCGAAAACAGTTCCATGCATTTTGGCCCTGCGGTCGGTCACAAACAAGGGAATGAAAACAGACGAATTGCCTGTGTTATAGAGCCTGGAGAGGGTTTGAATGAATTCCCTTGTTTGTGGGGTTCTTTCTACCGAACGGCGGGTCATTCGGTAGTTTCCATACGAATTTCTGGAAGTATGGAGGTCTCAGCGGTGTTTGCCTAGTCAAGTGTCCGATTTTAGTTCCAGACACTCAACGGCAAAACACCGCTGTTCGGTAGTTTAAGATGGCCGCCGCCACGTGTTTGTTTCCCGAATGGCGGCCACCCAGAGGACAAAGCATACATTACACGGATTGCCAATTACCCGTTTGCAACATTGTTGCAAACTGTAATTGGAGGCACACTTATTCCTGGGTGGTCTGGTTGTTCAGTAGTTTCACTCACTATAATAAATGGAGTGATTCTACCGAACAATCAGATGAATGCTGCATACATATCCCAGGTTAAACTTAATACACATATACACATATAATATTACAGGCAATATACTAGAATATGTATCACAGTCTTAAAGGGACAGTAGTCCCAAAAGTCCAAATATGTCCATAGATGCTGTTAAAAGGGCCAGTAGCAGCGATATACAGTACAATATGCCCCAAATAACCCAGGGGCCATAGTCAGCAGGTAGGAGGCTAGCAAACAGGCTTCTCCAGGGCCCAGTGGCGAGGTTGGTTTCGCCACAGTCTTCTTATGCTGATTCCCATAATCAAAAATTTTGCAAGCATGAATTACATCATACAATGGTCTACTTACACAAAACTTATCAAACAAACAGGCAAAAACATCAGTTCCACAAACCAATCCCGGATCTATAAAAGACAATACACTGTAAAGTGGTATCCAGCGTTATTGCCGTCACAACACCTTCAATCAAATTAGTTTAAAAGTATATACATTGAAACATAAACACATAGAATGTGACCGCAGATAAGAAACATTCGGCCCACCTAGTCTGCCCAATTTTCTAAATACTTTCATTAGTCCCAGGCCTTATCTTATAGTTAGGATAGCCTTATGCCTATCCCACGCATGATTAAACTCCCTCACTGTGTTAACCTCTACCACGTCAGCTGGAAGGCTATTCCATGCATGCACTACCCTAAAGTAATACTTCCGGATATTATGTTTAAACCTTTGCCCCTCTAATTTAAGACTCTGTCCTCTTGTTGTGGTCGTTTTTCTTCTTTTACATATAGTCTCCTCCTTTACTGTGTTGATTCCCTTTATGTATTTAATGTTTCTATCATATCCCCCCGGTCTCGTCTTTCCTCCAAGCTATACATGTTAAGATCCTTTAACCTTTCCTGGTAAGTTTTATCCGGCAATCCATGTTTAGTAGCCCTTATTTGAACTTTCTCCAAAGTATCAATATCCTTCTGGAGATACGGTCTCCAGTACTGTGCACAATACTCCAAGTGAGGTCTCACCAGTGTTCTGTACAATGGCATGAGCACTTCCCTCTTTCTACTGCTAATACCTCTCCCTATACAACCAAGCATTCTGCTAGCATTTCCTGTTGCTCTATTACATTGTCTGCCTACCTTTAAGTCATCAGAAATGATCACCCCTAAATTCCTTTCCTTAGATTTTGAGGTTAGGACTGTGTCAAATATTCTATATTCTGCCCTTGGGCTTTTACGTCGAAGATGCATTATCTTGCACTTATCCACATTAAATGTCAGTTGCCACAACTCTGACCATTTTTCTAGTTTACCTAAATCATTTGCCATTTGGCTTATCCCTCATGCTCACATTGCAATTCTGACATAAACAAAAAAACTACCAGTAAACTATATACATCGGGGGAGGGGGGGGGGGGGGGGAGCGAGAGGATACATAATGGCTAACTGATAAATATATGTGCTGCCCTAACATTAAGGAAAAGTAAGAACTAGCACCAACTCTAGCCAAAACTCGAACTAACACTAGCACACTACACCTACCCCTTAATGTAAACCCTAAAACTGACCCAAAACTCATAGCCCTAACAAATCATGTAATATAAAAGATATAAACATCATGCATCCTCTTTCTCATCTCTCTCTCTCTCTTAGACTCTTACTCTCTGTAAGTGGTTCACTGGCTCTGCTCCTCTTCCTGAGTTGTGTTTCAAAGTTGTTGTATACAGCAGACACATACTCCAAGGAATCCATGTATAAAGTGGAAATAAGAGGCAAAAATGTGGTTCTTTGTTGAGCTTATTTGCATATGCCTACCCAGAATCCCATGCAGTAGTGAGAGCACTGTTAAAGTGAGATTTCTGTAGGAAAAGTCTTATGGCTTGACTGATGTGTGTTTAGCAATTTATTAACTATCAACTATATATATAAATATATATATATATATATAAACATTTTAAAACTACAATTAAAGTTTGTTTTAAACTGAAAGGTTGACAATAAAGGTTGAATTTTATTTACATCCTAAGAAGACCCAAGACTGCTATTCATTTTTAAACAATCACATTGCATAAATTGCCGAGCCAGCTAGCTTTGTCACAGTACATCAGCTCTGAAAGGTCTTAACTTAATTTATTACATTCATAGTAATTCCTAGCACTCCATGGATAGCGTTAATAAAGCATCTATTGTCAAATCTCTTTAAGTCTTTGTTTTGTGACCATAACTTTACCATAACCATGACTTTTATTCTTCCATTCTACCCGTTAATTTTGTCCATCAGCTGGTCAGAGCCATATTAGAGCAACTGTATCCAGAAATAGATACATTATCCATTAATAGATGTGCTATACGCCAACAATTCTGTTCCCATTAATTTGCTTTATGTATGCGAAATGTAGCCGAAAGAACAGCAGGGCTACTGATGAGATTTGAAAAGCTGCATTGGCTGTAAGTAATTTAAATTGAGTACTATTATCATTTACAGATTAGTTCTGTTTGGAATCAATAAGATGAAAAAAAAATATTTAAACTAATGCTTATTATCTTGGGTTCAGTGTTCTTTCTGTTTAAGTGTGATTTTCATCATAGCCGATTTTTTTTTTTTTTTTTTTAAATATAGGCATATTTACAGATTACAACAATAACAGGATTAAAATAGATATTTTTTAATGTCATTTTAATTTATACAGTGTGTGCTGGAGAAATAATTGATACGTTTGATCACTAAACAGCAAGTTGCAGGGAGTTTCAAACAGAATTGCACATTTTATACTAAAATTGCCAATTTAAAGAAAAAAAAATCAAATTCAGAAAAATTAGAGATTTTTTTCTAACTTTTCCCCACACATTTTATGTTGCTATTATCAACTCAGTGCAAGCTCCTACAATGCATAGTAAGACCCTGTTATATATTCAGGTGTAATAACAGATATGAAGACTAAAAAAAGCATTTATGTTTTATTGGCGAAAGTCAAGAAGTCATATAAACTTACTGTAATGACTGTTAGTTCAAGTCAGTTATGCTTGAAAAAAAAATAAAAAAAAATTGAAACCATTTTTTAAAATCTCAAAAACGTATCTACTCAAATTAATGAAGTGCAGTGGTCTGGGCTCTGCATTATGCAAACATGCACATTATATGCCCTCAAAGGCTCCCTGCTCCCTCCTCCATCTAGTCCCCATCATAGACTTTAGATTGGAAGCTCAAGAGTCATCTAATCTAGTTTAGTGCTTAGTATGAAAGATCTGTAAATGCTAGATCTCAACTAATAGGCAGGGCCCTCTCGTTCTTTTATTTCTGTTTGTCTATATTGTACTGTCTGTTATTGTCAATTGTACAATACTGCAGAATATGCTTGTGCTTTATAAATACCATGAACAATACTAACAATATAGTAACAATCGTAATAATAATATGGAGAAAACAGGTCTTCGTCTAACTATAAAAAAGCCAGATGAAGCTGCATTAAACAAACCCTTAAATGTTTATTCGAATTGGCTGTTAAAGGACCACTATAGTGCCAGGAAAACAAACTTGTTTTCCGGGCACTATAGTGCCCTGAGGGTGCCCCCACCCTCAGGGTCCCACTCCCGTGGCGCTGAAGTGGGAGGAAGGGGTTAAACACTTGCCTTTTTTCCAGCGCCGGGCTCCCTCGGCGCTGGGACTTTCCTCCCTCTTCTGACGTCCCTGGCTGAATGCGCATGCGTGGCAAGAGCCATGCGCGCATTCAGCCAGTCTCATAGGAAAGCATTACCAATGCTTTCCTATGGACGCTGATGTCTTCTTACTGTGAAAATCACAGTGAGAAGCACGGAAGCGCCTCTAGCGGCTGTCAATGAGACAGCCACTAGAGGCTGGATTAACCCATTTGTAAACATAGCAGTTTCTCTGAAACTGCTATGTTTACAGCAGAAAGGGTTAAACCTAGATGGACCTGGCACCCAGACCACTTCTTTAAGCTGAAGTGGTCTGGGTGTCTATAGTGGTCCTTTAAGTATTGCTTCAAATATCATCTGTCAAACTGCAACCACACAGAATCAGGAGTTATGAGTCAAACAAACAAAGAAACAAAAACTGTAAATATGTTGAATAAGTAAAATTGTGGATGTGGTCTTTATTATTTGGATACCCCAATATCTGAAATAGGTATGGTGCCTTCTAAAACAGCACCTGTCTTACATGCACCAATACAATGTCAAAAGGGTATAGAAATATAATGATTTAATTCTTGTTGTATTCCACCAGATACCTTATTGCTATTATACACCATAACAGATTTCTGATTATGAAGGAATACCCCATCACTTGTATCAGCATCATTCCCTTTCCCTACCGAACGAGGACCACCCCAGCACCCCATGAGAACGTGGAACACCAGTTATCAAGAGCTCCCCTTGGTGGCCTTTTCGTGCAACCAAATGCACGTGGTCGACAGAATGGATGGCGACCATTTTGTCTCCCGAACGCAGGCAGTGGTACATAGTCATCGAGTGCTCGGAATTCTTTTAGGCTAGGCACTTGCGCGAACACCGGTGAAGATGGAGCCACTCCCCGTCCCAGTTCCCGACCAGCTATACGAACAGTGTTCGGAAGATAAGAACTACCAATTGGGGGGAGCATTCTCTACTTGAAAGCATTTGACTACATTGTATGGTTTTCATACAGGAACCCCCAAACAGAGACCTGCCGTTGCCACCATTTCCCTGGAACTATTTTGGGCTTCTACTTCATGGTCTGCCGGACAAAACTTTACCCCAGTGGTGATTCCATACCACTGAACCTGTCTGAGTGCTTTCTGGCCAACTTGGGTGCTCAGATCAGGGCTATCCGGGGATGTGACTCTTGTGGAGTTCCCATGTATTTTTAGGGTACTTTTGGGATATTGTATGATTTGTTATGTTTTTTTCTGTAGCTGAGAGATAATTGAGTTATAGTTTCCCGATTCAATTATCTATCAGAAACAGGGAGGAGCTTGCTGTATTTCTGTATGGAGACCCCCTACTGGGGTCTGTGTATACATCGAGAGTGCTTGCCTGAAATAAACAGATCTACTCCCAGCATTCAGTCTCGACTAATGTATGGGGGGTAAGCTATACCAGCTATGTACCAGATATTTAGTGACCACTGTTTTACTTTAACTTTTTGAGTTAAATTCCCATTGCGCTTCCTACCAGCAGAGCTAACAAATAGAATCATTTACCAGGAAATGGAACATAATCAGTATAGATTTTAAACATATGCCAAGTTTACTGCCAGAGCTGTAATGTAAAAAGCTCCACATCCCTGAATGCACACATACATCAGCTGTGTGCGCATGCAGACAAACTATTTTGCTGCTCCTACTGTGCATTTAGCTACTTGCTCCATATCTCTATCTCCCATTATTATCTCTTTATTTGTCTCTGATGAGAACATTAATTATTCAGAATATATGTGGTGTTTTACAAAGTCGCTGTCCCTAATTAGTCATACAAGGGGAATAACTGGGACATGAAACTTCAGAAATGTTATTTTATCTATTGAACGCCAGGAATGGACCCAATGGAAATGAGCCGATATGATGTATCCCAAGTGAATGCAAAGCTTGCATTCAAGCTGAATATGCCAATATGCCAATATGCCAACAGGGACAAATCCACAAATTCTAATGCATCTTGGGGACTCGTCTATTGTTTCTGTTTTGCTTTGGAGAGAATCTAAATATTTACCTCTATTTCTCTTATTCTAAATTTCTGTCTGTGTTTGTCAGTCTGTCAATCCATCAATCTGTGTATTTTACATCTATTTAAGCTACAAAGACCTCTGCCCCCACTTGGGTCATGCTACGATCCTATGCAGCTCTGAAATAAAAAAAATGCATGAAAAAATACATAGTTTGAAACCCGGCACAGAGCTCCTTCCTTGCAATTAAATATATCATTCATGAATAACTAATTGCATAAAACTCATTTTTCATGAATTTAGGCCAAAGTGAAAGCTTGAATCAATCTTGGGGATATTTTAGCATAAAAAACTCCCTACCCTGAGGATGCCCAATTCTTTGTTACCATTATATGTACCATGTAGCCATAGTCCGCAAATATCTATGAAGCCTTTCCCATCTTGTGCCCCAAATTAAAATAATTAAAAATAATAACATATTTCTTACTTACATTAACTTTCTGTATAGGGCGATTTCCAAGGATCCCAATACGGTTTTAAAATGTTTCTTAGTTGCAAGAAACAGGACTGTCACAGAATGTGCTGTTTCTGTGTCACTGTTTCAATGGCTGCATTATGAAGCTATACAATTCCTTGAAATTAATATAAGGAGGATTTATATCCCCCTGCTAGATCAGTGTGTTATTCTAATGCTTTAAGATTACTGGATTAAAAGTTAGCCAATGACAATCCATCACCGAAGATCGTACCCCAGCAAGTTTACCTAGTGACATCACAGACGACGGCTCCCTAAGTACTACGTAAACTGGGAAATTGATCAGTTTTTGGAGATAGACTCGAACTAAATGACCTTGGTGTCAGGATTACTGTTTGATCCAGCACGTAGAACTGTACAGCACAGATGACAAATAAGTAACGTATTACCGGTCCTTAGAATGGCCGGATTTAACGTACAAAGAATAGTCAAAAATACTAGCCGAGGTCAGGGAACACAGAAAGGGACGCAGCGATGAGGAAAGCCATGAGTCAGGATACCAGAATATAGAGAAGTCAATAAACAAAGCCAAAGTCAAAAACCAGGTAGAAAACCAATAACAGGAACGCATTCTCGTACAACCACAAGGGAAACCACGACAGGGCACTGAGCAGGATGAGAACTGGGCCTAAATACTCCTCCTTTAGTTCTGATAGGCTGTAACCGGCCTTTGACCCCAAAGTCAATTACCAGGTTTCATTTGCATAATTGCTGCTCAGCATTAACCCTTCTGTGGATTAGGTTGCTGCTCGGCACAACTTTTCCTGTGTGGACAGTAAATGTCATTAACCACATTTCTATAAGCGGATGAATACGTGACACTTGGTTGGTTGCATCATTGAGACAGTCTCAGTCTCTCTCTCTTTAGCTTATTTAAAGGTCTAATTATGCTACTAAAATTAGATTCATGGGTATTGAATCAGTCCCCCAACCTCCAGGATATTGGGACCAAAAACTACGGCAGAGAGAATCGTATTGGATTTACAAACTCAATACGGTATAACCAGCAGGGTTAAATGAGGGATTCTCTTTTTCAGCTTTTTTGTAATACTCTCTTCATTAAAGGGGTTTATACAACACTGAGTAACTCTTCCTTTCTCAGCTCCCTACCGTACTATTGTAAATTTGTAGATATGTAAATATGACACTTTTTATATGAACGGCCACTTTAGTTCATTTTGCCATTCGAGCCAAGATACTGTCTGCCTTTTTTTATACATCCTGATTGGGGTATATTTCCCCTGATTGGATGTTTATTTCCCTATGTTTAAAGGCATGTTCCGTAAGATAGGTCCCTTTACTGTACATTTAATGTACCCTGACCTGACTGGCATATGTGAGAGCTTGTGTGGCAATTTTTTCTCTCTCTCTAACCTCGTTTTCAACTAATGGGACAGCCTATGCAATAGATGCCCATACCGGATGGGACTCAGTGCAGCTCTCACAATGTGTACAGTGGACGTTCCAGTCACACTATGAGGTGCGCCTTGGGAATACTTTAAGCCCACCTCCCATATTCAACCATCACGTCCACCTATGACAGGGACAAATCAGCGATATAGGGAGGCAGGGTTGTGCTGCCGATGAGGTAGCTCAGCTGGCAAAATCCCCAACCACAAAGCCTGCTAAAAAGGCAAGGCTGCAGGTTCAAATCCTGGCAGGGCCAACCCAACACCCCATCTGTCTGAGGTTGCCCCTGTCCTGACCTATAGAGTGGAGCGGGGTGTGTCTGCACTATGTTTTTGAGATAGTCACACTCCGCCTCTCAGGACCTCCCACATTGAACAGCTGATGGCCATGTCTCATCAGCAATAGGTATTTAAATGGAACAACAAGCTGCTCATGTTCACAGGCTCCTGACGACGGCATTTTGAACACGCCTAAACGCTTGTCGAGCGTTTTCTTTTTTCTTTTAATCTCTGCACTTGGTAGTACTTTTCTATTTTTGTTACCACTATGGTTATTGATTTTTAGGTGTTTATTTATTTATTTATAACTTTAGTTGGGAGAGTTGGTTCAGGTAGACACTAATGGTCAGACCACGGTGTCGAGGTAACTCTTAGGGTGAATTGAGAGATTTTTTTTTTTTGTGTGTTTACACCTGATTACCCGGTCCCTTGTTCTCTATGGATCCTGTGCCTTTTCTCTCTCCCTAGCCTCGTTTACACTACCTTCCCGTCAGTCGGATACTAGGGGAACTGGAACTTAGATGCTAGTTAGTACTCCAGACAATTGATCCCCTGGGCACCGTTTAGTAGATCTCCCTTTTTGCAAGTTATACTTTTTGTTTGCATATCCCTTTTTATCCTTAGATTGATTAAAGGTAGGGCCCCCCTTCCTCATTTCTTATACAGTGGTGCTCTCCTGATGTTAGTTTCCCCTTGTGGGACTCTACACATCACCTACTCCTATTTCCGTGATATTTTCCTTATTTCATTGGTTCTGTCAGCCTTCATTGACACAGTATTAGATGGTGTTAGAGAAATCTAGGAGCCATGCTGATAAATGCCTTATAATTATACACTTTCTGAAGCTCCTTCATATACATGTCAGTGTGAAATATATTTGCACTTATATCCTCTCGATCTGTGATTTCAGCCTTAATTTTGACAGGAAGATTGGTTAAAACAATATCTCTGATCCTTCATTTAACTTCTAAAGTTTTTAAACTGACTTTATGCCTTTGAACAATAGTATCCTACATCATTTTCTGCAGAATTTATTTTACACGTGTTTTTTTTATTTTTTATAAATTCTTTATTTATAAAGATTTGATTTTTAGAGGGTAGGGGTACAGAAGAAAAATAGGAAATAGACATTTACAATTTGGTTCTTACATCATTTGCATTTGCTTTTTTTGTCATACCATGTTCAATACATTTGGTTACATCGTTCTTTCTATGTATTTGCGTTATTTGTTTCTCTGTCCAGTGCTTCCTTTTGGTTCTGCATGGTAGTTCCGTAGTCTACTGATTGGGGTGGGATATAGAAAGAAATGGGGAGGGGGGAAGGATATGCTGTTGTTTTGCCCTTTTGTCGTTGATCTGGTGTAGTATCCTTTTTCTAGGTGTTGGGTCAGGTTTGTCGTGTACCTTTCGGTTATGTGAGTATGCGGATTGGTTGGTTTGGGATGTTGGATTGCAGCACTTCTCTTTGGTGTCTGTGGGTATGAGGGGGTGTGGGTTGGGGGGCGTGTGTGTGATGGTCGTTTGTTTACACGTGTTTAAGTATAGCTCGCTCATAAAAATCAGGTAGGTAGGTAAAATATTATTGATTACAAATAAATTGGATAAAATAGATATTTTAAATATACGATATACCACCAATTTTTAAATATCTATTTTATCCAATTTATTTGTAATAAATCATTTTTTACCTACCTACCTGATTCCTGATTTGGATCCAGAAGCACCATTCTGACTGAGAAACCAGACCACCCCTGGGGGGAAGGCAGCCATAATTCATTCTTTTCATCTGGAGTCTGTGAGTTCCATACAAAGTGGGGGCACTGCAAACCTCATTGAACAGTGTTGCACTGTTATCTATCATTTTGTGTTTTAGATATCCAGCTGTATCCCATTTTCTGTATACTTGTAGTGCAGATGGTACGTGGGATAAGATAAAATAAGTGGTGGTGAAGTAAAACACTTTTAACCCCTTAAGGACCAAACTTCTGGAATAAAAGGGAATCATGACATGTCAGACATGTCATGTGTCCTTAAGGGGTTAAAAGAGCCTATATGTAAATACTTTAATTATTTAGGGCAGCATCACACCTCCAATTCACTGCAAGGTATTTCTCAAGGAAAAGGCAAAGTTAGGGTTTTTAACAAACATTGGCCTACTTTGAAACAAGATCCTTCTTTGTCCCAGTTTCTACCAGACAAACCAAAAGTAATCTTTAGGGGTACCCCCAATTTAAATAGAATATTAGTGAAAAACCATATTAAAAAAGAACGAGCCCCAACTTTCACGGACAAAGCAAAGGGGTTCTATGGATGCGGCACATGCTTGGCATCACTAAATTCAAAAACTCAAATGATGAAGAATTTTGCATAAAATAACTAATCCGGTGCATGTGATATATTTATTGGAATGCCCTCAAATATGTGGGCCACACTAAGCGTAATTTGCACAAAATATCAAAAGAGACTATGAAGGGCACAGCGTATCACAACACTTTAAACTAAAACATAATAGTGACCCTAGAGGCCTCAAATTTATGGGTATTCAGAAAGTCACAGGGAATTGGTGTGGAGGAGACTTCACTAAATGAAATAAGGTGGATATTCAACCTCGGGACTTTACAGCCCCGAGGTTTGAATATCGACTTCGAATTGTGTCACTTTATTTAGATACATTTGCACAGCATCCTATTTATAAATTAAGGCTCAATTTTCTATTTACATAATTCTTAGCTTTTGCACTATAAGCATCCTATCTAGACTTTATGTTATGTTCTTTAGTCTTTTTCATAATTTTTTTTAGCTTTTGTACCTTTAGGGACATAAATCCATTAAGGGTTTATTACATATGCAGGTTTTGTACCTATTACACTTAATAAAAGTTTTCCTAAAAATAAGATATATCCCCTGATAATTATATTCATTTATAAATGTCCTTGCATGCATTAAGTTTTTTAACAATACAAAAACAAGTGATAACATTTATTCTATTTCGAGAGTTATGTTTATGCATACTAATATATGATTGATTTTTTTTATTGTTCCCTTTCCTCTGCTTTTTTTCCATTTTATTCTCCGTTCCTGATTATGTCTATTTGCTCTCACCACTTCCCTTTACCAAAATGGCTTACATACGCTCTCTTGAGCTGCACTGAAGTAGGGAAGGTTCCAGAATGACACTATGGGGGGTGGGACGATGCACCGTGTGGTTGGTAGCGTCATTCTTAGTCACTCCAGGCACTCCTGCCAGCTTGTGAATTCACAAAACCCACCCAACAACCAAGCCATGCTACCATCACTGGATCCCTAAGCTTGCTATGCCTTATTGCGTGGGTCTAACATACACTGTCCTCGAGGCCATCATGGTATGGGCCTAGTACAATGCCCCCCATACAGAGGCCGCTCCGAGGCCTGCAGAACATCTTGGGTACCCAGCACGCAACACTTATTTGCCACTGTCCAACATTTGCCGGCTGCTGTTTTTTATTTATTCTAGCACTTTGTCATACACGCATCTCTCCTGCAAGGAGTTGTATCTGAGTTTGTAAAGATACATTGTATTCGCTATAGCACAAGGAGTCCTTTTATTCCCATACATCTCTGCAAGTGCTGACATCAGTGAGTAAAATAAAAACAATTACTGTTTTAAAAGATGATTTGAGGCATGATATTGATTGTATATTATTTAGCACGTGCCTATCAGATTTCCATTTACTCAGTTCTATTTAAAAGCAGTATTATCATGCCCCATTTCCTTTCAGATTGTTCTATTTGTCGCTCCGCATGAGACAGGTGATTTTAGGTCCAGAAGATATTATCTCAGTAAATTACTCCTCCACTTGCTGAATGCTAAACGCCATCGTTATTGGCCTTATGAGCGGCTAAATAGATAACATTGCAATTTATTTATTTGTATTATACCCTGTGCAGAAGTCACACATAGGTCCATCTCTGCAGACGATAGTGACACATTGACAGATACATTCGACATACCGTGGATAATGTAAAGTTTGCTCTTGTCATGTTTTAAGTGTCAAGATGTACTTGATGTCATTTTACCATCACTAACGCATTTAATGGTCCGTTCTCTTCACGGCTGATTGGGCGCTAATTTTTTTTTCTTAATAAGCATCAGCAGAAAAGGCTTTTAAACATCAGCTACCGATTTGTTGGTAATCTCTCCTAAAGGGAAGTCATTTGTGAAATAATTTTAAATAATATTGCCATTGCTTGTCATGAAAAGGCTTGCTGGCCATCTCCTGCTAAGGACGGATATAGGACAATATCCAGCTGAGAATGAACAAACGGATAATAAAACATTTCTTAGATTTTAATGAGCTGTGCTGGCCCTATTTAATTTAATATTATTGTTATTATTTGAAAATGTGTACATTTAGAAAATATAAATCAATTAAAGCAAAATAGCCCAATATGTAGTAAAGATATCAAACCCTTGAGAAACACAAGTAGATTCTCATATATACTGTTGCACATCCGAAGGTAGAAAACAAACTGAAAGAGATAGCAGGCACGAATTCTACAATGGGGTATTGTTGCTCCCTCTTTCACTGCGCTCCTGCCGGGGTGGTGTTGATCTGGAGTTGGTCATCACTTTGAGTGCCACTCTACCCTATCTATTGGATTAGACATAGCAACCATTCAGGTTTGTATTTTCATCTCAAACTTCAAAGCACATGGCTTGTTTATTGACCCTCCTGACCAATGTACTTCTGACCTGGCTAGTTTTATCATATTCCCACATTTCTGATATCCTGATCTTGGCTAGTATTATGTTTACACTTTTTCTCTTTTTATATGTTAAACCCGCCTATTCTAAGGTCTGGTAATACGCCCTTTCTGTCTTCCTGTTACTGACCTGTACTTGTAAGATGGGTAGTGTAGCAGTGACATTAAATCCATTGACCCTGCTGGTGTAGGTCTACAGATGCTGATATATGAGGCTAAAGTGGAGGATATGGACCATCATATGGAGCAATTCACTCAGGCTTTACAGAGGGTGTTAAATTGCATGGCTTATTTGTCTCCTGAGAGTAAAGTTTCGGTACCACATCCTCAACTACCAGTCATAGTGGAACCTTCTGCCTCTTATGCTCAGTCCATCTTCCACCTCCTTTCAGATATGGTGGTGATCCTATGACCATTAGGGGTTTCCTTAAACAAGTAGAAAACCATTTTCAAAATGTATCTGTAGCGGTACTTACCCTCTCCAGGGGCCGGCCGGGGTCCTCCCTTCTCGCCGCGCGCGGTCCTGCTCCTGCACGAGCCGCGCGCGGCTCAGCCAACGATGGGATCAGTCAGGCGGGCAGTGACCGCGAGAAGCGGTCACATGTCCCGCCCGACACTAAGAGCGCGCCGCGCGTCTCGGGCGCGCTCTTAAAGGGACAGTGGGAGACTAAATTAGAATCAGTCTCCCATTGGCCCCTGTCAGGCCACATTCCCCATTCACTCACGTTTTGGGGGCGTGGATATGACAGGAGCCAATCAAAGTGAACCTTAGGGTTTTTATACTCACCTGTTTCCCCTTGCTCCTTGCCCTATCGTGGTTTCTGTCCAGTTCCCTTTAGTGCTTGTATCGTTCAGTTGGTTTTTTGGTGCTTGACCTTGGCTTTGTTCCTGACTCCGCTCTCTCCTTATCCTTGCTTGCTTATCCGCTGTTTTGTCCTCTGTGTACCAGTCCTCGGCTTGTTCTACGTTACGCTGTCTCTCAGTTCCCTTGACCTCGGCTTGTTCTGACTCTGTCTTTCTCTCGTCCTAGTCCGGCCATTCTAAGGTCCGGTAGACGAACTCTGTTTCTTGTCTCTTGACTGTGAACTATTCCTGCGTGTTGGGGTATATTACCGTGACATTACGATAGGGCCATGGACCCCGCAGGTTTAGGTCAACAGATGGCCACTCATGAGGCTAGATTCGCAGAACAGGATCACCGTATGGATCAAATGGCTCAAGCCATCCAGACACTGTTATCCAGATCTGTTCCGGTACCTGTACCTACGCCTCCTGTAAACCCTATACCGGACACAGCTAATATGTCTAATGCTTCTGCACATCTAACCCCGCCACCTAGGTATGGAGGGGACGCTAAGACATGTAGGGGATTCCTTAATCAAGTGGAATTCCACTTCGAAATGTACCCACGTTCATTTCCCACTGACGGATCTAAGGTGGGTTTTCTTATGCACCAGCTTACGGATAAGGCACTAGAATGGGCAAATCCTATTTGGGAGGCTAATGGGCCTATGGTACACGACTTTAATAGCTTCCTCACAGCGTTCCGTAGAACATTTGACACGACTAAAAGGTCAAAAAATGCCGCCAGGGCATTAATGAGAATAAAGCAAGGATCTAAATCTGTAGCCGATTATGCTATTCAGTTCCGGACCCTTGCCTCACAGGTAGATTGGACTAATAATGGCCTTACTACTGCCTTTATGGAAGGTCTGTCTGATACTATCTTAGATGAGGTAGCAGCTAAGGACCTCCCTGTACCCCTGGAGGACCTGATTGACTATCTTATCGATATAGATAACAGGATCCGTGACAGGTTATATACCAGGTCCAGAAATAGACATTTTGTTCCCTTTAACTCCCCTAGAGCTGAGACTCCCGAGGGATCTAAAGGTTCTGAGGAGGAACCTATGCAGTTAGGGGTTGCTAAACTTACCGACGCTGAAAAGCTTTATAGGAGAAAGGAGGGACTTTGTCTTTATTGTGGTAGGAGGGGTCATATGAGACAAGAATGTCCCGTGCGTCCGGGAAACTATCGCACCTAAGACCGTATAGAGGACTGGCCTTGGGTGTGACATCACAGTCCTCACATTTGCCTCTTAATAAGTTACTTCTTCCTGTTTCCCTGCACCTTGATAGTAACTGCATAGCAGGGAATATACTAGCCCTGGTTGATTCCGGAGCGGCCGAAAACTTTATTGATTCCAGTTTTGTCAAGGAGAATAACATACCCACCAGAGAGAAGGAGACACCCTTGGCCGTTGAGGCCATAGATGGTAGACCATTATGCTCTCCTATTATCACACATGAGACTGTTCCCCTACATATGTCTACAGGGGTGTTACACTCTGAGACCATTCGGTTTCAGATCATTACTTCTCCTTCCTCTCACCTCGTGTTAGGGTATCCTTGGTTACGTACTCATAATCCCACCATTGATTGGGAGTCAGGACAAATAGTTTCTTGGAGTGATTCTTGCCAAGAGTCTTGTGTTGTTAAAGTCACCCCTTTGAATTCTACTCATATTCCTCCCGTGCCTACGATCATACCCTCTCAGTACCTGTCTCTTAAATCTGTTTTTGATAAAAGGGAGGCTGAAAGATTGCCACCTCACAGGCCTTACGATTGTGCAATTAATTTATTACCTGGTACGATGCCTCCCAAAGGGAGAATATATCCTTTATCTCCTCAGGAGAATCTGGTTATGGAGGAATATATCAAGGAATCTCTAGAGAAGGGATTTATAAGAAGATCCTCTTCCCCGGCAGGGGCTGGGTTCTTCTTTGTGTCTAAGAAAGATGGCGAATTAAGGCCTTGTATTGACTATAGGGGCCTTAATAAAATCACCGTCAAAAATGCGTATCCCATACCTTTGATCACAGAACTTTTTGATAGGCTTAAACAGGCCACAGTTTTTACTAAATTGGACCTTAGGGGTGCTTACAACCTCATACGTATCAAAAAGGATCACGAGTGGAAGACTGCTTTCAATACCAGGAGTGGCCACTACGAGTACACTGTGATGCCCTTTGGTCTTTGTAACGCCCCAGCAGTTTTTCAAGAATTTATTAATGATGTCCTACGTCAATTTATACATACATTCGTTATAGTATACTTGGACGACATATTAATTTATTCTAATGATTTACAGACTCATCACATGCATGTTAAATTAGTGTTGAGAACTCTTCTGGTTAACGGTCTCTATTGCAAACTCGAAAAATGTTCATTTGATCAATCTGAAGTCCAATTCTTGGGTTATATAATCTCTGCCAAGGGTTTTCGTATGGATTCCAAGAAACTGTCTGCCATTATGGAATGGCCTCTGCCCCAGGGTTTGAAAGCCATTCAGCGTTTTCTGGGGTTCTCTAATTATTATAGGCGTTTTATTAAAGGGTTTTCTGCCATTGTAGCGCCTATAACCAGAATGACCAAGAAGGATGGTAATACTCATGTCTGGAAACCAGAAGCACTCGAGGCCTTTGAATTCTTGAAAGCTACATTTGCCTCTGCTCCTGTTTTACAGCATCCTGTCCCTTCACTGCCCTTTATTCTTGAGGTTGATGCTTCTGAGATAGGGGTAGGTGCTATCTTGTCTCAAAGAGATTCACCTGAAAAGCCGTTACACCCTTGTGGCTTCTTTTCCAGACAGATGTCCAAAGCAGAGAGGAATTATGATGTAGGCAATCGTGAACTCCTTGCTATCATTTTGGCGCTCAAGGAATGGAGACATCTGCTAGAGGGTACCAGGGATCCTATCCTCATTTTAACGGATCACAAAAACCTCTCATACCTTAGTGAAGCAAAAAGATTGTCTTCTAGGCAGGCCAGGTGGTCTCTGTTTTTGTCTCGTTTTAATTACATAATCACTTACAGACCGGGTGATCGTAATACTAAAGCTGACGCTCTGTCCAGACAATTCGAGACTACTGACAAACTCGAGGTCGATGTTACCCCTGTCATTCCGCCTGACAGAATAATAGCGACTACTGTTCTTTCTATTTCGTCTTCTCTCTTACAGACTATTCAGGCTAAACAAAACTTGGCTCCTGAGGAGAGGCCTGCTGATAAGCTATTCGTTGATATACCAGAGAGACGAGACATCTTGTCATTATATCATGACACTAGAACTGCTGGACACCCTGGTATTTCTAAGACAGTCTCAGCAGTTTCTAGATATTTCTGGTGGGCTTCCTTGCGCAAGGACGTCACCGATTACGTTAATGCCTGTAGCACTTGTGCCAGTATGAAGTCCTCCCACAGAGTTCCTTGTGGGTTGTTGCATCCGTTGCCCATACCCGAGAGGCCATGGTCCAATATATCCATGGATTTTATTGTTGAATTACCTCCCTCTAATGGTAAAACGGTCATCCTGATGATTGTGGATCGTTTTTCTAAGATGGCTCATTTTGTGTCTCTTGTCAAATTGCCATCATCCAAGGAACTTGCCTCTATCTTTGCCGGGGAGGTGTTTCGGTTGCATGGTATTCCCACTTCGATCGTGTCCGATAGGGGTAGCCAGTTTATTTCCAGATTCTGGAGAGCGTTTTGTGCAGAGATGGGTATCTCCCTCTCGTTTTCTTCAGCCTACCACCCCCAGTCTAATGGAGCTGCTGAACGTGCCAACCAATCTCTGGAGCAGTATCTTCGCTGTTTC
Source organism: Pelobates fuscus (assembly GCF_036172605.1). NCBI lineage: Eukaryota > Metazoa > Chordata > Amphibia > Anura > Pelobatidae > Pelobates > Pelobates fuscus. The sequence continues at coordinate 50,697,827 of NC_086325.1, forward strand.
GTGTCCCACCATCAGAACAATTGGGCTGACCTGCTTCCTTGGGCTGAGTTTGCTCGTAATAATGCTGCTCATGAATCCTCCGGTAACAGCCCTTTTTACGTTGTTTATGGCCGGCATCCCGTGGTTCTTCCAGCTGCATTCTCCTTACAGGGCATGCCAGCTCTGGACGAACATTTGGCTAGTCTACGTAATACTTGGGAGCAGGTTCAGTGTTCTTTGGTGGCCTCAGCTGCTCGCCAGAAGGTTCACGCTGACAAGCATCGCAGGGCGGCTCCATCCTATGCGGTGGGAGACCGGGTTTGGCTTTCTACTCGCAATATTCGTCTTCGTGTGCCTTCTATGAAGTTGGCCCCTCGTTTTATTGGTCCTTTTCGTATCTTACATGTGGTTAATCCTGTCTCGTATGCATTGGATCTTCCAAAAAATCTACGCATTCCTAACGTGTTTCATACCTCCTTGTTAAAACCCCTCCTGTGCAACCGTTTTACTCGGCATATCCCCCCTCCTCCTCCGGTTTCGGTGGAGGGCCATGAGGAGTTTGAAGTGGCGGCTGTAATTGACTCTCGCTTGCTTCGGGGTCGCCTCCAATATCTGGTACATTGGAAGGGCTATGGGCCTGAGGAACGCAGTTGGATTTCCGCTGACGCTGTTCACGCTCCTCGCCTTGTGCGTTCTTTCCACGCTCGTTTTCCTGCCAGGCCTGCTCCTCCCCGCCCGGTGGGCGCGTCTTCAGGGGGGGGTACTGTAGCGGTACTTACCCTCTCCAGGGGCCGGCCGGGGTCCTCCCTTCTCGCCGCGCGCGGTCCTGCTCCTGCACGAGCCGCGCGCGGCTCAGCCAACGATGGGATCAGTCAGGCGGGCAGTGACCGCGAGAAGCGGTCACATGTCCCGCCCGACACTAAGAGCGCGCCGCGCGTCTCGGGCGCGCTCTTAAAGGGACAGTGGGAGACTAAATTAGAATCAGTCTCCCATTGGCCCCTGTCAGGCCACATTCCCCATTCACTCACGTTTTGGGGGCGTGGATATGACAGGAGCCAATCAAAGTGAACCTTAGGGTTTTTATACTCACCTGTTTCCCCTTGCTCCTTGCCCTATCGTGGTTTCTGTCCAGTTCCCTTTAGTGCTTGTATCGTTCAGTTGGTTTTTTGGTGCTTGACCTTGGCTTTGTTCCTGACTCCGCTCTCTCCTTATCCTTGCTTGCTTATCCGCTGTTTTGTCCTCTGTGTACCAGTCCTCGGCTTGTTCTACGTTACGCTGTCTCTCAGTTCCCTTGACCTCGGCTTGTTCTGACTCTGTCTTTCTCTCGTCCTAGTCCGGCCATTCTAAGGTCCGGTAGACGAACTCTGTTTCTTGTCTCTTGACTGTGAACTATTCCTGCGTGTTGGGGTATATTACCGTGACAGTATCCTAGATCATTTCCTACCGATCGTTTCGAAGGTTGGGTTCATAAAAACATCTACTGATGTCCCCATTAAAGTCTATAAGAAAAGCTTATCCAAAGATCCATGAAAATTGTAATTCTGGCAATATTTTATAAACTGATGATTAATGTTAATATAAACACATTCTTTTTAATATATATAACTGAAATTCCTAATTTAAAAAAAAGGAGATTTAGGCAAAAGTTTATTATTAAATGGAAACTCTGGTCACCATAACAACTTCATCTAAATTAAGTTTTTATGATGCCAGAATGACCCTGGGCACTTGCTTTCCTTTATAACCCCAAAAGCTGCCTCCTATTCCGGACTTCCAGGTCCCCCAGCGGCATCCGGATTCTGAAACTGATTAGCTAAAGCTGTCAGATGATTCTCCAAGCCAATTCATAAAAATGTATGTTTCTTTAGATTTACAGGTTTAGTCACTGCAGTGAGAATTCAAGGTGAATTCAAAGGTCAAAATATCTAAACTGAAAAAATTCTCGAAGTCAGCGATGCCTGCCTTCAGCTCAGTTCAGTTACTCGGCCCTTAAATTTGAAATTCACTTTGAATTCTCACATTAGTAAATAATCCTGTTAGTACATCTTCCATGTTATTTGCAAACCCCAGATAGTGTAAACATTGTAGTTTAGCTGTAGATTACGTTATTAACTGCTTTAATGTAAATGGAATTTTTTTAGAAATAGCACACATAACACATAACGTATTGATATTAAACTGTAGATTAACTTTTTTTTAAATTTAAATGTCTTTATCTACCAATTACACTACCATATTTAATGGCAAATCGCCACTTTCAATAGAGCGAATTGCATTGTACAACTTAAATTAATGCATGTCGTCTTTCAGGAAATCCTTTCTGTCCATATATTTTTATTGCAACTCCGTGGCAGGTGCGTAGTGTCTGTTTGAAGAAACCTCAGCTGTCTTGATAGGAAAGTCTAATTCTATGTATATTTTAGTGTTTCCTCCCCTTCCAATTACTTTGCTAATTGTTTAAGAGATTGTATGAAAAAGGATAAAAAAAAAATACTTTTTAATCACTAATCTGTTCTTGAAAAGGCTTACAGACTGAAGCCCTGAGCTACATACTTAGTAAATTATTTTTTTCATGAATACGCCTTTCCTACTGAGTCTGGCCATCATGCTGAGCGAATGTCTTTGTGATTTCTTGAAACACCTGGCTTGCTATTTTTTGTCTTCCTCTCCGTTCTTTTCTCTCTTAACCCTTTTTGTGCCAAATTTACGTCACATCAGGAAGCCGTATAAAACGGTCAGTATGTCAAAAGAATGTCAGTTGGAGCACAGATTCTGTGCATATTTATCTCACCAACTCCGTTGGAAAGAAAAAAACACAACAGCAACAGCTGCTTTAAAAAAAAAAAAAAAAAGAAGTGGTTTTGAAACAAGCGTCACAGTTTTCACCCTGGTCAATCGTTACAGTATTTAGTTTTTATATATGGTGCGTATTACTAGAATATTATGCCAGCCTTTTCCTGGATTAGCTCTACAGCACAAAAAAATAAATACAAAAAATTAAAAGTAAAATATCGCAGTTCAGTACAAGTCTTATGGTTTAATTCCTATGTACACAACAATTTTGCGACAAATGACATGGCTGTAAAATCTCAACGTATGTTGTGATTTCTCTGAAAATTCTATATTACAATGTAAAATTAATTTAGGAAGGTGCAAAACATATTATAAGAAAGGCTGCCTTTCTAATGGAAAGGCTCAAAATATGTATAAATAAAATTATGGCTGCACAGCATAAGGTAAACAGAACCTAGACAATGCCACACACAACAATCAGGGTGCATTCTAAATGTAAGACTTATATTTGTAAACAAAATAAAATGATGAATGTATGCACTATGTACCCACCTCTTTTCTTAACCCCTTAAGGACTGAGCCAAATGTATACGTTTTGATCAAAATAAAACGTAAACAAAACTTGGAATTTGATTACATGTCTGTTCAACCGTAATTCACCTCTTTCATATTAAGTGCACCCACAATTATTATATATCATTTTATTCAGGAGAAATAGGGCTTTCATTTAACATCACATATTTAGCTATGGAACATAATTTAATATGAATAAAATATTAAAAAAAATTGAGAAATTAAGATTTTGCCTTTACTGCAATAAATTACATATTTGTATTCAGCGATGTCTCATGTGTAAAACAGTACCCACTATGTACAGGATTTATGTTTTTTTGGGGAAGTTAAATATAGCATATTACATTTTTCAGTTTTTTCACATTGTAATTCGCCAGATTGGTTACATTGCCTTTGAGACCGTATGGTAGCCCAGGAATGAGAATTACTCCCATGATGGCATACCATATGCAATAGTAGACAAGCCAAGGTATTTCAAATGGGGTATGTCCAGTCTTTTTTAGTAGCCACTTAGTCACAAACACTAGCCAAAGATAGTGTTAATATTTGTTTGTGTGTGAAAAATGCAAAAAACTAATTTGAACGCCAAATTTGGCCAGTGTTGGTGGTGATTCTCATTCCTGGGCTACCATACGGTCTAAAAGGAAATGTAACCAATCTGACGAATTTCAATGTGAAAAAACTGAAACACAAGCCTTATATTTGACTCTGTAACTTTTGAAATCACCATAAAACATGTACATGAGAGGTACCATTATACTCAGGAGACTTCGCTGAATACAAATATTAGTATATTAAAGCCATACAACATATCACAACAATTATATTATCAGTGTAAGGGCCGTTTGTGTGTGAAAAATGCAAAAAACATAACTTGCACTGATGATATCATCGTTGTAATACATTTTACTGTTTTGAAATACTGATAATTGTGTTCAGTGAAATCTCACAAGTAAAATAGTACCCCCCGTGTACACGTTTCAAGGTGCCTTGGAAAGTTACAGGGTTAAATATAGTGCTAGCAAATTAAATTCTCTGGACTTTCTGCCTGGGTTATCAGTCAGGTCCTGCAAATTGTAATTAAAAAAATGACTTTATTATGTAAAAATATTACATAAATATATACGTAAAATTAAAATATATATATTTTTTATTATTTTATTTATATATAGGTATATATATATATAGTGATATATACATATATATTTATGTATATAGATATATATGTATATAATTTTGTTTTAAGTGTATTTTGATATCAAAATATATATTTATTAATATCAAAATACAGTTAGAATGAAATTACACACACGCACACACACACATATATATGTTAATTATTTATTTTTTTAGTATTTTTGAATTTAGAATTTTTAACATATTTATATATTTATTTATTTTATATTATATATATATATATATATATATATATATAATTAATATCATTCTACGTGTATTTTGATATTAATATATATATATATATTTATAATTACATATATTAATATTAAAATACATTTATACAGTATGTATGTATATATATATATATATCTATGTATCTATCTATATATATATATATATATATATATATATGATGTAAGTATATATTATTTTATTTTACACTGGTTTTACCCTTTATTGAACTTTATTTCAGGCAGCAAGGGGACTACCTGTCATTCCAGGCACTCCCCCTGCTGGCACTGCTATGGACGGCTATTATGTCCATGTGATCGTGAGGTCTTTGCAAGGACCTCGCGATCACATAGCCCAGGAGGGCCAGTTCGGGGGATATCGCCAGCGAGCAGGTAAGTCTCCTGGACGGCGGGATGTACTATGCCGCCCACCACCATTTAGAGCCAGGTCCCTAACGACGGCATAGTACACCCGCCGTCCTTAAGGGGTTATTGTAAAAAAAAAAACAAAAAAACTTTTCAACTGCTATGACCAAATATAATTAAAAAAAATCTTTATTGAATTTCTAAGTAACTCAAATCTTCCATTCCCCTTATCTATTTAGTAGCCATCTCTACATTTTCAGGTTCCATATTATCCTTTAGAAATGAATACTATTATTGAATGTTGGATGATGACATGTTAAGAATACATGGTAATGTGATTTTCCACATTCTATTTTTGACAGCTATAGTGAACCACTGAATTAAATGGAAACTGGGGGTAATAAAATTCCTGTGTTTTTTTACTCCTACAAATTGCATCTCAAAGATATTGCACAACAAGTGTCAAGAAACAAAATACAATTTACTATAGTGGACTTTTAAAGGAACACTATGGTTTTAGGAATATAAACCTGCCACTAGTCAGACATAGGTCCCACCCAGTTTGCAATTACATTTTTTCTAGAGATGTCAATGTCCAATCCAACGCTCCTCAAACAGGAGCATTGGGGACCTAATGTTCATGCATGGTGAGTGTTGTGCACTCATTCAAATATCTCCATAGGAAAGTATTGAATTGTTGCTTTCCTATGTAGGCTTCCGTGCCATGTGATCGAGTTTGACTACGTCAGTGGTGCAGAAGCACCTCTGGTAGAATTTACCCTGCAATATAAACATGTTTCTAAAAAACTGCAGTGCTTTACATGGTACGGTTAAAAGGACAGGGACACTGCACCCGGACCAATGTATTGAAACAAAGTGGTGTGATTGACTACAGTGTCCCTCAAGTCCCCTCAAGACTATAGTGTCCCCCTAAGTTGAAGGAAGGCCCCATACACACCTGGCATCAACTCTTATCACATACACTCCTGCACAGAACTCGTATCCAGATTTCTACGCAGCATACCAAGATTACATGAAAACTTGGACAAAATTGAAACAAGTTGCCTTGAACATTTGTTTTGAGTTGCGCGATTGACAGCTATAAGGAGCCAACAGAAACCTACATCTATTTTTCCCAAAAACTCAGAGCCATCCTCAGAGCTCAGAGTAGCAGCAGATTGCGGTATACATCAGCATTGCAATGCTTAGAGTGGCTCTTTGACATGTATGGTGGTGCTTTTTTTTTTACAAATAGTGATGTCCCGAACAGTTCGCCAAGCGAACGCGGCGGGTGAACATATGCGATGTTCGGTCCGCCCCCTATTCGTCATGGAGGTGGGAGGTTCTGGGAGTGAGGGTCTGCTGCTGATTGGCTGGAATGTGTCTGCTGACTGTGAGGTACAGGGTCAAAGTTTACTCAATGATGACGAATAGGGGGCGGATCGACCATCGCATATGTTCGCCCGCCGCGCTCGCCATGAACAAGCTATGTTCGCCGGCGAACAGTTCCCGGCGAACTGTTCGGGACATCACTATTTACAAACCATCCATTTTTAGAACATTTTTTTTTAGTTGCAGCAATTAAAACAGAACACCGTAGGTATGAGCATGTTGCAATTATCCACAATTCACTGCTCAAAACAGGTGAAGAAGCACAGGTACACACTGATGCAACATCTGTCTCATCTGCTGGTGGAAGAGTTAGTCGGATTCTGATGATGAAACATGGCACTGTTGGCCATTGATGAATAATTGAGTCTTTTTACGTTTTATTTAAATCACAGTGTCTGTAGGCACAGAAATATATTGAGCAGAATTTTCACAATTCAACAACAAGAAAGCTGTTGATTAGCTTTGAATTTAAGCTGGTTTTACATTTTACAGCATTACCTGTGAACTTTTATTATATTATTAGCTGTCACAGCTGGGTTCCACTTCACATAGAGAAATTCTTTGGAATGAGCAAAGTAGAGAAAATTAAATTAACTACATGTTTGGTTTCTCAATTACATTTTTTTTCTTTTTTACTGCAAACAGGCCTCCTACATTTCCGTACTCAGTAAATCACTGGGGTTTGCTTAGATACAATAGAAGGGTTTATTCAATAACAGGTTATTAAAGGGACTCTGTGCGCACTGCAACTGCTTTGTCTCATTGCTCATTGCAGTGGCTATTAGACTTGGGCACCGCCGAAATATTTGTTTAATCCGAACCACATTTTGTCCGTTTGTTCATTTTTCGGACGAAATTCGGTAATTATTTGCGTTTTGAATTTCATTTGGACGAAGGAAATTCCAATCCGTGCCACGGCTGCTTCTTGCATCCATTTAGGTGATAACTCCATAAATTGGTACCCTGTTGGGACTGCCATATTTAAGGGTACCAAAATATGGAGCTGTTTGGTAGATGACAAAATGGAGAAGCCATGTTTAAAAAAGTAGACCTTATGATTCAACAACTTGTAGAATCACCTTAATGCAGCAATGACTTGAATTACTTGTTTTCTGTATGACTTGATCAGTCTCTTAAGTCATTGTGGAGGAATTTTCACCCACTTTTCTTTACAACATTGCTTCAGTTCGTTGAGATTTACTGGCATTTGTTTATGCAGAGTTCTCTTAAGGTCCCGCCACAGCATTTCAATTGGGTTCAGGTCTGGACTTTGACTGGCCCATTGCATTTGATTCTTTTCTTTTTTTTTTTTAGCCATTCTGTTGTATATTTGCTGGTGTGCTTGAGACCATTGTCCTGTTGCATAACCCAAATTAGGACAAGCTTTAGCTGTCAGACAGATGGTCTCTCATTTGACTCTAGAATACTTTGGTAGACAGAGTAGTTCACGGTCGACTCAATGACTGCAAGGTTTCCAGGTCCTGTGGCTGCAAAACAAGCCCAAATCATCACCTCTCCACAACCGTACTTGACAGTTGGTATGTGGTGCTTGTGCTGATATGCTGTGCTTGGTCTTTGCCAAATGTTGCGCTATGCATTAAGGCAAAACATCTTTACATTGGTCTCATCTGTCCAAAGGGCATTGTTCCAAAAGTCTTGTGGTTTATTCAGATGCAACTTTGCAAACCTAAGCTGTGCTAGCATGCTCTTTTAGAACAACCCTTCCAAACAAACTATACTTGTTCAGTCCTTTTCTAATTGTACTGCCATGAACTTTGACATTTAACATGCTAACTGAGGCCTGTAAAGTCTGAGATGTAACTTGAGTTTTTTGCAATTTTTCAGAGCATTGCATGGTTTGACCTTGGAGTGAATTTGCTGGGACATCAACTCCTGGGAAGATTGGCAACTGTCTTAAAAGTTATCCACTTTTGAACAATCTTTCTCACTGTAGAATGATGGACTTTACATTGTTTGGAAATGGCCTTATATCCCTTCCCAGTTTGATGTGCAGCAACAATTGCTTCTCTAAGATCATTGCTGATGTTTTTCCTCCTTTGCATTGTGTTAACACATAACTGATTTCTCCAGACCAGCAAACTGCTAAACCTATGTTTTTTTATAAAGGTGGCCACCTCTGCTAATGATCAATTCATTAATGGCATTTGATTAGCAGCACCTGTCTGCTCCTCATCCTCTTAATTCCGGTGGAAGCAGTAAGGGTGTACTTATTTCTCACACATGGCTTAGTTAAAAAAATCATGGTGTAATATGTCATGTGTTGGCCTTCATCTGAAGGGTTGTATTTATCTAATTTTAAGACATGCTAAGGAACAGATGCTTGTTATTATGTCTTGATATGTAGAACCATATAATTTTAAGAGGTGTACTTTCTTTTTTCCATGACGGTATACATATAGATATATTCAGTAATGAATTGCTATCTGATAAAATACCGTATATACTCGAGTATAAGCCGAGTTTTTCAGCACATTTTTTGTGCTGAAAAAACCCAACTCGGCTTATACTCGAGTCAATAGTCTGTATTATGGCAATTTGCATTGCCATAATACAGACAGGGGCTGTGAGAGATGTTACTTACCTCTCCTGCAGCTCCTGTCAGCTCTCTCCTCCTCCACGCCGTCCGTTCAGCACCTCGGTCAGCTCCCAGTGTAAATCTCGCGAGAGCCGCGGCTCTCGCGAGATTTACACTGTGAGCTGACAGAAGAGCTGACCGGACGGCGCAGAGGAGGAGAGAGCTGACAGGAGCTGCAGGAGAGGTAAGTAACATCTCTCACAGCCCCCCTCTCCCCCCCACTGAACTACCAATCCCACTGGACCACCAGGGAAGGAGCCCCCCTCCCTGGCACACTAGCAAGCAGGGAGGGGGGACAAAAAAATGTAGTAATAAAAATAAATAAATAATATACCAAAAAAAAATGAAAATAATAATAATAAAAATAGTCATAAAAAAAATAATATAACAAAAAAAAATTAAAAATAATAATAATAAAAAATATATTAAAATGCCCACCCCCCACCAAGGCTCTGCATCACACTCTGCATCACACACACACTGCACTCATATACACACTGCATTCACACACACACACACACACACACTGCACTCATATACACACTGCACTCACACTGCATTTATACACACACACTGCACTCATACATACACTGCACACACTGCACTCATACACACACACTGCATTCACACACACACACTGCACTCATATACACACTGCATTCACACACACACACTGCACTCACACTGCATTCATATACACATTCCATTCACACACACACACTGCACTCATATACACACTGCAGTCACACACACGCACTGCACTCACACTGCATTCATATACACACTGCATTCATATAGACACTGCACTCATACACACACTGCACTCATACACACACTGCACTCATACACACACTCTGCAAATAAAAATTCAATTAATATAATTTTTTTAGGATCTAATTTTATTTAGAAATTTACCAGTAGCTGCTGCATTTCCCACCCTAGTCTTATACTCGAGTCAATACGTTTTCCCAGTTTTTGGGGGTAAAATTAGGGGCCTCGGCTTATATTCGGGTCGGCTTATACTCGAGTATATACGGTATCTGGATTTTGTCAGAAAAGGCTCTCCTAAATTCCTTTACTTAATGTACTCCCGATGTTGCTGATCACAACGATATTTGGTGTAGCAGAATCATTTTTTGGCTACCAGTTTACGAAATATTACTAAATCACACTAGCAGTCTTAGTAAATAGATTATATCTTTTTATTCTTAAAATAAGATAATTTACACAATTAATGAATTTTCAAAATAACTTAATTGCCTAATCTTTCATTAACACAAACAGAGATTTACACAATAATATAAAGAAGTGCACTTCATTGTCACACAACTCATCACACTTTAGGCAGAGTTTACATTTGTATGTAATATGTTACATCATATTAAATTAATTTTGTCCAGCCAATCAGACTAATTTACACGATTAATGTCAGGAATCCAGACGGAGTGTTGTACCGATTCGGTCACAGCATTCTAAGGCACTTGGCAAGTTAGCAAAATATTTGTGTAACCCACACTGACAGATTCACTGTATGTTCTCCATGTGGTTAATTAGGAATCCAAGATTGTCCTCCTAATGTCAGACTATTGAAGAAGAGATATGTTTTATAAAGGGTTTGATATCTCAAGAAAAGTAATCAGAATTGCACTGACATTAATTTTATCTGGCGATGTCCATAAACAGGACACATACGTGCCACTTGTAAGCCTCTTCAAATGAAGTTAACTCAAGTCTTTATTTTCATTTTGGAAGCTGGGGAGGTGATTTAAAGAGGAAACATGCTCAGAGTGTTCCTTTGCACTGAGTCTCAAGGCTGCAATACGGGGTGGCTTCCATTCATCTGTAGCAGGATCTTGGAGAAGGGGAAACTGGGACTCTGATGTTGGTGAGACTGGATTTTTCATCAAGAGCGAGGACGATGTCACCAAAGGGTTTAAGATGCTGAGGAACCTGCAAAATGAAATGTAACAGATTAAACATTGACTTGCGGATCACACAAAAACAGGTGCATGGTTATTTATCTATGCTGGTCTGCCATGTGATATTTACAGCTGGGCTAAGTTCCAAGCATCTAATGGCCCTTATGAATATTCCTGGGGTAATAAAGTAACCTTTCACTTAACAGACGTATGTATTGGAACATACTTGACACTTCAATTCACTACTAAACTCTGTCAATATTTGTGCTTCATTACTGGGTCAGTTTGCTGGATCTAAACTACATGGTTTTAGCCAAAATATAAAAAAAATGCCAAATAAATGTTCTTTAATAAACAATGAAATCCTGTGTATGACCTCAAATATACATTGAACAACCAGTGGCAACAAATCTTTTTGTGAAGCTATGATCCTTTTATTAAAGGTAAACTTGTTTCCATTTTTAGAAATTACTGGACACTCCCCTGCCCAAATATATATTTAAAAATAATAATAATACAAATTACTATTTAGTAGTAAATCTAAATTTTTTTTTTGCAAAAGCTGCCGATCTCTTGTCTGCAGCCTTTACAAGCCCTCTCCTTTCCCAGCCCAGACTTTCTGTGGCTGTCCAATCAGACTTCCCAATTCAGCTCAATGAGATCTTTGCAAGGAATGTGCTCTGGGTAATTGCTGCCTCTTGAGTTGCGCTAACCTGAGTAACACAAGCCAGGAAATAACAGGGCCATTTGTCTGACTGAAATCCCCGAGGGGGTGTAACAATGTATAAAAGTTACAATTTAGCAAGCTAAACTGCTTTATGTGTCTGAAGTGTTTCCTTAAAAGGACACTATAGGCACCCAGACCACTTCATCGCATTGTAATGGTCTGGGAGCAGTGTTCCTCACCCATGCAATGTAAAACATTGCAGTTTCAAAAAAAAAAAATGCAATGTTTCCATTGCATGGTTAAGGCCTTCTATAGTGGCTGTTTTCCACACAGCCACCAGAGGCGCTTGCTGGTTCCTAGTGGAGCTTTTTGCATGAGGACGTCTAACGTCTTCAATTTCCACATAGTAAAGTATTGATTCAATGCTTTCCCAAGGGTAAGCATTAATGTGCACAGCACTTGCCGAGAATGTGCATTAGGTCCCACCATTGCCATCTTGGAAGGAGGAGACATTGCCAGGAACGAGAGAGCCTCAACACCGGAAAGAGGTAAGTGTAAACATTTCTGTAACCTTCTCATGCTCTGAGGTGGAGGGACTTATTAAATTAGAAACAGAGACACTATAGCGTTAGGAATACAGGTTTGTATTCCTAACGCTATAGTGTTCCTTTAAGGTTACAGCAGAAAAAAAATATATATGTTTCTCTCTGATCTCTCTTATGCACTATATAGAATTTCCACAAAAGCACATTACATCATTGAATCTTTCCATTAGGAAATATCTTATCCATCTCTTCATTGATCCAGCATACCTTGCTGTTTCTGTTGTCTTTAATTTTTGTACTCAGCAAATACCAAAAAGTAGAAAGTAATTTTAATAAAACTTGGTCTTCAGTCCAGTGGTAATCCAGAGGAATTTACTAAGTTTTCTGAGTGAACTAAGTTTGCACTCTTTACACACTTCTTACTGTGAAGGGAGAACACTGCTCACAGGAAAATTCATAGAGTGAAGTTGGTATTTTGAAAGTTGCGGAGAAACAAGTAAAGACGTGCTTTACCTTAATTTAAATCCTGAATGTCCTGTGTTAATCCTGCATTAGTCTCATGTCTCCCCCACTCTCCCTCCATGCAGCCCTCAGTACGCGTTTGCTCAGAGCCATCTAGATGGTCACATCAAAGGCTCTCTATGAGAAATCTTTGGCTGCATCGCGCAACAGCAGGCGTGAAGTCAGGAAAGAGCGCTGGATTTCAGGTAAGAAACACGACTTTTTGGTAGCAATTAGGACGGGGGACCAAAAGAATAATACCCAACAGGGCATCATTTATTTACAAAAAATTATATATGAGGGTTGGAGTAACCATTTAAAAAAAGTTAGAAGTGATTAAAATGGAATTGTTCTCTTTATGTTGAATGTGTATAAAGCTGTGTGAGTTGATTTTAATTGTTCATATTTTGACTATTTGACTATTAAACATCCACCATTACACTTTTTATTCTATACACAACACAGTGACATGGGAAGTAGAGGCTCTATTCTATAGAGAGGAAACATTGATGGGTGTTTCATAGACTATTAGTAATGTTCTTTGATTTTACTAGCAAAAATAATATTTTTCGTGATATTGTTATGTCTTTAGCATTGTACAAAAATTGTTATTTCTATGTTTTACACTATATATTGCATTAATTCTAGATGAATACCTGCAAACAGGGGTAGTTAAAGGGTTATTCCAACCACCATGACCACTTCAGTGATTTGAAGTGGTCACGGAGGTATAAGTCAGTATGTGCAGTATTTAGGCTTGAAACACTGCGCATACTGAGTTATCTACACGTGAGTCTGCTCCGGGCTGTCAATGTCAACTCTGTGCATAAAAAACATCTGTAGTCAGCGCGCGTGTCAGAGGTGCTCTGCCTGCAAGGGAAAGCTAGTTCTCTATTCCCACCCTCCCTCCCTGTGGGTGTTTCCGCCCAAATACCACTGTTAAAGAAGTGGGAAAAATTCTCCCTCCTTCATCCTCTCCACACCCTGCTCTCTATGAGAAGCCTCTGATTGGACCACGTGTGGCCGATGTGACGTCAACACCGGGAACTTCTTCGCCTGGCACTGGATTCCAGTTAAGTAAAATTCTTTGTTTTTGCATGTTTTACTGCAATTCGAGGAGAAGACCTTCTCCACAGTGCCCAATAGGCACCCAGGAAAGCCTCCCCCCCCCCCCACTCAAAGGTGACCCTTAAAATTACACAAAATAAGAAAACAAGATACAAAAAGAAGGAGGATATCAGGAGGGTATAGAATAAGGTACTTTAACAACAAATTTGAGATAGTCAGGAGTGGGATGATATGAGTTACTTAACGGATGGGCAAGGGTGGCAAACCTGATGAGTTCTCATAATTATATTTTAGGATGTGACCCCTGAATAAAACATTATTGTACCTTCCAAAGTAAGGACTCAGAATGGGGTTCCTGAAAAAGGAGGTCCAGGAAAGATTACTGAGTCCGAGTGGTCCCAACGGAGCTGTGCTAAAGGCAGAAGCTGCAGATGGCGATGTCCCGGTTGACAGAGGTTCTGTTTTCCAGGCAGGATCCACAAGAGGATTGGGATTTAAAGGGACGTCAAGATATAGTCCCAAAGGATGTCCCATAGCAAATCCAGGAACAGTGCCCATCAGTTCGGTTTTCTCCCGTTTCCTCCACTTAGCTCTTCGGTTTTGAAACCACACCTTTAATGGTACAAAATAGGAAGACACAGGAATGAAAAAATGAATTTCCAAATTTAGGATACAATATGCACACTGAAAAGATACCATACCTGGAAATTGTTTTCCAGTTCACCTATTTAAGTCCCAAATTTAAAAGCGTTCTTGAAATTACGACAATTAACACTTCATTGAATAACACTTTGTAATTATTATTTTTTTTTATAAAGAGACCCTAGAGTTTCAACTTAGATCTTACAATTTCCTAGTTAATTCTTCAAAATTCTCAGTTTTGCAAATAAACTCCAATGTGTATTTTTCCATATCCATTTTACAACAAACAAATGATATACAATTATTTTAACATGTTACTACACAGTGAAGATGGCATGTCTTTTTTGCATGCATTACACACTGATCAGCCACAACATTAAAGGAACACTATAGGTACCCAGGCCACTTCAGCTCACTGAAGTGGTCTAAGTGCATATAGTTCCAGGTCCCTTAACCATGCAATTGTATTTATTGCAGTTACTGATTAACTGCAATAATTACCTTGCAGGGTTAACGCCACCTCTAGTGGGACATCTGCCACCAGTATCTGGTGTTGTGTGCACGGAGGAGGGAGGTGAAGGGTTGGAGTGAACTCCGCAACGCCAGGATGCCCCCTGATAGATCAGCGTAAAATGTTAGGGACATGTTTTCAAATGTATATGGAAAGTGTCCTCGAATTGCATTTATCATAGCATATTTATCCTGCCCATTCTGGATTCGAATAACCAAGTCCCTTGGTGCTGTGGCTTTAGGGTTAAGCCCTTTTAGTACCCCTGTAACCCTCACTGTACTCTTCGCCAGATTTTTCTCTGGTTAAGAGTATTTTGTTTATATTTAAATATATAAATATGTTAATATATGTATGTAATTAATGATCTTTTTTTCACACATAGAAAGTGAGAGTCCTTATTTAACCTGCTAGTCTCCATCAACTAATCTCTTTCACACAATGAGCTAAACCCTGTATTGCAGGGCTTAACTCAGGAGAGCTAGCGGAAGTTCGCTTTCAGAACTTCCAGTTCTCTGGAGATTGTGGTGGAGGCAGGGACCCCCACCTGGCAGGCCCCAAATAAGAAGTCAAACCACTTTAAAGCGTCTTGACTTACAAATATTGAGCCTTGAAACAACATAGTTTATTGTAAATACATTGCACATCTTGACAATATATCAGTATCATACTGTACATCTGTGGCCAGGATATACCCCTGTAAACAGACCACAGACCGTGCTACACATAGCTGGAAGTTTCCACATCTCTGTTAAAGGGACACTCCAAAAACCAATACAACTATAATGCAATTTATAAGTTTTAGCCTCATTAATATTCTGGGTTTTGTTGCATGCTCAAATCTAGTTTTTACACAAAATAAAATATTTTTTTTCTAAATAAAAAGTGTTATTAGGCTTAAAAGACCCCAGCAGCAATGGTGTATCCTGGTTCTGTGCTGCCCTAGGCAGGACAAAACTCACCCCCCCCTCCCCCCCCGCACCACCCCCCGCGCCACCTTCTAAATACACACACATTCACTTACATACACGCATACACTAGCTAACAGACATACACACTCACTAACAGACACATACAGTCACTAACAGACACACACATTCACTAACAGACACACACACACACACACACACACTAACAGACACACACTCACTCACTTACACACACACTCACTAACACACACACGCTAACACACTCACTCACTAACACACACACACACACTAACACACACACATTAACACACACACACACACACACATTAACACAGTCACTTGTGTTTTTATGATATGATGTCATATTCCGGCTCCGGCATCACTCTGCGGGCGGCGTGTGAGGGAGCTGAGCAGAGAGCTCAGAGGGAAAATGCTCCCTCGCTAGCGCCGCCCGCACAGATTTTTACCTAGCCGCCCGCCTGCCTGGACTGTTAGCCGCAATGCCCTGGGCATCTGGGGGCAGCTTTTTTTGCTGCCCCCTGGAAAATGCCACCCAAGGCAAATGCCTTGTTTGCCTCGCGGCTAATATGTCCCTTTCCAGCAGCCAGGTGCCAGTATGACAGCGGTAGGAGTATCCTGGGCAGTACCCACCATTAGGATTTATTAGCAACTAAAAAAGAAGAGATTTTAATAACTCACACATTCCACAATATATAGCTATTAGTTGCAAACATGTCTAAAAACTTACAAAGTAATAAATCCAACCCAGACTTTAGTTACTACAAATAAACTATTATATAAAACAAAGCTTTTATCAAAGATAACCATATGGGGTGTCACATTCATCTTTCCAAGGGCTTTCTAAAAACACAGCCCAAAGATAAGACAAAAGAAAATTAAAACTAAATTAAAAAAAATACTTTTAATTAGAACTAATCATAAGTCTCCCTTTGTCACAATATCACCCATGCAAATTTCATCCACACCTCTTCAGACATGTTATACAGCCCTTAGTCACGCTCCCTTCACTCCAGTAAAAGACTTCTTTATCAAATGTATGTACATAGTGGTGTAGCGTGGGTAGCCAGTGCTTGGGGCAAGGCAAGTATTGCGCCCCCTAACCTGTGAACTGTTAGCACTCCAAGAGTCCCTTAACGGGCACCTAGATTGCCTCGATCCTCCTACCCTACACGATTTGCCTCCGTGATGTATATGACACTGATAGGTGCATAATTTTTTTCATTATCCTCACGCCTAAAGTAATGCATATACACATTACTTTAGTTGTGAGCTGGATTAGAAAAATTAAGCAACACAACTACCAGTGTCGCACACATCAGGGAGACGAGGCAGGTAGAGAAGGAGGAGCGGAGCTATCTAGGCGCCCGTTACCATTGTACTGGTATAATACCAATTAATAGGCATTTACATAATGCCTATGAATAGCGTGATTTCCCGTTTGAAGATACTGGCGGTATCTTCAAACCAAAAATCACGCTATTAATAGGCATTATGTAATTCACCAATAAGGATTACATGAGGTCAGCATGGCTGTAATTAGCAAGAAAAATACCATAAAACATTATATGCCCCATCTTGTTGAAATTCTGTGTAGAATATTTCAACATTGGGAGATTTTCTGTGTGAGGGGGAGGGTGCTCTATTTTTTATTCATTATCACTACTTTTTTTCCTTTGCTCCCCTAAGAATTGCACCTTCTGCACCCCTAAGTTTTTTGTGCCTAGGGCAATGCCCCTTGTGGCGCCACCCATGCTAAGCCACTGCATGCACACAGATCAGTCATTGACGGCACTGAGCGATCTGAACTACAAAGCAAAATGTATTAGAGGTAGAGAACACCCAGGGAGACTTATAGTAAGGATAGCATTATATGTTTGTAGTTTCTGTTTGTCTGCAGCCAGGTTGGGAAATATTCCTGGGGACTTAGCCTTAATTTAGGCAGAAAAGCACTTTTGCACAATTGATGTTTTTAATTGTGCCAATATCTTTGTGAGGGTTCCTTGTATTCATTTTTACCCACCATTGTAAATTAAAGTTTGCACTCTGATTCTCTTTATGTTTGTCTCTTTCATGTGAGGTTCCTTTTTCCTCATCAAAGTGGTAACTATAATTACCTTCACATTTGTGATTGTGGTGGCCTGCACTGTATTTTAACTTTGGGTTTTGTACAGTTTTTTGTGTGTGTATACTTTGCACTTTAATATCCCGCTCCCCCGTATTCTCATTTATGAAATACAAGCAGGTCACTCAGTGCTGCTATGGGCTGGCTGTGTACGTAAACTGATTTTAGGAAGTCTTTCTGGCATAAGGGGACGTGGCTAAAGAAAAACGCTTCTGGCAACAGGGCTCTGAAAAACACACTTTTTTTGTGCATGCAAGAAAAATAAAATCAATAAATAAATACAGCTTATCAATCAATGCATTAAAGTTGTGTTTGTTTAATCGCCATGTAAAATGCTCATTGTGGGCACAGGTGAATGGGAACACACGAGAGAATGGGAATGAAAGGTGCAATGCCTGGATAGTGAAGTAGAATGTACTCTGATTATGTCTGTTGATAGATGTACAATACTGACCTGAACTCTAGCTTCTGTTAGATCTAACCGCATGGCCAGGTCCTCTCTGTACAAGAAAAAAGACAGACGTGTCACTACTTTTTCAGCTGAGCGAGAGAAAAATGTTTCTATAGATATTTATAGAATTTAATGCTTAGATTACCATGCTGGAAATGTAATTCAACTAGTTTGACGCCCTTGTGTTAAAATATTGTTTTCTGCATAAACTGCTTGTCAAAGCATGCTTGGGATGGAACTCTGGGATCAGTTTGTGTTTGGGCTCTAACTGATTCCGTCTGTCATATCTTTCTAATCCTTTCTTGGAAGAAGAGGGAACCAGTAGTTATTGGAGAATTTTTGGTATCAATGTTAATTTCTTATTCTGGATTCAATGATATGACGCAATGCCGGAGCAGTAAGGCAATTTCTGCACATGTGCTCTCTCATGGAAACATAGAAACATAGAATGTGACGGCAGATAAGAACCATTCGGCCCATCTAGTCTGCCCAGTTTTCTAAATACTTTCATTAGTCCCGGGCCTTATCTTATAGTTAGGATAGCCTTATGCCTATCCCACGCATGCTTAAACTCCTTTACTGTGTAAAAAATATTTCTTTTTGAGAAGCATTAAACTGGCTGGGAGATCATAACTGGTGAAAAGCTCATAGAGATAGAGCTGAACAGTGGAGAGGAGACCATTTAACCCATGAGATTAAAAGTAAGTAATTGCTTTAAATTACAGGAAAGGGGAGGCCGAGTAATCTAAATGCCATTTACAACATTCTAGAATTATACATAAATTAATTTTTTTATACTGTTGGAGTGTTCTTTTAACCTACTCATTTAAATGTTAATATTTACGGAAAACGTAACAATTTAATTTATTTCGTGGTGTAAATCAGATTTCAGAACTCAGCATTCCTGAACTCATAATACTTTCTTACAAAAAATTGTATCCTTATTTTTAAATGAATATTAGCACCTAACAGTGGATAACATATCAACTATCCTAATTATGCGGATTTAGGGATTTGCCAGTTTAGTTTTAACCTCCATATTGAATATTTGAGAATAACCGGGACCATAAAGGCTGGTTGGAAGCATGGCATGTCCAAACATACATTGTGTATTCCCCTATCATTCTAAATATATATGACAATATAAATGCCAAAATAAGTATCACAGTCAAAATATATTGACCTGGTGAAAACATCTGGATAGTGGGATTTCCTGAATGCCCTCTCGAGTTCCTCGAGTTGTTGGTTACTAAAGGTTGTTCGATACCGACGTTGCTTCCTTTTCACTGTACCAGTAAGCATAATGAGTTCAGAGCTACTAGAGGAGCGTTTAGAACTTTCGTCCCTTTTTTCTTCAGAATCAATCTTTTCCTTAGTGGAGTCCACCACTGAGCTGTCCCCATTGTCCCCTCGCTGCCTGTTTGTAACATTATCTTCCGCCATGAGTTGGACATTGGTTCCTGCATTACAAATTAACCTTGATGAAAGCTGTGCGTCTGTTTCCAAAACTGAAATAAAAGAAAATATTATAAATTGGCTAGCTTTATATTTTGTAGGAAAATTAATTATCAGTAGATTATATATAGTACATTGCTGAAAACATCTCAATTTAGCATAACTTTAGTTAACATGTGACTTTAAAGAGACACTGTAGGCCAGGGATAGGAAACCTTCGGCACTCCAGATGTTGTGGACTAAATCCCGCATAATGCTCTTACACCCATAATGCCTGCAAAGCATCATGAAAGGTGTAGTCCAAAATATCTGGAGTGCCGAAGGTTGCCTATGCCTGCTGTAGGCACTTAACAACTTAGTTTTACTGAAGTTGTTATAGTGCCTGACATCCTGCCTCCCCAGATCTACTCCCAAAATCCAATATTAAACTAAATAGAAGGCTTAGAAGTGGAGTGTCAAGCCACATCCCATAATGAGTTTATTTTAAATTTTTTATAATTTAAATTTTTTTTATTTTACATGGGGCGCTGGGGCTAATTGATAAAGGGCCTTGGGACTGCAGTGTTAGAAATACAGATATGTATTCCCAATGCTACGGTGTTCCTTTAAAGGACCACTCTAGTGCCAGGAAAGCATAGTCGTTTTCCTGGCACTAGAGTGCCCTGAGGGTGCCCCCACCCTCAGGGACCCCCTCCCGCCCGGCTCTGGAAAGGGGAAAGGGGTTAAATCTTACCTTTTTCCAGCGCTGGGCGGAGAGATCTCCTCCTGCTCTCCTCCTCCGATCCTCCTCTTCTCCTCCCCGTCGGCTGAATGCGCACGCGCGGCAAGAGCTGCGCGCGCATTCAGCCGGTCACATAGGAAAGCATTCATAATGCTTTCCTATGGACGCTGGCGTGCTCTCACTGTGAAAATCACAGTGAGAAGCACGCAAGCGCCTCTAGCGGCTGTCAATGAGACAGCCACTAGAGGACATAGGGGGAAGGCTTAACTAATTGATAAACATAGCAGTTTCTCTGAAACTGCTATGTTTATAAAAAAATTAGTTAACCCTAGCTGGACCTGACACCCATACCACTTCATTAAGCTGAAGTGGTCTGGGTGCCTAGAGTGGTCCTTTAATACATTTTTTGGAAAACCACAAAACATGACAAGTAAGGATTTAAAATCCATTAGTCATTTTACAACTCCAAGCACTAATATCTGTACTAATAACACCAGATAACACAATAAATTCTGGTCTGGCCACTGCAGTACACAGGACATTATTTTTGGATTACTGTCTGGAACATACATAGTATCGTAATTTACATCATGTGCATAAGAGAATTACATTGTTTACTAGACATTGTTTACTAGACAAAAATTAACTGATTCGGCGGTTCATCTTAATAACAAATGACTGAACCGAATAAGTCCCAAATCACATGATGGATGCAATTGTCCCATTTGATTCGGTCATTTCATTGATTCAGAACACTGAAAGATCAAAATTAAGTTTAGTAGATAGCTCCATAATTTGGCATTCTTTTGTGGGACTACCCTATCTACGAGCACCAAATTAGAGAGCTGTTTAGTAAATAGCTCCATTGTCTGATATCCTTAAATATTTCCATCCCATGTAACGGTCCCAAATTAGGAAGCAACCGACTAAACAGCTGAAGGATTAAAATCAAACAAGACCCTTTTCTTCAGCTGTTTATTTGATAGCTGTACCTTCTCTATCTTGACATTATTGCCACGTACAGGTTGCATTATAATATCCTTCGATCATTTTGGTAGATGCACATACCCACAATCAGAATTTATTTTTGTCAACCCTATTGCATGTAACAGATTTTTCTTTCATTTGAACTATTTTTTAAGGCCGTGTACATCCTGTAAAAATGGTATCATATAATCCTTCAAAAAAAATGTTTCCTCCAATATTTCTGTAAAGATTGAAGACATAAATGAATAATCAAAGTTTCATTTAAAAAAAATGATTTGTAGCAAAAAGCAACCAAACAATGTAACTTTAATTAAATAAGGCAAATTGCTGTATTGACTTTGAGATCTAATCTGTTAATTACAGGTTTCAACTGAGTGCTACACGAAGAAATATGCAGTAGTGAAGGGGTTAACGGCAGCAGACTGTATGCTAAGATTATGCATGGTCTGAATTCTCAATTGCCATGATAAATGGCAATTAAAGATTCAAGTTATGTATTGAATATAAAAAGTAATGCTACGCACTGTCAGTTTTTTAATGCATTTCCTCTATTAAACAAGTTACAAAGTTACCCTAGCTAGTCTAACAATGAGGCCAATGTTTTATAAACAAGGATACAACAAACTATTCTAGAACACTATTTTAAAATTTCTTGTTAAGGTGGTATAGAGAAGAGGGCAAATCACAAGTCAGCATTAGTGAAAAAACGTGTTGGAAATAGAACGGGACACAAGTTAGTGTTTGTTCAGAGTTAATTCAAAACTCCTTGGTGGATGGTGACGAAGATATGACTTACAATGAATGTGCAGTGTCTATGGTTGTTTATTATATAACAATGTTCAAATGCATGACATGTTACTTGGCTTCTGCACAAGTTAATATGCTAACGAGCTATCACTATGTCTACCAAGATGGAAAAAATAAAGAATTATAAAATTTCTTGTTAAAGGACACAAAGATTTTAAAAAGGAAAATTTGAATGTTAGCACATCCAAATAACGTATATCATTAAGCAGAGACTTTGTTGTTATTTCATGTTTTACAATCTCTGTGGTCACATCATCCGTGTGGTTTATGCCCGCTATGTATAAAGAATAATGCATGATTTGCCACTGTGCACTACAGGGGCCCCTATTCTCCGTTAGAATCGGAACAATTCTACAAATTAGCTAAACATCTAGCTGTTAGCTGCTGCCTTTTTAATTGAACTATCTGAATTAAATCAGTCCTGGGCATCAGATGAAATAGTTGATGTCGGGGACTGTAACTCCCACAAATCTTGAACAACCCTGTGCCCTGCAGGTGTTATCATTAAAACCATATACATAAGAAACCACACTGTGTTCTTTTCTTTCGTTTATAAACACACTGCAACAATAACTTAAATCACTTTGAAAACCAGATAACTCTCCGGTCTCAAAATCACCCAGAGATTTACCTTATGATGACTCACCATAGTTCTGCCCTAAATAGCCAGAACGTAAACATATAAAAAACCAACACCTCCCCCAATTGAATAGGCAGGTGGGTTGGGGAAGCAACTTCAGCACAAAATCGCAGGTGCCCACTTCACTATTGTTTCCGCTGGCACTAAGCTGTTATCTCAGAACAGCTTATATAATAGGTTCGTTCCCGCCGAAAAATGTCATCACGGACAAGTGTTTCAATTGGAACACTGGCCGCATGGACATTCAGAATAACAGCTGACCTCGAGGGGATCGCTCCTGGCGCCAAAGCCGATGCACTTGCGACGCTCAGCGAGCCCATGTCTCTCACAGCGTGCGTGGGATAGGCATAAGGCTATAATAGACTTAAGATGAGGCCAGGGACTAATGAAAAGTATTTACGAAATATTGGGAAGACTAGATGGGCCGAATGGTTCTTATCTGCCGTCACATTCTATGTTTCTACCCCACAGTGTTCATGAGCACATGGTAAATTGACCATGCGCTGTCCTCATTAGAAGCAGAGAAGGATTAAGATCCCAAAGGGCCCTACACAAGTTACCAGATTGGAGCTATCCTTCATTTTCCACATATTGAAATATATATGTAACCAAGCAATATTTAGTCCTGGGACACCTGAATAGTCCCTGGGGACATAGCTGTCTATATAAGGTCACCTTATATTTAAAATCCTGCTCTGGGGGGGGCAAGAAATTTCCTGGTGCTGGCCAAACATTAAAACTCTTATTTCTTCCATTACTCTATTACGAACACTACCCTTACTCCTAATAATAACCCTCCTATAATAACACTTACCATAATGCCAACCATAACACTATCAGAGTTATTTAGTAAAGTGAGAATTCAAAGTGAAATCAAAGTAAATTTCAAATTTCAAGCCAGAGTAGTTGAACTGAAAGCATAGCAGGCTTAAAGATTGTTTTCCAGCTTGGCTATGTTAATCTTAAATTTCAAATTCACTTCAAAATCAAACTCTAATCCCAGCCCCAACTGTAACTGTAAATCCTAACACAGCATGTTTGCTGATCAGATAATTCCCTTCTTCCCAATAATTAGCAGAGTCTCTTTGCAGGGGTCATTTACCCCTTAAGGGGTCACTGTTAAAAGGACCAGATCTTACTATTAACAGTGAAGCCCGAGGAAGTGTACGTACAGCTGCTTACTATAATCAATATCCTGTAAGATACATCTTTTAAAACGATCCCTATTTGATTTGTGCAAAAACATGCATTCCTAACTGCACTGTAACAAGTGTATCTACAGACCGTGCTGTTAGTCTGCAGGACTACATTCAGATACACTTTACACCTCAGTATCATGATACCTTTATTACACGCTACATCCCCCCAAACTGCAGCCCAACACACAGCCCAAAGACTCAGAGCTCTACTCACCATCCAATGAGTCATGGGTGAAGTTTCCTGAGGGTTCCTTTTTGCCTGCTGAGTTCCTGGACCTCCCCAGGATTCTGTCTATGAAATGTGAAGTGAGGAGATGCTGTGCAGCAGGTTGGGACACTTTGCTGGTCTCCTCAGCTGAAGGTGCTGGTGTATACATGGTGACTCTATCCTGGGCAGTGTGGGAGCAGTAACTCTGCCTCGAGCTGTCACTTGGGGACATTCTCCAGGAGTGGAAATCTCATTGGTCCTGCCGGTGTCCCTCACATCCTTTTCTCAACATCACTCACACATGTCGTCAGGACTGGGTGGGACTTACAGTGACATCTTTTTATTTTTTTTATTCAGTAAGTGTTGAAAGTGTTTGAGCAACACCACAGAGAGGGAGAGGGAATTGTACTGTAACTAATTGCTAATGCCCTGTTCTGTCAGAATGTAATTTACTTGTGTATTCAACTGCGAGGTCCATTAAAAGGGATTTGAACTATATGCAGCCATTAACAACTGGGGAACTCGTGAATACTGCATATTTTCACCTACAAAGAGGCTTCACATTATCTATCATCCATCTGTCTGTCTGATCCATCTGTCTGTCTGATCTATCTATCTGTCTGATCTATCTATCTGTCTGTTCTATCTATCTATCTATCTATCTATCTATCTATCTATCTATCTATCTATCATCCTCTCTCTCTCTCTCTCTCTCTCTCTGTTTTGCTGAGGTTAAGGGTTAAAATGAATTTATTTATTATTAGTTATTAGTGTGTGTATGGGTAGCATGGTTTTAAGGTTGGTGTGGGCTAAGATTAAGGAGGATTTAACTCTGTGGTACTTGCTTTCAACGTGTTGTAGACTGTAACTCATGTCACTGTCAGCCAGGTGAAATTTTGCTGAGGATTATGGCTCAGAATATATAATATAGCATAAACGCTACATATTAACATTATTTGGGTGTCTTATGAGGTAGCCCTATGTGCATGTAGGGAGATTTTAGGAAATAATATTGTATGACAAACATTAACATCCCACAGAATGGCAAGCTCCAGACATCATAGGCAGAGAAAGATATCCAGGTGTCCCGAAAGAAAGATAATAAAAAATATTTCTTCAATTTCTTGAACAGAGGGAGGCGAGAGTAAGCGCCCATCGGGAGGGAGAGATGGAGGAGAGAGCTAGCTTCCCCTTGCAGGCAGAATGCTGACTACAGATGCAAAATGTGCACAGAATTGACATTGGCAGTCTGGAACTTTCTGGGCTGCCAATGTCACGTGTGCTAGGCATGTAACTAGCCCCCGGAATACAAGTGCACATAACTCAGTATGGGTAATTGGGTATTGTTTCAAGCAGAAAAACTGTGCCTACATTCTCCTGTCACCATGACCACTTCAAATAACCGAAGTTGTCATGGTGGTTGGAGTAACTTTTATCTGCTAAAATATAGTTGGGACATGCCAAAGGACCTACTGTGATATTTAAACCATAGAGGTAGGCCCCATTATTTGTATTTATATGTATTATTTAACATCAGCAGGTCTACAGCTTTTGCAAACTGTTTTGTCATATAGCCCCTCAAAAATTATGTAGAAAAAAAATGCATGAATATTTTGTAGGGTGTATATATACTAAATGGTTCAAAAATACAAAAATAAATAGAGTGTTTTTTTTAATGTGTTAGTATGCATATAAATTTAGTTTTTATAACTACATTTTACTTAAAGGGACACTTCACTGTTCAAATACAAAATACATTAAATTCACTGTTTAGTAGATATTTTTGAAATGACAGCATGCATGCTTTTAATTATACATTTCGTAAATTGGGTTATATCTAAACAACTCTTGCAAAACCTGTATTTCTCTTTTCTGCAGCCTTTGCAAGACTCCCCTACTAACCTCTAACAGACGTACTGTGACTGTCCAATGACACACATTCCAATGCAGCTCAATGAGAAGTCTTTGCAAGGCAGGTGCTCTGAGCAATTGCTGCCTCTTGAGTCTAGCACCACTGCTACAGTGTAACAGGACGTGTTGTCTGCTTGAAAGTCTAGGGGTTGTAGCCAGGTTAATTTATAAAAGTGTGAAACCTGTACTTCTTTCCCAAATGAAAAAAGCTACAGTGTTTAGGGGTCTGGAGTGCTCTTTTAAAGGAGCACTAAAGAGTCAGGAATACAAACCTGTATTCCTAATGCTTTAGTGTCCCTGTGCGTGGATAAATACAATCTCCATCTGTTTGCCATTAAAATTAATAAAATAAATGTTTTATTTACCTTTTCCCCTGTCGGGACCACCTCGCCTCCTCCTGGGACATTATGAAGGAGGCATGACTTTCTCTAGCAAGGTCCATTCCAACACTTCTCATAGTGGAGCATTGGGGACCTGATGCACATAGCCCCGCCCCCAAGCCCTGTCAGTAAGGGAGATGGGAATTACACTTCCTGGATCTGCAGGTTTTACAAGCTGTTTTTGGATACAGCCCCAATAAAAAAAGCATAATTAAATATATCTAATAGACAGGGATTTGTATTTATTTTTTTGTATTTAGACAGTGGAATGTCCCTTTAAAGGATGCTGTAGGCACTGTATCTGTTTCATCCCATTGAAGTGGTTTCAGTTTCCGGTGATATCCCTCGCATGCTGCAGATCCGGAATGCTGTCCCTTCTGATCACACAGTGATCCCTGGTGGGCATATGGCAAAGCACAGTGCTGTTCACCGTGTACAAGGAGGCATGTAGGGAAACTCTGTCAGAGTCTTTACAGACCCTGGGAGCCTCCTTCTGTCTGGTGGCAGGCATCAAATCACTGTGGCTGAAGGCAAGATTGAACCCCTTCCCGACAAAAAACGTCCGTTAACGTGAATCGGACCCCTGGACTTACCTGGACAGGCAATCCGCGGCGATCCCAGTTGGGGGGGACTGCCTGAGACACCAGTAGTCACCCTGCAGCAGCTCTGTCCACTGCGGCCCTTCATGATCACATGGCTGCAATAGCAGTCTATGGAGCTGCCAGCAGGGGGACTGTCAGAGCTGTCAGGCAGTCCCCCAGGCACCTAAAAATATGTGGGGATATGTTCCAAGACCCCTCGCGAGTTTTAAATATGTGTGAATTTTGGACGGACAATAATATTACTGTCCAAGAGAGAAAATAACTTTAATAGGGGGGGGGGGTGGTGAAATCTTTATCATGGAATCACTAGTAGTGAGTTCATGATAACGATTTCATCCCCCTCCCTAATTCCATGCACTTACCTGGTTTTGGGAGCTCCTCTCTCTTTCCTCCTGCGTGGCCGTCTGCAAAGAGTGCTGGGAGGAAGCAACGTCATCGCGTGTGAGTGAGGTCCTTTCCCACAGCGGTCACGACAAAAATCTACAGATTACATCTGCTGGACCAGAGGAAAAAAATATGCGAATTCGTGAGGCTGCAGCTTCAGAAGCGAGTATTTTCGGGGTATTACTGTACATCATTATTAGATTTTATTAATTATAATTTGAGGGACCTGCCTGACAACACAGGCAGACAGTCCAGGGAATTTAATTGGCAAGCCCAATATTTAACCCCGTAACTTTCCAAAACACCATAAAACCTTTACATGGGGGTATTGTTATACTTGGGAGACTTCGCTGAACACAAATATGAGTTTCTAAACAGTAAAATTGATCACGACGATGATATCACCAGTAAAAGTGCAGTTTTTGTTTATAAAAATGCAAAAAACAAATAAAAAAAACGCGAACTTTGGCAAGCGTTTGTGGCTAAGTGGCTACAACAAAAGACTGGACATACCTCATTTTGAATACCCTGGGTTGTCTACATTTGCAAATGGTATGCCATGATGGGGTTAATTCACATTCCTGGGCTACCATATGGTTTCAAAAGGCAACATAGACCCAGCAAACCAATCTTGCAAACTGAAATGGGCAAGCCCTATATCAGTGATGGTGAAACTATGGCACGCGTGCCAAAGGTGGCACACCAGGCCCTTTCTGTGGGCACGCGGCCATAGGTACGCCATCAATGCAGAGTAGGCACCTGCCTGCCCAAAACGGCAGGTGCCAACTCTGCTTCCGGGTCGGGAGGCTGGGGGAGGGATCTGTGAAGCAGCTCCCCTGTCCTCCTGCGCGATGCTGTGTGGAGCGTTGCCATGGTAATGAGCGGCAACGCTCCACACAGCATCGCGTGGGAGGACAGGGGAGCTTCACAGATCATTAAAGGTAAGCAGGAGGGAGGGGGATACAGATTTAGCATACTTTTTTTTCTAACCACCCCTCCTCCACACAGCAACCCTACCCCCCACACACAGTACCCCTACCCCAACACACACACAGCACCCCTACCCCCCTCACAGAACCCCTACCCACACAGAGTACCCCTCCCCCACACAGTACCCCTACCCACACAGAGCACCCCTACCCCCCCACACAGCACCCCTAACCCCCCCACACACAGCACCCCTACCCCCAACACACACAGTACTCCTACCCATTCAGCACCCCTACCCCAACACACACACAGCACCCCTACCCCAACACACACACACAGCACCTCTACCCCCCCCAGAGTACCCCTACCCACAGAGCACCCCTCCCCACATACAGCACCCCTAGCCCCCCCCACACACAGCCCCCCTACCCCCAACACACACACAGAACCCTTACCCCCACAGCACAGCACCCTTAACCCCGCCCAGCACCCCTACCCCCACACAGTACAGCACCCCTACCTCCCCACACCCACAGCACCCCTCTCACACACACACAGCACCCCTCTCACACACACACACAACACCCGTCACACACACAGCACCCCAACACATAGCACCCCTACCCCCACAACACACACACAGCACCCCTACCCCCAACACACACAGCACCCCTACCCCAACACCCACAGCACTCCTACCCCCCACACAGCACAGCGCCCCTACCTCCCCACACACACAGCACCCCTCACACACACACACAACACCCCTCACACACACAACACCCCTCACACACACAACACCCCTCTCTCACACACACACAGCACCCCTCAGACACACAGCACCCCACACACAAACACATACACTGCATCCCTCAATGCAGTATGTGTGTGTGTGTATTCAGCAGTCTGTGTGTGCGTGTATTCAGCAGTCTGTGTGTGTATGTATTCAGCAGTCTGTGTGTGTGTGTTCAGCAGTGTGCATGTGTGTTCAGCAGTCTGTGTGTGTGTTCAGCAGTCTGTGTGTACTCAGCAGCGTGTGTATTCAGTGGACTGTGTGTGTGTATTCAGCGGACTGTGTGTGTGTATTCAGCGGACTCTGTGTGTATGTATTCAGCAGTCTTTGTGTATGTATTCAGCAGTCTGTTTGTGTGTATTCAGCAGTCTGTGTGTATTCAGCAGTCTGTGTGTGTGTATTCAGCAGTCTGTGTGTGTGTATTCAGCAGTATGTATGTATGTGTATTCAGCAGACTGGGTGTATTCAGCAGACTGTGTGTGTGTGTATTCAGCAGTGTGTCTGTGTATGTATTCAGCAGTCTGTGTGTGTATGTATTGCATTTGTTGGAGATACTAATAAATATTATATCATTATTTAAAATTTGTATCATTGAACTCTCTGTTGTGTTCGTCTTTTAAAACAAAAGTTATTAATTAGTTCGGAGAACTGTACAAGTTATTTTTTCTAAATTTAAACCTCAGTATTCAGGTTTAATTGCCGTGTTGGCACTTTGAGGAAACAAAAGTTGGCATGTATTGCGGTTTGGGCACTCGGGCTCAAAAAGGTTTGCCATCACTGCCCTGTATTGACCCTGAAACTTTCCAAAACACCATAAAACCTGTACATGGGGGGTATTGTTTTACTTGAGAGACTTCACTGAACACAAATATGGGTCTAGTAAAACAGTAAAACCTATCATGACGATGATATCACCAGTAAAAGTGCAGTTTTTGTGTAAATAAAATGCAAAAAAATATGAACGCTAACTTTGGCAAGCATTTGTGGCTACGTGGCTACTACAAAAGACTGGACATACCTCATTTTGATTACCCTGGGCTGTCTACTTTTTCAAATGGTATGTCATGGTGGGGTTAATTTTCATTTCTGGGCTGCAATACCATCTCTAAGGCAACATAGCCATTCTGGCAAATAGCAATTTAAAAAAAACAAACAGGCAAATCTTTTGTTTGACCCTGTAACTTTCCAAATCACCATAAAACCTATACTTGAGGGGTAGTATTGTACTCTTGAGACATTACTCTTAACACATATGAGTGTTTTAGAGCAGTAAAATGTGTTATACTGATAATATCATCTGTGAATTGGCAGTTTATGTGTAAAAAAAAATGCAAAAAACAAAACAAATATAAACGCTAATTTTGGCCAGGGTTTGTGACTAAGTGGCTACTAAAAAAGTGTAGACATACCCCATTTTGAATACCGTGGGTTGTCAACTTTAAAAAAATATATGGTTTGATGGGGGTAAATTACATTGGCTGGCTTAAAAATGTCCAAAATAGGACATGGGTGAATGATGGAAAACTGGAATGCGCACCATCCAAATAGGGTCTTTTAGCCCCCAGAGAACCTGACACACCTATACAAGGGTGGTATCACTGTACTCAGGAGAACACATATTGGGGTGTTCTTTGCCAGTAACCCTTAAAGTTCTCAGTACATGTATTCTTAAATTGCTATGTGTGTCTAAAAAAATCACCAATTCTTTATTTATTTTATTTGGCATAGATTGGTGGCAAAATGGTTGCATGAAAAGAGTCAAATACCCCAAGTTTAATACCTTAGGTTGTCTTCTTTTAAAAAGAAAATATGTACATGTGAAGGGTTATTCAGGGATTCCTGACAGATATCAGTGTTATAATGTAACTTTTATTAATTTTGAAAGAAAATGGTTTGGAAATAGCCAAGTGCTACTTGTACTTATTGCCCTATAACTTGCAACAAAAAAAAAAACTAAGACTATGTTAACATTGGGTATTTCTAAACTCAGGACAAAATTTAGAAACTATTTAGCACAGATGTTTTTTGGCGGCTGTAGATGCGTAACAGATTTTGGGGGTCAAAGTTCGAAAAAGTGTGTTTTTTCAACTTTTTTAATCATATTTTATAATTGTTTTTAAAGTAAATTATATGATATGATGAAAATAATGGTATCTTTAGAAAGACCATTTAATGGAGAGAAAAACACTGTATAATAGGTGTGAGTACAGTAAATGAGTGAGAGAAAAAAATTACAGCTAAACACCGCAGAAATGTAAAAAACAGCCCTAGTCCTTAACGGTAAGAAAATTAAAAAAATCTGGTCACTAAGGGGTTAAAGGACTGTATGTAGCGCTCGCTTTCATCTCCTCTGCATACAGCTCATAAGTCAGTCTGCTGACAGAGAGGAGCCACAGATATCAATTGATACATGTGCCTTCCTGTGAGCATGGATTTAACCAAAAATAAGAAAACCCCTTTTTTTTTCTTACATTTGTTCTCTCAGTTGTTTAGTAGAAGAGTCCCAATTTGCTATCCCTAATTATATCTTTAGAAATAGCAGGTTACCAAAATAGTGAGCTATTTACTAAACAGCTGAAAACTAAATTTCACAAGAAAAACCCTTTTTTAATTTTGCTGTTTCAGTTGCTTAATAGGTAAGTCTCTAATTTGCTATCTGTATGAAAACAAATCAATCCGAAATAATTTGTTTCGATTTGTTCGTAATTAGTTTTTTTTTGTTTTTTTTATTTTGTTTCATTTTGTAAAGAATTGGGAAATGCAGTCAAAATTGAATTTGAAACAAAATGAAATGGTGCAACTGTAACATCTGCAGGGTTACTCACTAAAGTAAGAATTCAAAGTGAATTTCAAACGTATTCACTAAATACTGAAATGTAGTAAATTGAAACTGAATTACAAAATGTGGTAAAAAAAGGTCTGATTAGGAAAATAATTTTTGTCACAGTTTGATTTTTTCAGCCTTGTACATTTGCATTCTGGGTGCCAATTAATTTTAATGTAAAACATGTATTTTAAACCTAAATACTCTTGGAGCAAATTATATTATTTCAAAAAGAAATGTCACCGACACAGATTTGTTATATATTCCCATATATGTATAAACCAGATAAAGGACCATTATCATCTACATTGCTTGGCCCTTTACTTGGACAACATCCAATCATTTAAAATATTTGTTGCTTAATACAGATGAGAAGATAACATTTAAAAGCCAGCATAAACCATGTGAACTAGTCAGTTTCGTGTTAAATATATACTATAACCACTACAGAGCTTCTTCCGGTTTAAGCCAGAAATTCATAGCTCCCCATCATCATACCAACTCATGCTACGTTTGGACATCATTCAATTGACAAGAGCGTTAGCTGGCTCCTATGTGAGGTGTGATGTGTTATTGTGAGTAATGCTGGGTGACTTTTTTTTTTTTTTTACTAACCCTTTATTAAAAAAAAAATAGGTTTTCTCCAAATGCTCCCTCTTTTGACTCATCCTTAGCAATCTATACTGGTTTGGATTTTTTGTTTCAATAATACAGGACTTGAGTGCTCTAGATTATCAGTAAACATGCTACAGTATAATCAGGGCCGGACTGGGAAAAAAATTAGGCCCGGGCATTTTTCAATCAGAGCGGCCCCCTAAGAAGGGGGCGGGGCCAGAGAGGGTGTGTTTTGTCATCACTAATGACAAGCACGCCCCCTCTCAAAGTGAGCATGTTAGTTCAATGTGCAGAGCCCCGCTGAAGAGCTCTGGCATTAGAAAAAGGCCCTGAACTTGTTCTGCGCAGCGCAAGCAAATTTAATAACATGCTTGCGCTGTGTTTGCTTTTAAATTGTCTCTGGTGTCTCCACAAGTGGGATACCAGAGGACAAAAGGGCCAGGAAAGTGTATGGCGCCTGCTTGTGGGATTGCGTGTGTGTAGAGTGTGGTGTGGTATTGTGTAAATAGGTCAATTTCATTTGTGTTTGTGGTGTAATATGTGTGGCTAGGGGCTGTAGAGAGTGTGTGTATAGGGAGCATAGTGTTATAGGGGATGTAGCGAGTGTGTGCATACGGGCTGTAGTGTGTGTGTATAGGTGACGTAGTGTGTGTAGGGGTTGTAGAGAGGGTGTGTTTAGAGAATGTTGTATGTGTTTGCTGACAAGGAATGTAGTGTGTGTGTAGGAGATCTACTGTGTAAAGGACCCAGAGTGTGTATAGGAGATTGTGTGTGTGTGTGTGTGTGTGTGTGTAGAGGATTAAGAGTGCATATAGGGTAAGGGATCTAGCGTGTATCTGAAGCGTAATGTGTGTAGTGGTGCAGTGTGAGGGGTGCTTTACACAGAAAAGGAGACCCTTGAAACAAGGGGATCCTGAGAAGCAACTTTGGACACGGAAAAGGCACTTGAATGCCCGGTAACAGGAAAGAGAGAGAGAGTAATAGGAGAGTGAGCAGGTGAGAGATAATGAATCATAACCTGTACCCCCAACTTGCTTGATATATCATACTAGTACAAAATAATAGTAAAACTAGATAAATAGCCCCGCACGAGGGCTATAGAGGAGTAACAAACAAGAGAACCCCCAAAAATATCTCTCCAATAGCTGCCTAGTATAATATGTGGATACAACCACCTTTACTAAGGCAAACACACTAAATGCCTGCTACCGTTGGCAAACCAAAAAGGCACCTAATAAAAAACTATAAAGTGCTACCTAAAAGTGTGAGACAAACATAGGAAAAATAAAGTAAAGGAAACGCTCGACGCGCGTTTCAGCGTGTATGCACGCCGTCGTCAGGAGCTAGTCAAACACTGTGTGCTCCCAGGCTTCTTAAATATCTGACATATCATGACCAGATGGCTTGCAGCTGATCGAGGCAAATTGAAGGTGTCATTCTGTCCCGCCTCCTATACCGCATCATAGCCGAGTAGTGCCTATGCATTGGTGGAAATGTGGGTCAATCATAAGGTGATCCCACAGCGGATCCGCCTATCCTCATTGCTGCACACACTCGGCGGCGGTCATAGGTTCAACAGCATGTCCGTCAAATGTGGGCGGACAAGGGGGAGGGGATGCAGTAACTAACAATCCAATCGCCATGAATCCTTCAATGCTGGGCTGTCCAGCTAAGTGGGAGTGTGAAGCTCCGTCAAAAAGGCGGGGCTTCATGTCAATCACTCAAATCCGGTAAAAGAGGATTATTCACTAAACTAGCACATCGCACATACACCAATTATGGTGCTTAGCGAGGGCTGATAGATAAATAAACAAACCACTTATGAGTGCCCACGATGGAAGATCAGATTACGACATCTAACCCAAGCTTAAAGGTGAAATGAATGCTGCAAGACCAACTTTAACCCCTTAAGGACACATGACATGTCTGACACGTCATAATTCCCTTTTATTCCAGAAGTTTGGTCCTTAAGGGGTTAAAGCTCCACTATCTTAGAAGGTTATGCTAATGCATAACATGGGTTAATACCTCAAAACCATATGCTGCAAAGAGCTACAAAGAAAGACAGAGAGAGGGGCCATTAGTTAAACTGCGTTAAATGACAGTCCCTCAATTAAAGGGATAGTACTATTAAGTCAGATAAAGAGCTAGTGATTACACACAATGTTGTTCCAAAGAACAAATGACAAAAAACAAAAAAACTTTATTATTTACATATATACACCATTGCGCAGTCAGCAATTTAAGGATTTAAAAATAGTTCTAAGAGGGTGACTAGCCTATTAACCGTGGATGTTATAGTACCCTTTAAACTATAAAAATGGAGTAAATGAGAACCCCTCATTGAGTCCTTTAGGGGAGAGTGTTTTTAATTTGTAAATCCAATAGGACTCCCTTTGTCTCAATTTGCGGTCCCAGTCACCTTTACGTTGGGGCTGGGGTATAAGTTCTATGCCCATAAAACGTAATCTGCTGGATGAATTAGCATGATATATCTTCAAATGTCTGGAGATAGGGGTTTCCAGTCTCCTTCTGACAGAGTTCACATGTTCCCTGATGCGGAATTTAAAGGGGCGGAAGGTCTTCCCCACATATTTAATTCCACATGAACACGTCAGAAGGTAGATGACCCCCTCCGTACGACAGTTGAAGAAAGATTGTACATGATGGACATCGTGATTGGAACTATCTGAAAACATCTTAGTGTCTTTGGGTATATATTGGCAGGCACTACAGTGTCCGCAACCATACGTGCCTTTAGGAAGATATGGTTTGGCTAAATTGCCAATTGGTCCAAAATGGCTAGGTACCAATAAATCCCTAAGGTTTTTCCCCCTCCGAGCTGTAACTGACGGAAAGGGGGAGATCACTGATTTTAGTTGTTCGTCTGCCGTCAGGATTGGCCAATATCTGCCAAGGATCGACAGCATGGTATGCCAACCTGCATCAAAGGTTCCGATGCAACGGATTTGGTGACTAATAATTGGATTGTTGTCTTTAAGAAGGTCACTTCTTTCGGACTTTAAAGCCCTTGAGTAAGCCCTTTTTAATACCCTGTTGGGGTACCCTTTATCTTTGAATGATTTTCTTAAGTTGGCTGCTTTGATTTTAAAATCATCCACCGTAGAACAGTTCCTGCGTAAACGCAGGTACTGTCCAGTCGGTATGCCAGCCTTTGAAGGGTAGGGATGATGACTCTGCCAGTTCAAAAAACTGTTTGTGGCAGTCTTTTTACGGAACAGGGTAGTGGATATGTATTCATCCTGCAGGGACAATGTAATGTCCAAAAAATTTAAATGTTTACCCCCAATTTCACTAGTAAAATGTAGATTTAAGTCATTATCGTTGAGCAGTTGTACGAACTTGTTAAAGTCTTCTGTAGACCCCAGCCACACTACCAGCACGTCGTCAATGTAGCGTTTCCAACAATATACCAGAGTCATATATTGGGTCAGACGAGCATCTATTGACAGACTATGCTCCCAGGTGCCCAGGTATAAATTGGCATAAGATGGAGCACAAGATGTGCCCATTGCTGTGCCAACGATTTGGTGGTAGATGGTCCCATTAAACAAAAATATGTTTTTGGTAAGTACAAAATTCAAAATAGCGCATACAAAATCGATATATTCTTGAGCAAATTTGGACTGTTGTTGTAAAATAAGTCTTAAGTTCTTAATACCCAAGTTATGTGGGATGGAGCTGTAGAGAGCCTCCACGTCCAGACTGCATAGTATTGCATCTTTGGGTACTACGAGACTCTCCACAGTTTGGAGCATCTGTTTAGTGTCCCTTACGTACGAAGGAAGTGCTAAAACAAAAGGACTCATTACTTTATCAAGATAGATACTCATATTTTGAGTTAAGTTTCCTGTACCAGAGACTATTGGTCGTCCCGTAGGGTTTGTCATGGATTTATGGATTTTTGGCAAACTATAAAAAGTTGATATCGTAGGGTGCCTAGTAAACATAAAATCAAGCTCATCTTTAGTGATAAGTTTATTGTCAAATGCCAGGGACAAAAGGCCCTTCACCTCAAGGATATATTCCCCCGTGGGGTCCGTCTGTAAAGTGCGATAAGTTTTAGTATCGCTCAATAGTCGGTTAACCATAGTTATATAATAAGGGCGGTCCATTATTACAATGTTACCGCCCTTATCCGAGGGTTTAATGATAATATGCGGATTATCACGAAGGGATTTAAGGGCATTCATTTCGGCATATGTTAGATTACCGTTTGTTTTAAAGTCCAAATCGTTAGGGTTAATACATTCAATGTCCCTGCATACCATTTCCAGAAAAACCTCTATACTTTTATAATCCTTAAAATGGGGAGTAAAAGTGCTCCTGGGTTTCAAACCAGTCTGAGGTACGTCATGCTGTCCCCCTTCCTCATTGCATTGCAACAAATCGACCAGGGTGTCTAGGCATTCCAAGTCTTTCACCGTTAGCCCTAAATTCTGTGCCTTATACTCTTTCCTAGTGGTGTGATATTTAAATAAGGCTAATTTACGGGCAAACAAATTCAAATCTTTAGTCCAAATAAATTTGTTGAACGAAGGGGTAGGTACAAACGTGAGGCCTTTCTGTAAGACAAAAAGTTCTATTGCTGTTAAAGGGATAGAGGACAAATTGACTACTTTAAGATCATCGGAAGCTAATTTCGATACTTCCGTTGGCCCCTGCCCCTTTGAGATTGTCTGGTGTTTGGACCTTTGAATTCCTCGGCCTGTCTTAGGCCTAAAAAATCCACACCTTTGCGTAATATACTTTTTGGGAACTGGGTTTGTGATGTCTGGCTAGAGGAAGTGGACGGGTCTGACTCATTATCAGTTGATTCATATTCTGAGGTACTAAATCTGTCAGAATCCGTTCTTATTCTTTTATTGAAATGACGGTATATTCTACCGGTATCGAAATCATTAGTATCTCTTAAGAATTTCTGATGTTTCTTGGTTTTAATAATATGATTGTCAGATATTTAAGAAGCCTGGGAGCACACAGTGTTTGACTAGCTCCTGACGACGGCGTGCATACACGCTGAAACGCGCGTCGAGCGTTTCCTTTACTTTATTTTTCCTATGTTTGTCTCACACTTTTAGGTAGCACTTTATAGTTTTTTATTAGGTGCCTTTTTGGTTTGCCAACGGTAGCAGGCATTTAGTGTGTTTGCCTTAGTAAAGGTGGTTGTATCCACATATTATACTAGGCAGCTATTGGAGAGATATTTTTGGGGGTTCTCTTGTTTGTTACTCCTCTATAGCCCTCGTGCGGGGCTATTTATCTAGTTTTACTATTATTTTGTACTAGTATGATATATCAAGCAAGTTGGGGGTACAGGTTTTGATTCATTATCTCTCACCTGCTCACTCTCCTATTACTCTCTCTCTCTTTCCTGTTACCGGGCATTCAAGTGCCTTTTCCGTGTCCAAAGTTGCTTCTCAGGATCCCCTTGTTTCAAGGGTCTCCTTTTCTGTGTATTTTCTCTGGGTTACCCCCTACTTTGCAGCTTTGAGGTAGGCAATGCATGGGTTTTTTTTCAATGGTTTGCACTTAGTTATGTGAATTATTGGATCTACCCTATTCATTATCCGTTTCCTCGTATATGAGGGGTGCTTTAGTGTGTGTGTGTGTGTGTGTATATATATATATATATATATATATATATATATGGACATATTGTATGCGTGAGGGGCGCAGTGTTTGTGTGTATGTAAGAGGGGTGCTGTGTGTGAGGGTGTTTTTATGTGCCATCACACTCTAGGTTTCTAATTTTCTTTGTTAATTCACTGAGGGTTATTTTATATATATATATATATGTGTGTGTGGGAGTGTGCTGTATATGTGTGAGCGAGGGTGCTGTGTGTGTGTCTGAGGGTGCTGTGTGTGTTTGAGTGCTGTGTGTGTCTGAGGGTGCTGTGTGTGTCTGAGGGTGCTGTGTGTGTCTGGGGGTGCTGTTTGTGTGTCTGGGGGTGCTGTTTGTGTGTCTGAGGGTGCTGTGTGTGTCTGAGGGTGCTGTTTGTGTGTCTGGGGGTGCTGTGTGTGTGTCTGTTGGTGCTGTGTGTGTGTGAGGGTGCTGTGTGTGTGTGAGGGTGCTGTGTTTGTTTGAGGGTGCTGTGTGTGTCTGGGGATGCTGTGTGTGTCTGGGGGTGCTGTGTGTGTTTGAGGGTGCTGTGTTCTGCCTGGGGGGAGGAGGGGTGCCGTGCTGCCATCCTTCCCTGGTGGTCCAGTGGTGAGAGTGAACTTTAGCCTGAAGGCTAGAGTTCACTCTCGCGAGATCTGAGCGTTGCCGCGGTAACCGCGGCAACGCTCAGATCTCGCGAGAGGACCCGGCGGAGCTGCTGGCTAAAGCTCCGCCGGTCCTCTCTCCTGCCTCCCTCCCTCACACCCTCTTCTGCCGGCGGCCGCCTGTCAGTGTCACTGGGCCGGTGAGGGAGATCTTTGATCTCCCCACCGGCCCATGGAGACACACAGCAGGGCCGGCGCTCGGGTAGCGCTGGCCCTGCAGGGGCTGGCAGGGGAGATCTTGTGATCTCCCCTGCCGGCCTCGGCCCCACGGCCATCGCGGCCCACCGGGCATTTGCCCGGTATGCCCGATGGCCAGTCCGGGCCTGAGTATAATCCTGAGAATTTAAATACAATATCCAGAAGTTCATGCTGATTATTGAATGTGCTTAAAGGACCACTATAGGCACCCAGACCACTTGAGCTTAATTAAATGGTCTGGGCGCCAGGTCAAGCTAGGGTTAACCCTTTTTTCTACAAACATAGGAGTTTCAGAGAAACTGCTATGTTTATATTAGGGTTAATCCAGTCTCTAGTGGCTGTCTCATTGACAGCTTCTAGAGGCGCTTGCGTGCTTCTCACTGTGAAAATCACAGTGAGAAGACGCCAGCATCCATAGGAAAGCATTGAGAATGGCTGAATGCGCGCGGCTCATGCCGCGCATGCACATTTACCCGAGGAGGAGGAGAGGAGGCAGAGAGGAGGAGGAGAGTCAAGTTTAACCCCTTCCACCCCCTAGAGCCCGGTGGGGTGGGTCCCTGAGGGTGGGGGCACCCTCGGGGCACTATAGTGCCAGGAAAACGAGTATGTTTTCCTGGCACTATAGTGGTCCTTTAATAGTGAACATCATCATTGCTAAATCACTTTATGGCTTGCGTAGTGCTCACTGCAGAAGCTGCAAATCCTGGAAGTACAGATAAGAGTGTCTTTAACTTTGTGATTACTTGGAATGAGAGGTTTGCAGCATACAAGTATATTGATTAAATCTGTAAAGATGGTGTGCTGCTTTTTGGCTAGTATAGACCGCTTAGTAATATAGAGGCATTATCTTCAAAATATCACCAGAGTAAAGTAAACACTAAACACACATTGCAATGCAGGTAAAACTAATTTCATAATGATGCAGCTGATGATGGAATTTACAGAGCTTTTGTCTCCCTCTAGTGTGTAATAATGTTATTACATAAAAAACTACAGTGCCTGAAAATGAGTATTACTTAATATGTGTATGTAGTTATATTTTCATGTATATTGCGGTTAATTTAGTACTTTGCAATTAGCTTTAAAATAGAGGTGACATGTAGTTGCTACAGTATTGCATGGTATTATAAACCTCTAGTATCGATAAGTGTAAACTTGGGTTTGGGATAGTTTTCAGGTAAGAGTTTTGCTATTCTTTTGTTTATACACTGAGGCTGAATATTATAACCAATGCTGATGGCCAAGAGTAGTGGGAGCTGGAGTGCAGGGCTAATATAATTGGTTTTATTTGCTCTTCCATTTCACAGACTTTTTATAGTGCTGCCACGCTTCCCGTGTGTATTCTATTTAGGGTTAATGAATTAGTAGGGTATAATAAGAATAACCTTCTTCTGTCTCATTGGATATTTTGTATTTCAGCTAAAATCAATAAAGTTAATTGTAAGCAGGACTCACTTAAGAGGTTTGCCTTGATGTTGGTAGATGAGCTTATACTTCACCGCTAGGCAGTGATGCTAAAACCTCTGTTATGTAAAAGTACATTGCTTTGATATTGCCCAAGTAACATTTTCTGTGTTCCTTTATTTGAGCAAAGTAACAATGCAGTTGATATACAGGCATTAGTTTGATTGTGATCGGAGTGATTGGATAGTAAAATTGGCATAATTTGTCATTCTGTGCTTTACTCTGCAATATACAATTGTTGACTCCTCTTCTTTTAAGGCTTATATCCCCCCCCTAGATTCTACATTTATATTTACATCATGAATGTAAGATGTAGTATTGATAAATGAACCCTCCAAACCCCTAAAACAATTTAGGGCTAAGAAGATTAACGGAGTGTCTGCTCCTACTCACTTTATGTAAGTGCTGATTTCAAGAGAGAGGGATCAGTTACATGCCCATTATTTCAACACGCAAATTATGTTTTACACTCTCATATCAGGGGAGTCTTGACAACTATTTAACGTGGGGGGCTGTCAGTGGGACAGTCCAGATTTCCAGATCCTGTCCCCCTATCCTGCTTCTGTTTCCTAGTGCAGGGCTGACAAAGCTCAAGGTCTAGGCCCCCCGGGACCCGCCAACGAATCCGTCCACAGGGCTCCTACCGAGTCCGCTCACAAATGATGCAGGACTGAATGTGGTGTGCATAGTGGACGTGAATTAGAATGTATGTAATGGATGCAGAGTGCATGTGTAATGGATGTAGTGTTTGTGTGTATTAGATACTGTTTGTGCAGTGAACGCAGAGTGTGTGTTTGTGTAGTGGATGTAGTGGATGTACATTGAAAACAGAGTGTTTTTGTAGTGGATGTAGTGTGTTTGTGTAGTGATACAGTGTCTGTGTATAGTGAATGCAGAGTTTTTGAATGTGTGGTGGATGTAGTGTGTGCATAGTGAATGCAGGATGTTTGTGTAGTGGATGCTGTTTGTATAGTTAATGCAGAGTGTATGTTAGTGTAGTGAATGCAGAATGTGTGTCGGTGTAGTGAATGCAGAGTGTATGTATAGAGTAGTGAATGCAGAGTATGTGCTGTTTAGTGAATACAGAGAATGTGCTAGTGTAGTGAATGCAGAGTATGTGATAGTGTAGTGAATGCAAAGTGTGTATTAGTGTGTAGTGAATGCAGACTATATGCTAGTGTAGTGAATGCAGAATATGTGCTGTGTAGTGAATGCAGAGTATGTGCGGTGTAGTGAATGCAGAGAATGTGCTAGTGTAGTGAATGCAGAGTATGTGATAGTGCAGTGAATGCAAAGTGTGTGTTAGTGTGTAGTGAATGTAGACTATATGCTAGTGTAGTGAATGCAGAGTATGTGTCAGTGTAGTAAATGCAGAGTATGTGCTAGAGCTTTGAATGCAGAGTGTGTGTCAGTGTAATGAATGCAGAGTGTGTGTTAGTGTTATGAATGCAGAGTGTTTATCAGTGTAATGAATGCAGAGTGTGCGCTAGTGTAGCAAATGCAGAGTGTGTGTTAGTGTAATGAATGCAGAGTGTGTATTAGTGTGTAGTGTAATGAAAGCAGAGTGTGTGTTAGTGTGTAGTGAAAGCAAAGAGTGTGTTGTACTAGTGTATGCATGTTGTGTAAATGTTTCCACATTAAATGTAATAAATGTTATTCCCACCTCCCTGCTTCTTACCTAGGCCATGGAGGGGTGAGATTCCATTCTCTGATGGTCCGATGGCATGGTGGGGCTCATGGCTCCCTATACTTGCAGGGGGGCCCAGCACACTGCATCTGTACATTACAGCTCCTTGTGCTCATTAACTCTTGCAAGCGTGGCGTGCGTGCCCGGTCATAGTGTTCCACATCTGGGGACACTGGGGAAGCTTCCCTGTTCAGCACAGTGTGGTGGTATCATTAGACGCTGCGTGTGTTTGTGTCTGTGTGTGTGTATTTCTATGGGTGGAGTTTGAAGGTGGGATTTTGGGGTGGGCTTGGAGGCAGGCCCAGACCTTGAGCAGTGTTAGGGGCCCCAAAATTTCTGATTGGCGGACATGACATTGGCCCAGTTTCTGTCAAATGGAATGTTGCAACAAAAGTCACAATGTAATTAATAAATATTAACAGGGTTAAAAGAAAGAAAAAAAAATAACAAAAAGCAAAAAAAAAAGGTGGGAGGGTATCCATCCTAAGTTATTATGCCTGGTTACTGCTTTAAAAAATAAGAGAAGTTCATAGTTATTACATCTTGTATAATAATATTTTCCCATATGTCCCAGTAAGTATCTGAATCTAGCCAATGTTACAACTTCTTATATACTGATGTATTTTTAGGTGCAAAATAGTAACATATACAAAGCAAAAAAAGTATCATTTACAGACAGAAAATTCTAGATATATGGATCTAAATGGCAGTATTTTACCGATAACAGGGGATTTTCCTGTACAAACTATTATAGTAATATAGTTGAGCCATGATTAAAAAAGCATGTGCTTATGAATAAGTGCCCATGAAGTGTGAAATGTGTCAGAATACGTTTGCTTGGGCCGCCCCAAACGCATTATAAGCCACAACATTAAAACTACCAGCCTAATATAGTGTAGGTCCACTGCGTGCTGCCAAAACAGCTTTAAAATGTCGAGGCATGAATGTGTCCTGCTGTATTTGGTACCAAGAGATTACCAATCGCTCCTTTAAGTCCTGCAAGTTGCGAAGTGGGGCCTCCATGGATTGGATTTAGTTATGTATTTCTTTATAGCGTTGTGCTTGCAGAT
Organism: Pelobates fuscus; assembly: GCF_036172605.1. Lineage (NCBI taxonomy): Eukaryota > Metazoa > Chordata > Amphibia > Anura > Pelobatidae > Pelobates > Pelobates fuscus. The sequence goes on from NC_086325.1 coordinate 50,741,471, forward strand.
GTAGTGTTTGCTTCCTGTTTGGTTGAATGGCACTGGGTTTCATGCAGGCATGATGTTATCAGCTCGGGGGAGTTTGCAGGTACATTTTTTAAAAAGGACTGTTGACAGTTATATTCTAAATAGTTGGAGACAGTTAATAAAATGTAAGAGTTACATACAGAAGTGGCCTGGCAATTCATTACATTAAAGGAAGACATAACACATATGTTGTTCCAGCACATCCCACAGATGCTCAGTTAGATTGTGATCTGGGGAATTTGGAGGCCACTTTGAACTCTTTGTCATGTTCCTCAAACCATTCCTGAACAATTTGTGCAGTGTGACAGGGTGCATTATGCTGCTGGAAGAGGCCGCTGCCTTCAGTGAACACCATTGTCATAAACAGGTGTACATGGTCTGCAACAATCTCTAGGTAGGTGAAACGTGTCAAAGTATCATCTACATGAATGCCAGGACCCAAGGTTTCCCAGGAGAACATTGACACTGCCTCTGCTGGCTTGCCATCTTACCGTGTACTGTCCTGCCATCCAGGGCTCGAGTCATGCAGGAACGCGTGGGAATGGCGTTTTCACAGCAGGGACGCCGTTCCCCCTGCAGGCATTAACCAAATGTCCACTGTGTACCCCTTGTCATGAGGGGGGGCACCTGATGGACCCCCCCCCCCGGCGAGAGGCTGTCTACAGGTCAGACGCGGTGAGGGAGCTGTGTTCTCCCAGCTCTGCTCCATCGCACGCCGTTTGCTGATGCCGGGAGACGGAATATGACATCATATTCCGGCTCTCGGTATCAGTATACAGCCCGCGCGGCGTGAGGGAGCAGAGTTTGGAGAACACAGCTCCTTTCCGCGTCTGACCAGTAGACAGCCACTTGCCTCACTGAAGCCCCACTGTACCCCAGGGACAGGTGTCAGGCTCACACAAAGAAGGAGTGAGGGAGGCAGCGGCTGAGTGTGTGTGTGTCTGAGTATGTGTATGTGTGTGAGTGTCTGAGTATGTGTGTCTGTGAGTGAGTGTATGTTTGTGTGAGTGCTGGGTGTGTGTGTGTGAGTGTCTGAGTATGTGTGTGTGAGTGAGTGTATGTGTGTGTGTGTGTGAGTGTCTGAGTATGTGTGTGTGTCTGTGAGTGTCATGATTGTATGTGTGCGTCTGTGAGTGTGTGTGAGTGTATGTGTGTCTGTGAGTGTGTGTGTGTGTCTGAGTGTGTGTGTCTGTGAGTGTATGTGTGTGTCTGTGCACCTGTCAGTGTGTGTGTGCACGTGTTTATATATGCATACAAGTGTATAATTATTATTATTTTTTTGGAAGGGGGGGAGGGTGGATCTTGGGTGAGTTCCCACACTTTTTTCCCCAGGACTTGACCCCTGCTCCCATCTCTTTTTCAGGTAATCAACACACATGCACATGGCCATCCACCTGATCTAAAAGAAAACATGAATCATCAGATCAGGCAACCTTCTCCCATTGATCCATGGTCCTGTTCTGATGCTCTTGTACCCATTGATGTTGCTTTCGGCGTGGACATGGGACATCAAGGGCACTTTGCACAATGCCCCATACGCAGCAAACTACAATGCACTGTGTGTTCTGACACCTTTCCATCATGGCCCACAGTAAGTTTTTCAGCATTTTGAGCTACAGTTGCTCTCCTGTGTGATCTTATCAGAAGGGCTTGCCTTTGCTTCCCACGTGCTTTAATGAGTCTTGACCCGGCACCCCATGATCCTGACACTGGTTCATTGATTGTCCTTTCTTGCACCAGGGATGTATTTACCACAAGGCAAACAAGGCATTTGCCTAGGGCGGCACATTCGGGGAGGGGGGGGGGGGTGTGCCAATAAACGCCACCTCAAGCTCCCAGACAAATGCCTTGCTTGCCTCATGTTCTGGGGCTGTCCACCTTACTGTAAGTGAGTGTAGCTGTGAAAGTGTGTGTCTTTCAGTGAGAATGGGTGTGCCTGTGAGTGTGTGTCAGTGTGTGTATGTCATTTTATGTGTATCTGAGAGTGTGTGCCTGTCAGTGTGTGTCTGTCAGTGAAAGTGTGTATTAGTTAAACAGTGTGTGCCAATGACTGTATGTGTGTGCAATGACTGTGTATCTGTCAGTGAGTGTATATCAGTGCATGTATCAATGAGGGCATGTGTCTGTCAGTCAAAAAAGTGGCCTTGACACGAATTGGGGGGGCAAATTTAGATTTTGGGGGTGCCCGAAATTAGTCGTGCCTAGGGCAGCACGAATCCAAAATACACCACTGTCTTGCACCACTTTTGGTAGGTACTAACCACTACATGCTGGGAACACCCCACAAGACTTGCCGTCTCGCCATCACTATTTGGCCCTTGTCATTATTTTTTTTGCTTCCAAAATTCAAGAACTGACTGTTCGCAAACACAACAATACCCTAGATAATTAGATTCCAGCTCTTGTTCTCCCTCAGTTACACTTATGAAAGTGCTTACTGTTATTTTCATTAGCTTCTTGGCATTTTACTCAAAAATAGGTGGTAATTCTGGATAAATGTATTTGCTGTCAAATTGAATATAACACAGAAGAGCAAAGAGATACACATACAAAAAAAACCCCCAAAACAAACAAAAAATAAATAAATAATTGCCACCAACCGACAGGCCAAGATTCAAGGACATGCATTCTAGAATGCAGGTGATTTTAATGGCTCAAGACATTTTCCTTTTCTTCTACTTGTGCTTTGTGCAAGATATCCATAAACTCTGCCCTGTTTGAGCCTCGAGAGGTCTGGCTTCGCCTGCAGTTTACATTATGTTATGACCTCTAGCTCGACAAATGATACAATTTAGCTTTAAACCAGTAACAAGTATTCCCTCGGTTGTATTGCTGTGCAGTTTTGTGAAGTGTACTATAATAATATGTCTATCCCATGAAGGTGGCCATTTCTTCTCCTCTTAAATCCTGTTTGCATTACAGTGATGGAAAAAAGCCAAGAAACTATCATCAGAAGCGTAAAAACCAATATCATCAGTTAGAGAAAAACAATTTCCAGTAGCAAAAAGACAGCCTAATTACTTAATCTGACAGGTTATTAATGGGGCGCGTCACACAGCTCTGTAATAGATGGAGATAACCTTTTGACCCGGTATCCGTATGGTGCTAGATGACATTAGCCGTGCACCTGACAAGATGTATAAACTCTGAGACCTAAGCGTCCATTTTGGGCATAATTAACAAGCTTTGCCACTAATGTTGCAACGAGTGTCTGAAACACAGCTAATGTCCAAATACAGTGCTGGCTCTACTCTAAATGGCATGAAAGACAAAAGGCATTGTTTGCCACCTTTTGGTGAGTTATGTCACGTGATCTGTTTTATATGATGCAAATATCCTGGCAGATTTTTTAAACAGACAACTTATCCTAGGATGGGTGGCTGCCCCATAAAACTATTACAGTTAAAGGGATACTATAGTGATTAAAACAACTTTAGCTTATTGAAACAATTTTACTGTACAGATCAGGAATGCACAAACTGCAGCCCCCCCCAGATGTTTTGAATTACAACTCCCATGATCCCCTGGCTATCAGCCATGATTCCCTGTCTATCTGTTTCATTTAAAAAAAAAAAACATGGACGTTGGCTATCTGTTTCATTAAATGAATCATGGGCATTGGCTATCTATTTTATTCAAAGAATCATGGGCGTTGTAGTTCAAAAACATACATGGAGGTGCGGCAGTTTGTGCAGGACTGGTATAGATTATACCCCTGCAGTCTTACTGCTCAGTTCTTTAGGCATTTGGAAGTAAAGTCACTTTTGTTCCACTTTTGTCAAGCCCTAGTCACACCTCTCCTGGCACACTGCCTAAATGAAAAAAATAAATGTTTTCATTTTCATTTAGATGTTAACTTGCTTTAGAGTTATCCTGCTTTGAACTTCAACTGCACAGAGTAGGTTTCTGCAGGGTCTAGAAGTCTATTAATAGAGCAGGAGTTTAATTAAACAGAATGTGCCAAAAATGAAGTTTAAACATTAAATGTCTCCTTGCAGGAAATGTTTAGGAAGGCTGTGCAAGTCATATGCAGAGAGGTGTGACTAGGGCTGTATAAAAAAAGTGATTTAACTCCTAAATGGCAGAGAATTGAGTAGAGAGACTGTTGGAGCATGATCTATAGCAGGCAACGTTCAACATTCCAGATACTGTGGACTACATCTCCCCTGATGCTTTGCGAGCAGTATGACTGTAAAAGCATGTGGATGCATGGAATAGCCTGCCAGCTGAAGTGGTAGAGGTTAACACAGTAAAGAAGTTTAAGCATGCGTGGGATAGGCATGAGGCTATCCTAGCTATAAGATAAGGCCAGGGACTAATGAGAGTATTTAGAAAATTGGGCAGACTAGATGGGCCGAACAGTTCTTATCTGCCATCACATTCTTTTGTTTTTATGTTTCTTTTTTGGGAGATGTAGTCCACTGCATCTGCCTTAGACAAAAGGCAGTGTTTACATTGCTTGCTAGTTACACCTCTAGTGGCAGTCACTCAGAAGGCCACTAGAGGTGCTTCCTGTGTCAGCAATGCACAGTGTGCAGCACTGACATTCAGCGTCTCAATGCTCGGTATGGAGGCGCTGAACGTTCCCCATAGAGATACATTGATTCAATTCATCTCTATGAGGAGACGCTGATTGGCACAGCATGGCATTTTGCAGTGCATGAGCAATAGCCTACTAATGCTCTTCTTTGATACAGCATTGGATTGGCTGAAATCATCAAAATTGATCATCTTAGCCAAAGAGGCGGGGCCAGTTGTGGCAAGACCATGCGCAGCATGGGAGAAAAGGTGAGTAAAAGCAAGTTTAATCTACGGAGAGAGGGAGGCCAGGGACCTAATGCTTCATTCCAGCACTGTAGGTTCAGGAATACATGTTTGTATTCTTGACACTATAGTGTTCCTTTAATAAACAATCACAGGGAATTCACTGTGGGGAAACGGTTTATGAAGCTTTAGCTGTTATGCTAGTATTATTATTTTATTATTTATATAGCGCCAGCAAATTCCGTAGCGCTGTACAATGGGTGGACTAACAGACACGTAATTGTAACCAGACAAATGGACGCACAGGAACAGAGGGGTTGAGGGCCCTGCTCAATGAGCTTACATGCTAAAAGGAGTGGGGTATAGTGACACAAAAGGTATAAGTAGGGGTAAAGAAATATGTTGCTAAAAAAGTACCTATTCACTAAAAACTTTGGTTATTTTTGGCAGTTGCAGGAGAGGAGTAATGGGGGTGGGGAGGGGGAGTATGAAAACTCGCTATCAGTTTAAATTATATGCTTTCCTGAAGAATTGTGTTTTCAAAGATTTTCTGGAGACTGGGTGAAAGTCTAACGGGGAAGGGAAGGGAGTTCCACAGGAAAGGTGCAGCCCTGGAGAAGTTTTGGAGCATCAGATGTGGGAGTACGGACAGAGGATAAACGAGATAGAGGTCCTGATTTTGCTTTGATGGAGTTTTTATGATTCAGTTGTTTTGCTTGTTCTGGCCAAATGATTGTTATGAACAGAGAGAATATGTTTTGGTTTATGTACGTTTCTGTTCTGCATTGTACCAGGTGAAGGAAGTGAATCTAGCAAAATACAAAATAAACCCAAAACCCCATAGGAAAGCATTATACGGCTGAGGTCTGGGGAGGAGAGTGGAGGTGGAGTCTGAACCAGAGCCGAGAGACATCGGCGCTGGAATCATGTAAGTAAAAGAAGGGGTTTTAATCCCTTCTACGCCACAAGTGGGAGAGGGGCGCAACTGAGGGAGGCACTATAGGGTGGTAGACTTCCTGGAAAACAACTGAGGCTTTATAGCATTAACCTGTGGTCAGTCACAGCCTTGTCTGTAGTGACGCAATCTAAGTGAAGATTCTCAATTGCAATCTGCACCCAGAATCCTAAAAAGTACTACATACTATACAATATGAGCAAAGAGGGACACTTTAGAATGACAGGCGGATGCGTATTAGGGACTTTAACTTGTGGCTTGGTGAATGGTGTCGGGAGCAAGGATTTGGCTTTATTTCTCATGGTAGCTCTGTTTGGAATAGAAATGCACTGTACAAAAAAGATGGTTTGCATCTTTCTCAAAGGGGAACAAATGCTCTCAGCGAGCAGTTCAGAGGTTTTGCTAGGATGTATTTAAACTAGGAGGGGAGGGGGCAAAAGGGTGATGAAACATCAATCCAATTGCCCCCAAAACAAGGACAGAAGGTGCCTGTAGCAAGTGTGTTAAAAAATGATAAGCTTAGAGTCATGTCTACAAATGCTCGCAGTTTAGGGAATAAGATCCATGAACTTGTGGCAATAATAGCAACTGAGAATGTAGATGTAGTGGCTATTACTGAGACATGGTATAATGAGAAAAATGACTGGGACATAGCAATACCAGGGTACTCCTTATATAGAAAAAGACAGGGAAGGCAGGAAAGGGGGAGGGGTGGCCCTGTATGTGAAGGATAGCATAAAATCTAGCCTAGTAAAAGTTAATGAGGTTGAACATAGAGTCCGTTTGGGCTATGTTACAATTTGGAAATCACACAGTAACTCGTGTAGGTGTGATTTATAGGCCCCCAGGACAAATAGAAGAGTTAGATAATCTACTAGTTGAGGAAATGGCTAAAATGACAATGAAGGGCGCAGTTATTTTCATGGGTGACTTTAATCTTCCTTATGTGAACTGGAAAACCAAAATAGCTGCTTGTGCCAGGAGCACACATATTCTAAACTCTCTACTGGGATTATCTCAAAAACAAGTCGTTGAGGAACCAACTCATAAGAAGGCCATACTAGATTTAGTGTTGACAAATGGAGATTAAGTATCAGATATAAATACAGAAAGATAAGTCCTGCGCGCACTCCCATCACTCCTGGGCGGCAGCAACGACCACAGTACACATCAGCCCCAATATATAGTAAAAACCAAAGAAAAAAAAGTTACCTGCGCTCTCTCCTTAATCCCTATGTATATTTAAACAAATGGAGGTCATTTAGTTACTCCAATGGCCATTGGAGGGAATGCCCGCCTGCCAACGTCAAGGCAGACCCCCCTAAGTGGGTCCTGCACTGACCCTTCACCTTGCTTCCTTGAGCTTCTGGCAAATATATCTCTAATGGGTGTATTTATATACGCCCCTATATACTTATTAACCTTTAATAGGGAACACATGGGATGGGCGGCAGCATTGTAACAAAGCTATGTGATACAAAAAGTGAATACAAATAGAGAAAGATAAGTCCTGCGCTCACTCCCATCACTCCTGGGCGGCAGCAACGACCACAGTACACATCAGCCCCAATATATATAGTAAAAACCAAAGAAAAAAAAAGTTACCTGTGCTCTCTCCTTAATCCCTATGTATATTTAAACAAATGGAGGTCATTTAGTTACTCCAATGGCCATTTGAGGGAAGGCCCGTCTGCCAACGTTAAGGCAGACCCCCCTAAGCGGGTCCTACACTGACCCTTCACCTTGCTTCCTTGAGCTTCTGGCAAAGATATCTCTAATGAGACAGAGAGGGGTATTATTTATTTACACCCCTATATACTTTTTAACCCTTAAAAGGGAAAACACATGGGTTGGGCAGCATCAGATATTACTGTAGGTGAAAGTTTAGGATCCAGTGATCATCAGTCAGTGTGGTTTATTATAAGAACAGTGAGTCACACCACACAAATACAAAAGTTTTAGATTTTAGAAAAAAATACTTTTCTAAAATTAGAATATGCATAAAGGAACCCTTGTCAGACTGGAGCAGTTTAAATGGAGTCCAGTAGAAATGGTATTATTTAAAAGTTGCACTACTGAAAGCAACATAAAATTCAATTAGGCTTGTCAGGAAGAGCAGAAAAATTAAGAAACCACTGTGGTACTTTGCAGAAGTGGCCAAAATAGTAAAACTCAAATAATTAGCTTTTAGTACCATATTTATCGGCGTATAACACGCACCTTTTCTCCCTGAAAATAGGGGGGAAATGATGGGTGCGTGTTATACGCCGATATACCATATTTACTTACCTGTCTTGAAGCGTGGGCCGGTGTTCAGCGCGCACCGCGGTACTGGAACTTCAATTTCAGGTTCCGGTTTCCGGCAGGACTGAAAGGAAGTGTGCACACATCTAAAATCACATGGATTTCAATATCAGAGACAACATGGGTTTACTTCAGGGAGATCATGCCAAACTAATCTTGTTGATTTTTTTGATTGGGTAACTAAAATAGTAGATCAGGGTGGTGCAGTAGACATTGCTTACCTAGATTTCAGTAAGGCTTTTGACACTCTTCCACATAGAAGGATCGTCAATAAACTGCAATCTTTAAGTTTGGATTCCAATATTGTTGAATGGGTTAGGCAGTGGCTAAATGACAGGCAACAGAGGGTTGTAGTAAACAGAGTATATTCGAAGCAAGGTCTAGTTACCAGTGGGGTACCTCAGGGATGTGTACTTGGACCAATTGTCCTTAATGTTTTTATTAGTGATATTGCAGAAGGTCTTGATGGTAAGGTATGTCTTTTAGCTGATGATACTAAAATTTGCAACAGTGTTGATGTTCCAAGAGAGATAAGCCAAATGGCAAATGATTTAGATAAATTAGAAAAACGGTCAGAGCTATGGCAACTGACATTTAATGTGGATAAGTGTAAGATAATGCAAGGCAGAGTACAAAATATTTGATAGAGTCCTAACCTCAACATCCGAGGAAAGGGATTTAGGGGTAATTAATTCAGATGACTTAAAGGTAGGCAGACAATGCAATAGAGCAGCAGGAAATGCTAGCAGAATGCTTGGTTGTATAGGAAGAGGTATTAGCAGTAGAAAGAGGGAAGTGCTCATGACATTGTACAGAACACTGGTGAGACCTCACTTGGAGTATTGTACGCAGTACAGGAGACCGTATCTCCAGAAGGATATTGATACTTTAGAGAGAGTTCAGAAAAGGGCTACTAAACTGGTTCATGGATTGCAGGATAAAACGTACAAGGAAAGGTTTAACCTCTTAAGGACACATGACGTGTGTGACATGTCATGATTCCCTTTTATTCCAGAAGTTTGGTCCTTAAGGGGTTAAGGAACTTAACATGTATAGTTTGGAGGAAAGACGAGACAGGGGGGGATATGATAGAAGCATTTAAATACATAAAGGGAATCCACACAGTAAAGGATCAGACTATATTTAAAAGAAGAAAAACTACCACAACAAGAGGACATAGTCTTAAATTAGAGGGACAAATGTTTAAAAATAATATCAGGAAGTATTACTTTACTGAGAGGGTAGTGGACGCATGGAATAGCCTTCCAGCTGAAGTGGTAGGAATAATACAGTAAGGGAGTTTAAGCATGCTTGGGATAGGCATAAGGCTATCCTAGACTTAAGATAAGGCCAGGGACTAATTAAAAGTATTTCAAAAACTGGGCAGACTAGAATGCCGTCACATTCTATGTTTCGATGTTTCTTACATAGTTACATAGCTGAAAAGAGACTTGGGTCCATCAAGTTCAGCCTTCCTCACATTTGTTTTTTGCTGTTGATCCAAAAGAAGGCAAAAAAAAACCAGTTTGAAGCACAATTTTGCAACAAGCTAGGAAAAAAAATCCTTCTTGACCCCAGAATTTCAGTCAGATTTATCCTTGGATCAAGCAGTTATTACCTTACATTGAAAGATTATATCCTTGAATATTCTGTTTTTGCAAGTATGCATCTAGTAGCTGTTTGAACATCTGTATGGACTCTGATAAAACCACTTCTTCAGGCAGAGAATTCCACATCCTGATTGTTCTTACAGTAAAAAAACCTTTCCTTTGCCTTAGACGAAATCTTCTTTCTTCTAGTCTAAACGCATGACCTCGTGTCCTATGTAAAGTCCGGTTTGTGAATAGATTTCCACACAATGGTTTGTATTGGCCCTGAATATATTTGTATTATGTTATCATATCCCCTCTCAGGCGACGTTTTTCTAAACTAAATAGGTTTAAATTTCTTAACCTTTCTTCATAGCTTATATGTTCCATTCCTTTTATTAATTTTGTAGCCCGCCTCTGCACTTTTTCTAGTACCATAATATCCTTCTTTAGAACAGGTGCCCAAAATTGCACAGCATATTCAATGTGTGGTCTTACCAGTGATTTATAAAGAGGCAAAATTATATTCTTGTCCCGAGAATGAATGCCTTTTTTCATGCATGACAATACCTTACTGGCCTTGGCCACTGCTGATTGACATTGCACATTGTTGCATAGTTTGTTGTCTATAACAATTCCCAAGTCCTTTTCGTGTGTTGTTATCCCTAATTCGCTTCCATTAAGGGTATACGTTGCTTGTGTATTCTTTACGCCGAAGTGCATAACTTTGCATTTTTCAACATTACATTTTTTGTCAATCTTTCTTTTATTAGGCATGTGCAACGGGGTACAGAATAAAGAGAGGGAATACAGTATAGGGTTAATACATCGTTAACAATGATGAATTACATTTCCTGGGTAGCTATGCCCATTTTTTATTTTCATGTAGGTTAGCAGAAACATATTATTAACAGAAGGAACGTCTGTCTATTTAGAAACCTGTAAGGAGTATATATGCTTAAATCGTATGACTAAAAACGTTTAAGGGATGCATATGCCGATAACACTTAACTTAGAGACGTTTAAGGGTTATATATGTTGGTAATCTGCATCTTTATGAACAGTGAAGGAATATCGATGCTGATACTACATGACTGTCGAAACATTTATAAGGCCTATATGCTGTTAATATATGACTTTAAATGCATTGAGGGCGTATAGGTGCTGATAACACCCGGCTTGAGGAGCATTTAAAGGTTATACATGTTATAAACATATGACTGTAGGATCCTGTGGGGGTTTGCCGATGATACAGGGCTGTAGAGACATTTAAGGAGTGTGTATGCCGATAATGTGTAACTTTGAGAATCTTTAAGGAATACTTAAGCTGATATATGGCTCAGAGACATTCAAAGCCTATAAATGCTGATAATGAGTAGCGTTAAAAACCTTTTAGGATTACTTATGAGTAGGAACACCTATGCTGATATTGTTATCATTATTATAATGATCTCTCTTGGCCGATTTGGTGGTTATGGTTGCTGTATTAATAGTATGGTGTCGCTCAGTAACCCCTGAGCGCGGGGGGGGGGGGGGCATGGCACCGTCGGGAGCAAACTATTAACTGAAAGGTTCGAAGTCAAACTAAACATATGCACAAACAGAGGGTATCACTATGCAAGTCCCGGTGTGCGACTTTCTCACCACCAGGTGTCCTTTGCGGTTTCAGACGGTGTCGGTCCCAGCTCTGGGGGTAAACGGAACAATCTTGGAAACATCCCAAGTGTCTGTATGTCCCAAGTTGGATGCCGCCGGCCGGGCTATACCCAGCTTTTGCAGGAAAGCTGCTGCTTCGTCCGCCGAGGAGATAGTGTGGTTGTGGCTATCTTTCGTGGCTATCAGGGTTCGTGAGGGCCCCCACTTGTAGGCAATCCCTGCCGATCTCAGGGCTTGCGTGACATGTTGGAGGGATCTTCTCCAGGTCAGGGTGGAGCAGCAGAGGTCCTGCAGGAAATGGAGCTGCATCTCTTCAAACTGGTAAGGTGCGTTGTTTCTTGTCTCTCGTTGGACCGCCATCTTGTCTCGGAGCATGAGGAAACGTACCATCACGTCCCTAGGTACCCCAGCCGGGGCTCTAGCTGATGTGGCTAGTCTGTAGCAGCCATCCAATTGTATATTTTTGGCTACTCGTTGTTGCAGTAGGGCTGCAAATAGGCGGCGTAGGAAGTGCGGCAGTTCTTGGTCATCGACCGACTCTGCGATGCCTCTAATCTTGAGGTTTGTTCGCCTTCTTGTGTCTTCCATTGCCTCTATTTGAAGTTGGGTGGCATGTTGTGCAGTCTGGAGTTGCAAGATCTGCTGTGTGTCGCGTGCTTGGCGTTGGGCTATAGAGGAGACAGATTCTTCGGTACCTCGCACTCTGGCCGTGACCATAGAAATATCCTCTCTGATGATGTCTAAATCTGCGTTAAAGAAGGCTCTGATGTTGTTCATCAGGGCTTGCATATCTCCCTTAGTAGCTGGGGCTTGAAGGTCTTCCTGCAGTGAGGTTAATTTTGAGCCCTCTGATCTCGGGATGTCATCGAGGGTATCGAGGATTTCATCTTCAGGGGAGGGGCAGGTTGAGTCCGCTGGCGACGCCATTTTGGGCCTAGGCCGCGGTTGCTGCAGCAGGTCGCAGATGTTTCTGGAGCCCTCCCCCGCGAGGGTTCTGAGTTTCTTAGCTTTTTTGCCCATCTCTGGTGTTGTTGGGCTCGGTCCTCGGTTGTGTGAGGGTAAGAAATCGCCGTTATGCGTGTATTTGCCGTGGGTATAGCGGGAGCTCGTCCGACATGCGTCCGCTCCCTTCAGTGTCCCGGCCACGCCCCCCTTTTCAACATTAAATTTAATCTGACATTTGAGTGCCCAGTCCCCCAGTCTATCTAAATCCCTCTGCAGCAAAGTAATATCTTGCTCACATTGTATTATTTTACAAAGTTTTGTGTCATCTGCAAACACTGAAACATGACTTTCAATGCTGTCTTCAAGATCACTTATAAACATGTTAAATAGAAGGGGTCCCAGAACAGACCCCTGAGGGACACCACTTGCCACCTCTGTCCAGCTTAAAAATGTACCATTAATGACAACTCTTTGTACTCTGTTTTTAAGCCAATATTCTACCCAAGAACAAGCATTTTCATCTAGACCTATTTCCTTGAGTTTGAACACTAATTTATTGTGTGCAACTGTATCAAATGCCTTGGCAAAATCCAAATAGATCACATCCACTGCAAACCCTGATCTATACTTCTACTTACTTCTTCGTAGAACGCAATCAAGTTAGTTTGACATGACCTGTGCTTCATAAAACCGTGCTAATTTTTGCTGATAACCATGTTCTTCTCAATTCTTGAATATTATCTCTTAATAACCTTTCAAATATTTTCCCAGCCACAGAAGTTAAGAACACAGATCTATAATTTCCAGGCAAGGATTTTGAACCCTTTTTGAATATAGGAACCACATCTGCCTTCCTCCAATCCTCCGGAACACTTCCTGAAAGAAAAGAATCTTAAAAGATTAAAAACAGAGGTTAACTTATTTCTACACTTAGTTCCTTAAGTACATGTGGATGGATACCGTCAGGCCCTGGAGCTTTGTTTATATTAACTTTCTTTAGTTGCTGCAGCACCTTGTCTTGAGTTAACCAATTACAATTATACTGCAAGTTTTTAGTAGCAATCATTTGCACATCTATTGCCATGGGTTCTTCCTTAATATATACGGAGGAGAAATAGTTATTTAAAATTCCTGCCTTTTCCTGGTCTTCATTAACTAACACCCCCGTTTCAGTTTTTAGTGTACCTACACTTTCATTCTTACATGACTTTAGCTTTGGTCAGGGAGATGCTTTTAAATTAGGGTTGTATTTTTTCTTTTTTTTTAAATAATGGCATATTCAAGGACATCATAAATATATACTATATGTGAACAGGTTGTTTTCTAAGGAAACATCTGATTTCATTATTTAGTCAAATAGCATTTGTTTCCCCCTTTTGTGGCATAATTGGCCATCCCTTCAAACTGCCTCCTGTTGGATCAACAGCATAACAAGATGTGCTTTAAAGGTTAGACTTGATGGACTGGAGTCTTTTTTCAACCTAGATTAGTACGTAACTATGTAGGGTTGGCGTTGTTCTGAGACATCTCAGGTGACTTCATGACTTGCTGATTAGCCTTTCTGCAACTTAAAAAGTACTTTTTTTACAATACTCTTTTATTTAATTTTGCTTGACAATATTACTATTTTTGTTACTGGATGATGAGAACATTCTGTCTATCTGTCCGTCTTTTTCCACGCCTCCCACTTAATCTCTCCCGGTCACACATTATGTAGATGGTGTGTATTTATCGAAAGGTTCTCTTTAACCCTTGTTCTGTACAGCTGTATATTTCAATCCAATCAAGCAGCTGAAGGGTTAAAAGGTTCTGCAATTTGTTTTGTATATTGCTATTTGACAGGCAACGAGGATCCAGATGGCAGACGCACGTTGAAATTTTAACATGCAAATGAGAGCCAATCGAAATTATATAGCATGTCAGTAACATCAGGGCTTTGTCAACCTGCCAATTGCTTGTCCAGTAATTATAGCTTCAGACTAAAAATGAACTTTTTTCCACATTACAATTTACCATGTTACATCTCCACATTAACACTTAATGCTCCCCCCTCTCCCCCCTCCATATGCTCCAGAGACTCACTTATTTCTATTCCTGGTGTGCATCAAAAGTACAGGTACATGTGGAATTTAACTGGTAAATTGGAACTATCCTTTGTAACAAAACAAGTACCGTATACCATATAGACAGGATATATAAAGCATAGTAATACACAGGATAGGCAGAGGCTCAAAGCCAGTGAATGATCTGAAAGTTTGACATAGAAAAGCAGAAAAACACTTGTGCTTTATTTGTGTGGAGGAGACTGGAAGCAATGTGGGTGCTCTCAAGGGTGCTCAGGTAAATATGAAAATGTTTGGAAAAAACTGTGCCCTCTTATTAGAAAATGGGAGCAGCAGGCTGTAGTGGTTATAGTTACAAAACAGGGCAAGTGGGACTAAAGTGCAAATAAATCTAAGTGCAGGTAAGCCATTAAATAGAATCACTCCCCAAATCCCAAGCAAATCTAAATCCAACAATCTGTACGGCTAAAAAGATACAGTATACAGTATAGGGTGTCACAATCACAATTAGTGTGGTGATATATTTACCGCTCAAAAAGAAGTTGATTGCATGTAAAAACAAAAGAAAAATATCATAGTGCGATATTTTTTTAAACAGAGAACATCAAAAATGACAGATTGAAAACACTCACAAATAAATTGGCACAATATGTCAAATTTGTGCAAACTTGCGGTTTAGCCTCAAAAGTGCTATGCGATATAGTGTACAGCTGTCGATATTCGTCCCAACACCAGTGGTGCAAAAATCAAAGGTAGATGTAAGATGATAGTAGCTGGCAGGAGTAAAATGGAAAGTGACTTGTGTGGAGAACCTTCTTAATAGGGGATAAAGCTCGACGCGTTTCGTCTTCCAAGACTTTATCAAGAGGTAGTGAGAGGGCACTGGTCCAAGAATCTTTTGTCCCCCCCTCCCTTTCTCTAATGCAAGGGTGGCCAAAAGGTAGATTCCCCATCCTTGTAGGGTTGTATCTGTGAGCAGTGTTTGGGAGTTTGAATATAAGTAAATGTTTCTATAGAGTATGTGTGTGTGTACTGTTGCCATTGAAATTAAGTGGTGTAATTTTGTGTGTAAAGTTGGCGTTTGAATGAAGGGGTGTTCGTATATAATTTTGGTACTTTAATACAAGGGTATGTTTATTCGTAATATTTGCATTTAAATACAGGGTTGGGTGTGCATGTAGTGTTGGCCCAGCTGGGGCCACACTGACATTAGTTCTGGCACTGCATTTAACTATTTAAAGTAGTTGGAGCAAAGACTTTGGATGCAAAACCACCTACTGTTTTTTTTTCACATCTACATTATTCTGTATTTGCTGAAAAATTAATTTTCAAACCTGCATTCCACATGGTTGCACATTACGGATTTCAACCTATGTGCATATGCAGTGATGAAAAACAAATGCTCAAAGCAGCCATTTTGTTCATGACCAGGAGAAAAAAAACATATCAAGTTGGGATCATTAAACTAGAGTAAGGAGCATGCAGATGTTGTAGGCCTGTTGTCTATTTTGTCTAATTTCTGAGCTTTTCTGTATGCAGTGTTATGGTGGCGATGTTGCATTGATATAGAGATGGTTTTGAGACATTTTTTACTTGCTGAAAATGTGCGCCTCTACCTAGAGTATTGGATCTCAGGTACACAGAAACCATTCACATTTGCTCCCCTACAAACATTTAAGAAAAACAAACACATAAAAGGAAATTTATACATTTTTGAATGGGATTTAGGCACCAAAACATAGGAATGCAAATGCCTTAAATGCAGAACTCTGTTAAGGAATATATAGAATGTTCCATTTGTCTACAGAAATACCCAGAATAAATACTGGCGCTATAGACAAGTGTCTGGAGTTCCATTTTGGAATTTCATCACTGCGTTCTGTCAGTAACCAGGAGGTCTTTAATGGCCATAATTTGCTAAATCTAAATTATAAATTTTAACTAAATCTAGTATCTCATGAAAGAAGGTTAACCCAAGTTATAGGTGACATTTACATTTTTTATCTCAATAGTTTAAGGTAGATGACTATAACTGGGGTTCCGGCGTTATTATTATTTCCACCTGATGAAGCCTTTGAGAGGTGAAACGCGTTGTAGAATATTTTAATTTTTATTTATTTTGTTGTAATAATAAAGGATTATTAGCTTTTTTATACTACCTCTGTGCCATACTCTTTTTATTTATTTTTACACTTTTTATCTACTGCCTGGCATCCTGACCATCGATTCCAGTGAGAATCTCACCAAGAATCCAGGGTGAGGATCATACCACCTGCGCCCTATACACCGAGCAGTGAGCCTGCTCGATTAAATGTGAGTATAATACCTATATTTTATTACTACTGGATTTTAGACATACAGAGGACACTATTCCTTTTTCTTTTTATCTGTTTTATACTATCCTGGGCTCCATCAATGACTCCACGCTGAGAAACTGCAGAAAACTCCACCTACACATATATCCTAGAAGTGGGGATAATACCACTCTACGCTGTTTAAACCAGAGCAGGTCGCAGCTCTGGTATATGTGAGTAGGACTTATTCATTATTCGTACAGTTGTTTATATTTGGGATATACTGTACCATTGGATCCTTTTTTCTGTTCTCTCTACAAACGTACGCTTGGACTTCGAGCCCTGAACCCCAGTTTTAGTCATCAACCTCTATCAAGACTTGGCTGTTCCTATACCAGTGGTATTCAAGTACTATTTTAATTTTTCTTTTACTGTGGACTATATTTTATTATCAATAAGTTTTTACCTTTTCTGGTATATACCTTTGTATTCATTTTAATTATTGGTGCTACCTCTATTTTTTCTTTGTTTTCATAACTGTATAAGGTTTACGAGGGAACCTTATTTTTTTACTCAGTGCCATAGAGGTTTTGTTTCTTAGAGTGTTCCTTTAACTGTTAACTGTCTGTCCTTTAACTACTTATCTCAGATGTTAAAGCAACAACAGGAATAACTAACAATCATTTTTCATGTGGTCAAAACCACTACCACGTTTTACAAATAAAATTATTATTAATTTTACAGTTTATACAGTGCTGAACACATACCACAGTCCTTTTACAATTTTACAATGTAAAATTATATAAGTAAGGAATTGACAGAATAATGTTGACTGCAAGAAAAGGTGAATTGCTCAGACAAGCTTTTAATCTTCTGCTGTTTTTTTCATAGGCCAAAAGGACATGCGGTTATTTATATCTACCACTAGATGGCACTGTGACTTTAGTGAACTTTTACAATGATTTAAAAATAAAACTACGAAACCCACTGTATCAAAAGCATGTTGTTCCACAGATTAACATGGCAACAGCTTGGGCAAACTCACAAACACTTAATATATCTACTGCTGCTAAAATCATTCTTGGCTCGGTTATGGCATGAGTCTCTATAGTTATATATGATTCACAGGCTTCAAACTGACAGGACTGTTCTAAAGAAAGTTTTCACAATATCACATTTTAACTCGTTTTGCTGTCATGTTTAGATGTCTTTTGTGTTACAGAAGACACTTGTCCATATATTGACCTCTGGACAATGCATTGCCACATTCAGTATGTGATGATGGACTGTCAGCAACAAGTTTACTAGACAGTCAGCTTAGTGCAGATTGAGAATGTGATCTAAGTAACATTATGTATAAATTTCATTCATACATCAGGACATCATCTGCAAGCCATCCAGCCATACATGTGGTGTAAACCGTGTCACATGCATGGTTTCTGGTTCCTTGATTTGAATGTGACATTTATTATGTTGCAGTAGGGTGTGGAGCTGCACTCTATCCCTTTAAGCAGTATGTAGCTGGGTGCAACTCAGTAATAAACAATAAAATTAATTAAAGCCAGAGTCGAATCCGTTATTATAGACATTGTCATATTGGTTTTAACTTTTGGAGTTTTAACTATTTTTTTTTTGTTTTTGCAGATTATTCTTAATCTGTGATATTGGTGCTGGGGACATATCTACTAAATGCACATAAATGAATTCTGGACCAGTCAGGTCTTTATCTCTTATATTCTAATAATTTAATCATAGAACATTTAATGACTTTGATAATAAATTCTATAATATGATCGTTTTTTCACTTTATGCACTTTATCTTAGAATAATGGGTTTCACACCTGCTTTTTATATTTGGTTATATAGTTAGTTTTATTGTGATATTTCATATAATACACTTCAACACTTAAAATATAATTATGAACTAGAACTATTCACAGCTTTGGAATCTGTCTATTAACATGTACACTGTCTATCCAAATTCTGTAGACCTTTCTTATATACAACACGTTTCTTTGTGTGTATATATGTGTGTATATAAAACTTTTGGAACACATATACTGATTGTTTATCTTTATCACTTTTATATATGTTCTTTTCTCCTTTTTTTACATACGTATATGTTCTATATTATATATGTCAGAATCAAATATTATCATGCTAAAGTTATTAATAGTAATGCTTGAAGAGAAATTGGACTCAATCTGGCTCTGATTCATTTTATTGTTTATTACTGTGATATTTACCTTTTTAATTTTAATTTTTTATTTTTTTCCAATTTTGTCTCCAAATCCCAGGGATGGTACTTGTTGAGAAAGCTTCCAATTGAGTTAATTTGCACTCGTGACACAGCTGTTAGCCTTTACTATCAATGTGGCCATTCTGGGGGTTGTATATGGATGTAATTTTAACTAATTGTTTGATGGGATCTTGTTAATTGTTAATCACTCGTATTCCTATAAAAATGAATGTATACATGCACTTAGTAGCTTGACAAAGACCGTGTAGGTCGAAACGTTGCGATGGAGTGGGTTCAATAAAATTGCCTGATTTGTACCTTGGAGTGCCTCGACTTTCCTTCTATTCTGTTATTCATTTATTATGTTACAGACACATTCTGTAGCTGACAGACCACTAGGCTTTTGACATTTTTTCTTACAGACATTTTAAAGCCTGTCAGTACCCAATAATTATCCCATGTTTTGTGTTCTTTTGCCAGATTACACTGCACCTGTTGTCCACTTGGCTGTGGAAAATAAGACAAGCAATGCTTTGCTAACTCAGATTTCTGGCACTTTCTCTCAAGTGAGGAGCGGGAAGGGTAGAACAGCTACACATGAGTAAAGGTGTACATGTATGATGGAGGCGATAAATATGACCGGACAACAGGATTGTTTTACTAATGGTTTCCATGGTGAGTTCCCAATTCTTGCTACTTTTAACTAACTTTTTCGAACAAAACACTTTGGTAAATGTCCCCCGTAGAGTCTAATAACAGAACATGGAGGTAATAGGAGTAGGTGATGTGTAGAGTCTCACAAGGGGAACCAACATCAGGAGAGCTCCACTGTATAAGAAATGAGGAAGGGAGGCCCTACCTTTAATCAATCCAAGGATAAAAAGGGATATGCAAACAAAAAGTATAACTTGAAAAAAAGGGAGATCTACTAAACGGTGCCCAGGGGATCAATTGTCTGGAGTACTAGCTAGCATCTAAGTTCCAGTTCCCCTAGTGTCCGAGTGACAGGAAGGTAGTGTAAACGAGGTTAGGGAGAGAGAAGAGGCACAGGGTCACCAGAGAACAAGGGACCGGGTAATCAGGTCTAAACGCAGATGAAAAGCCTCACACAAAAAAAAATAAAAAAAAATTATTAATAACAGAACATGTAACAAAATACATGGGCTAGTCTTGCCAAGATTCAGGGGATCTGTTTAATGCAGTGAGATTTCTTTCTACATATTCACGTTACTACTAAACTGGCATTGGAGACACTTTATTATGCCTGTGTCTTCACCTTTTTCCATTATTTATGAGAGGTAGCTAAGAGATGATGGTCCGAGACTTTACTCTCCTTCGCATTAATGTACGCATTGATGTACCATTGGTCTCTCCCAGGCAGAATATCTGAATTTTGGGTAATGGCGCTTTTTTTGAAATGCTACTTGTTGAAAGTGTGGTTTTATATGGCGCTTCCTGAAAAAGCCCTATATAGGGGGAAACGCATAGGACTGTTCTATTATATTTTATTAATTTGAATACACTGAACAAAATTATAAATGCAACACTTTTGTTTTTGCCCCCATTTTTCATGAGCTGAACTCAAAGATCTAAGACTTTTTCTATGTACACAAAAGGCCTATGCCCTATTTCTCTTAAATATTGTTTACAAATCTGTCTAAATCTGTGTTAGTGAGCAGGGCCGGCGCTACCATAAGGCGGCCCAGGCGGCCGCACCGGCCCTGGGGGCGCAAAATCAGGCTGACCGGAAGGAGGGAAGCGCACTGCGCTCCCCTCCAACCGACGACCTAATGTAGCATGGCCGAGCGCCCGGTTCTGCGGGCGCACGAGGGAGCACTCTCCCATGTGTGCTTCCTCTTCAGCTCCCTCGCACGCCGCATACTGATACCGGAGCCGGAAGATGACATCATCTTCCGGCACCGGCATCCCTACGCGGTGCGCGAGGGAGCTGAAGAGGAAGCACACATGGGAGAGTGCTCCCTCGCGCGCGCGTGCCCGCCAGCCAGCCAGCCCGCCAGCCAGCCTGCCTACCTGCCAGCCAGCCAGCCTGCCTACCCGCCCGCCCAGGAGCCCAGCAGCCCCACTGGACCCCAGGGAATCCCTTCAGCACTCCAAAAGGTAAGGAGGCTGGGGGGTTAAATTTAAAAAAAACAAAACATGTGTTAGTGTGTGTGTCTGCTAGTGTCAGTGTTTGTGTATCTGCTAGTGTCAGTGTTTGTGTATCTGCTAGTGAGTGTCAGTGTGTGTGTCTGCTAGTGAGTGTCAGTGTGTGTGTCTGCTAGTGAGTGTCAGTGTGTGTGTCTGCTAGTGAGTGTCAGTGAGTGTGTCTGCTAGTGAGTGTCAGTGAGTGTCTGCTAGTGAGTGTCAGTGAGTGTGTCTGCTAGTGTCAGTGTGTGTGTGTGTGTCTGCTAGTGTCAGTGTGTGTGTCTGCTAGTGTGTCAGCTAGTGTCAGTGAGTGTGTCTGCTAGTGTCAGTGAGTGTGTCTGCTAGTGTGTCAGTGAGTGTGTCTGTTAGTGAGTGTCAGTGAGTGTGTTACTGTGTGTCTCTTACGGAGTGTGTTTGTGTGTGTATTAGTGAGTCTGTTTGATGTCTGTTAGTGAGTGTGTTTGTCAGTGAGAGTGTATGTTTTGTAAGTGAGTGTGTGTGTATGTCTGTCGCTGAGTGTGTCTGTCAGTAAATGTGTGTGTCTGTTAGCTTGTGTGTATGCATCTGTTCGTGAGAGTGTGTGTGTGTCTTCAGCACTTACCTTTCTCTAGCGCCGGACTCCCTTGGCGCTGGGGATCCCTCCGCCTCTCAGCTCCGAATGCTCTTGCCGCGCACGCATTCAAACCGCCCATAGGAAAGCATTACTCAATGCTTTCCTATGGACGTTCAGTGTTTTAGAATAGCGGAAGCTCCTCTAGCGGCTGTCAGTGAGACATCCACTAGAGGCTGGATTAACCCTCGGTGAAACATAGCAGTTTCTCTGAAACTGCTATGTTTTCAGCTGCAGGGTTAAAACTAGAGGGACCTGACACCCAGACCACTTCATTGAGCTGATGTGATCTGGGTGTCTGTAGTGGTCCTTTAAGTGTGTGTGCATCTGCATGCACTGGCGTACATACCGCGGTCGCAGGGGTCACAGCCCTGCAACCCCTGCGACCAGGTGCCCGCCGCCATGTGTTGGAGGGGGCGAGGATATGAATGACATCATACCCTGCTCCCTGTGTACCACACAGCGCAGCTGGCGCCCTGTGATGGGGCTGGGCTGCAGGACAGGACTCCAAGGAGCCAGACAGCATGCATCCAGGGGACAAGATTGAACTGATGTAAGTATGTAATTGTGTATGTCTCTGTATGTATGTATGCATGTATGTATGTCTCTGTATGTATGTATGTATGCATGTAGGTCTCTGTATGCCTGTATGTCTTTGTATGTATGTTTCTGTATGCCTGTATGTCTCTGTATGCCTGTATGTCTCTGTACAAAATGTATGTTTCTGTATGCCTGTATGTCTCTGTATGTACAAATGTATGTGTCCGTATGCCTGTATGTCTCTGTATGTACAAATGTATGTGTCTGTATGCCTGTATGTCTTTGTACGTATGTGTCTGTATGTCTCTGTATGTCTTTGTACGTATGTGTCTGTATGTCTCTGTATACCTGTATATATGTATGTGTCTGTATGACGGTATGTCTCTGTATGCGTGTATGTCTTTGTATGCCTGTATGTATGTATGTGTCTGTATGCCTGGATGTCTCTGTATGTCTATGTATGTATGTATGTATGTATGTATGTGTCTGTATGACGGTATGCCTCTGTATGTATGTCTTTATATGCCTGCATGTCTCTGTATGCATGTATGTCTCTGTCTGTGTCTGTATGTCTCTGTATGATTATTTCTGTGTTTGTATGAACCTTAATTTAAACGAGGGTGGGGGGCACCAAAATGCATCTTCGCCTGTGTAACTAAAAATCCTAGCACCGGTCCTGTTAGTGAGCACTTCTCCTTTGCCGAGATAATCCATCTATCTCACAGGTGTGGCATATCAAGATGCTGATTAGACAGCATGATTATTGCACAGGTGTGCCTTAGGCTGGCCACAATAAAAGGCCACTCTAAAATGTGAAGTTTTACTGTATTGGGGGAGTCCGGGGGGTACGGAAACCAGTCAGTATCTAGTGTGACCACCATTTGCCTCATGCAATGCAATGCATCTCCTTTGCATAGAGTTGATCAGGTTGTTGATTGTGGAATGTTGGTCCACTCCTCTTCAATGGCTGTGCCAAGTTGCTGAATATTAACAGGACCTGGAACACGCTGTCGTATACGCCGATCCAGAGCATCCCAAACATGCTCAATGGGTGACATGTCCTGTGAGTATGCTGGCCATGCAAGAACTGGGATGTTTTCAGCTTCCAGGAATTGTATACAGATCCTTGCAACATGGGGCATTATCATGCTGCAACATGAGGTGATGGTCATGGATGAATAGCACAACAATGGGCCTCAGGATCTCATCATGGTATCTCTGTGCATTCAAAATGCCATCAATAAAATGCACCTGTGTTCATTGTCCATAACCTGCCCATACCATAACCCCACCGCCACCATAGGCCACTTGATCCACCACGTTGACATCATCAAACCACTGACCCACATGACGCCATACACGCTGTCTGCCATCTGCCACACCTCTCCAAAGTGCCAGATGCCATCGAATGTTAGAATTTGCCCACTCAAGTCGGCTACGACGACGAACTGCAGTCAGGTCGAGACCCCGATAAGGACGACGAGCATGCAGATGAGCTTCCCTGAGACGTTTCTGACAGTTTGTGCAGAAATTCTTTGGTTATGCAAACTGGTTGTTACAGCAGCTGTCCGGGTGGCTGGTCTCAGACGATCTTGGAGGGAAAGATGCTGGATGTGGAGGTCCTGGGCTGTTGTGGTTACACGTGGTCTGAGGCCGGTTGGATGTACTACCAAATTCTCCGAAACGCCTTTGGAGATGGCTTATGGTAGAGAAATGAATATTCAATTCTCGGGCAACAGCTCTGGTGGACATTCCTGCAGTCAGCATGCCAATGGCACGCTCACTCAAAACTTGCGACATCTGTGGTATTGTGCTGTGTGATAAAACTGCACATTTCAGAGTGGCCTTTTATTGTGGCCAGCCTAAGACACACTTGTGCAATAATCATACTGTCTAATCAGCATCTTAATATGCCACACCTGTGAGGTGAATGGATTATCTCGGCAAAGGAGAAGTGCTCACTAACACAGATCTAGACAGATTTGTGAACAATATTTGAAAGAAATAGGACTTTTGTGTACATAAAAAAAGTCTTGAAAAATGGGGACAAAAACTAAAGTGTTTAAATTTCTGTTCAGTGTATATACTTTTGCCCATAAGCCACTGGAGTCTAAATCTATCATTGATGAGAGGAATCCAGATGGGCATTGGACCCAAGCCCCCAAACCTTGGGGGAGGCACCCTTTATACCCTGGGAACCCAAACATATCTTGTGAGTGCAAATTTTAAGCAGAGTCCTATTGAATCTAAGCTGTAGTACACTATTTTATACTTATTTTTTAATGTTTATAGCTATATCCCTATATGTTGGTTATACACTGTTCAAATTAATACATTTTAAATGTAGACCAGAATCCGTTGAGGGGTTTGAGTAAGAGTTCCTTGCTGTTAAGCTGTTTAATTATCAGCCAAGTGGGTAGAAGAACCAGATCTATGTCGAGGGAGCAAAGGCACAGGTAGTGGTGGGACATGTCACAAATGCACTGATAGAGTAGTCCTTAGCACGCTGGAATGAATGACACCAGAGAGTAGAAGTATTGATAAGTCCAAAGCTATAGTTAAGGGTCAATGGTCAGAGAAATTCAATCCAAGCACTAGGAATACAGGAGGTAGAGGAATTCTATAAGAAGCCAGAAGGTAAAAACTATAAATCAATCAAGAAAACACGAATGGCTTTCACTAAGTAGAATACCAACTTGCTATAACACACTCACAGTGCACTGAAGGACAGACACCATGCTTTTAATACATAAAGCAGTAACATATACATAAGACACATACAGCTAAGACAGTAACCCCAACACATTTTTAGTCATTTATCTGGTGAGGAAAAGGGAGGGTTTGGTTTGCTGACGTCGCATACCATCGTCATGTGATATATTATTTTAAATTCCAGGTATGTGTCCCTCTTTGGTTTAACTGAATGGGTGATACATTGTTATGTTATCTCTCAGAGAATGGAGTCTCTAATACTAGATTAACCGTATTTATGGAGGACATGTAAGGATCAGGAATACCCCTAACTCACAATTGCAGGTCATCCCTAAATTGAAATAAAAAAATATGGACCTAATACTATTCCTTAGAATGTCCAGGCTTAAAGCAGAGACCACCAAGGAGATGAGGTACAGGAAATAGATCAAGGATCTGGGAACAAGAAATTCTGCATACGGAAAACTGAGCCGAGGTTTAAGAAATCAGAAATTCTTATATCGATAACTAGAAATAAATAAGAGTCATAACACCAATGTTTTCTTTGAGATTTATTCCACCTTAAATGGACTCGGCATTACCGTTATTTATTTCCCTTAGTTATATGGTGGAAAATTGTGGAAGGACTCCTCAGAAGTCTACACTCCTATGGAGTGCTGGTTATTCTTTGTGGTCAGGATACCAGAAGACAGAATTGCCAGGACAACTCAGGCAGAAAACACTGAATATTCTATTTTGGTATGAATGTTCTCAGTGCAGAAGTACTTTTAGTATTCTTTAAATAATATTTTTTACTTAATAACTACACTAAATGCAGAACGTTACAGATAAAACTGAAAGGGTTACTTCTAGCATCATAACCACCTCAGTGATTTGAAGTAGTCATGGTGCCTGGAGTCTGTAAATTTAGTGTTTTGTACCATCTCCTCAGCTAGTGGAGTGACGTGAGTGTAAGAGTATCAGGTTAAAGAGAGAACTTGGCCTCGGTGCTGGTGCCAAAAAAAAGTTTATAATCTATTATTTTCTATGAAGTTTAAAGGGGGAGAGACAAGAGGGACAGAAGGGCTAATCGAACAAAAAAAAACTGTATTTTCTTAAGATACAGATTTTTTTGTGTGAGAGTAACCCTTTAATGAGTTCCTTAACCTTTAATGGCGCTATGTCACAGGCCACTGACTATGTACCAATAGAACAATTTAAACATTATAAGGTTGAGTTATTGTGCAGTCTGACCTAATATCTAATATTTAGGCTATATCGATTTAAAATGTTTGTGTAATGAAATGTAATGCAATTAATTACACTAATTACTCTCTTAACTGAGTTTTATGAACACCTGGATTCTTTATATTTCCTGTACGTGTAATCTCTACAAATACTTGTGATTAACGTATAAGATTTTTAGTTTCAGTATAATAAAGTATCTAGTTTTCTGCTTAATTTTTTTATTTATTTAATTATTTGCTAAAGTGTGAATTGTGAATTCAAAGATAATTTTACATTTTAGGCAAAATAGCCAAACCAATTACATATGCGATTTGGAGACTTTTTCACTTTGGCTGTTTTGACCAAAAAATTTAAATTAGTTTTGAATTCACTTTGAATTCCAAATAATTCTCAATTTAGTGAATAATCCATATGCATTTAATGCCTCTTGAATCTAGACTACTCAGACAAAGTTTGAAATATTCTGGATTTTTGTCACAGTTCTAGCTACTAAAACAGTGATCTCTCCACGTCACATAAATACATACACAATGTTATTCATTGAAGTGGTAATTGTCAAGAATTCAAAGATTCAAGGCGACTTTCACGTTTTATGACACAGTTTTGAAATTGGAAAAACTGAGTCAACTATTTTTGGTTAAAAATGTAAAGTTCACTTTGAATTTTCCTTAATTTTAGTGTGTTTGCATGGTTGTGTAAAATTGTAGAATTGTCACAAATCCAAAATGTATTTAAATTAATTTCAAATTTAAGGCCATTGCAGCCGTAAAAATAGGAAAAATTCACTTTTCACTTCCTTTTAGTGAATAACTCTTTTATAGTCTGAACAAGTTGTGCTCTCAAAAGCAGAGAAAACCATGTCTTAATTTAATAACAGGTGATTAAGAATAAATTGTGTTTACATTTTGAAACAGAGCAAATCTTGGTTAAAAACAGTTAAATTTAGATAAACACAACCTAATGTGGAATAGTGATGTCATTTTCTAAAAAAAAAAAATGTGGTTTCTTTTTCTGTGAACAGCCTGCAATTGTGATGATTACAGTGTTATATACCTAAGTTGTGTGAAATTATTCACATAGCAATTATTGCTCTGGGTACAATTGGCAATGCCTGTTCCAGCCTTATTACTTGTGATTTGCATGGTTTTATTAATTAGTTGGATGATATTTCTCCTCCATAACATACATTTTATATGCCATCTCCTTGAATGTCAGACATTCTCAGTTAAAACAATAGAATGCTGAATGCATATCAGATTTTGAAGACAATTATAATCCAAATAAAAGTCATACATTGTTTTTTAACAAATAGCGGGTTTATTTAAATTTTTGTTTGCGAGTTTATTTAAATTTTTGGCAGTCGGTCAGCTTTAACAATCAGTGGATTAAAAATGCCTATACTATATCCGCCTGTATACAGAATGAGAGGACAAATAATGGTTTAATGTATAAATACATTAAAAAACCAGACATATATTTATTTCCCCCTTATACATGTTTTATTGTCATGTATGTTATGTTAAATCATTTCTAAAAAAAAATAGGATTAGGGCTACGGTACCTTTCCTATAGCCAGGGCCGGTGCAAGGATTTTTGGCTACACAGGCGAAGATGCATTTTGCTGCCCCCCCTCCCTCCCCCTTCCCCCCAACAAAAAAATGCATCTTCACCTTTGAGTCTCGTAGCTCCCTTTTGAATTTCTTACCCTCTTTAGTGCTTCATATCCCCTCTCTTTAATGTCTTGCCCTTTTGTTTCTTACACCCCCTTTAGTATGTCTCTTACAACCCCTCTTGTTTATTTCTTACTTCCCCACCAGCCACATTCTATGTCTATTTCTTCCCCCAGACCCTTTCTGTCTCTTTCTCTCATACAAACATAGATAAATGGGCAAAAATACATACATGCACAAAGACACAAAAATAGAAACACACAATCATACAGGCATACAGACCGTTATTTAGGCACACAGTGACAAAGATATACAGACACACAATCAAACAAACACATGCATACAGACACAGTCAAACAATCTACACTTACAGGTAAATTGTCATATAAATGCAGACAGACTGTCATACAGAGACATACAGACACAGACATACAGTCATAGAGAGACATAAAGACACAAGCAGTCACACATGCAGTCACAAGTACATATTTATATCTCAGGCCAGCGTTTATGTATTTGAATGTAAGCATGTTTTTGTATACAGTATGGAGTATGTTTATGTGAATGTAGGGGTGTGTTGTGTTGACGTTTGAATGCAGGGGTGTCTTTGCATGTAGTGTTGGCGTTTTACTGCTGAGATGTATGCACATTTACACAAACATTGCCCCAAACACTGCGATACACATACACACACACATATATATATATATATATATATATATATAAACTGGTACATACACAGATACACACACACTGACACACAGACACAGACACAGTGACAGACATACACACTGACATACAGATACAAACACATGCACACAGACAGACATACAGATGCACACAAAGACACACATACAGATACACACACTGACAGACATAAAAATACAGACACATGCACTGACAGACATACAGATAAAGACATACACACTGACAGACATACAGATACAGATACACACACAGTCACACACTGACAGACATACAGATACACACACACATACACATGCTAATCATATATACTTTTATAGCCACCCTCCTGTTTCCTACCTTTTGGGTGCAGGAGGGTGGCTTCCCTGGAATCCAGTGTGAAGATCTGGCTGAGGTAGTTGGGAGTTAGGGGCTGGCTCTCCTCTCCCAACCCCTCCTCTCTGCTCTCCCACGCAGCTCCAACCATGCAGATACGGAGGGGGCGGTATTTCCAGCTCCTGCAAGGAGCCAGGCGCGCTGTGTGCTACGCGGGCAGCAGGGATATGACGTGTTCATATCCCTGCCCCCTCCACACAGTCCGCGGCATGATGCAGGAAGGAAGGCTGGTCTGTGGGGATGCTGCTGCCGCCGCTCTCTCACGCTACAAGAAGTGACCGGCAGGAGAGGAGCACTGTGTGCTTCTCTCCTGCCAGTCACCCGGACATTTACGCCCCTGGGCCGGAGCGCCCTAAGGCGGCCGCCTGTGCCGCCTTATGGTAGCGCCGGCCCTGCCTATAGCACAGCACTGGGAGTTGACATAAGTCTGCAAAATTATTCAAGATTGGTGGGTTTACACTCCCATTCAAGAGCTGCTATGTATTGCTGCTCTCTTTAATTAATCCCTTAAGGACCAAACTTCTGGAATAAAAGGGAATCATGACCTGTCAGACATGGCATGTGTCCTTAAAGTGCAATTCTCTCTCCCCTCCCTCTATAACTGCATGAGAGACACGCTGAGATGACCTGGGGAGACACAGAGTGCAATTCTCTCTCCCCTCCCTCTATAACTGCATGAGAGACGCTGAGATGACCTGGGGAGATACAGAGTGCAATTCTCTCTCCCCTCCCTCTATAACTGCATGAGAGACAAGCTGAATTAATAGTGTGCGTTCTCCCGAGAATGTAACTCCCAATAATATTTGCCATGCTTGGGGAAATACATTTTCCACTGCTTTCGTGAGACTTGCATTGTACAGCGTCAGAACATGCTGAGGGAGAGAAGATACATAATAGTAAAAGGTGTATTATGAAACTAAAGTATCTTCAAATAAGCCCTGTTAATGGTTTAAACTAAAGTGAGAATTCAAAGTGAATTGAAGGTGAATTTCAAATACAAGGTCAAACTTAAATTCCCTTAATTCTCTGCTAAACTAACAAAATATTGAAGAGAGGAAGGCACTGTTTAATACGGAATCAGACCATTTAGCACAAACCCTTTGAAGGCAGGTGGACCAGAATTAACTTGGATCTAGATAAATCAAAAGAAATCAATGGGGCAGTTTAGTCCAGGAATCAGTATTAAGTAGCATCAAAGGACCTTCTTTTCTCTGTTATTGATAATATTCAGAGCTATATCTTTGGTGTCTGCTTATAGCCATTACTTCCCTTTTATGGTTGGATTCCCTTTTAGTTATAGAAGCCCTATCCCTATTTTAGGGTAGGTTAACCAACAGTCGACAAAGTAAGAACCCTCTCCGCCAAAGATATATTTTGCACTTAATTGCACTTAATTCCACATCTTCACTGACCAATCTTCTTGACTTATTGTCCATGTGATTAAAATTGCCCTTAATATACTTGCATTGACCTACGAAATGTATTTTAACACAGTAATGATACCTTCTCATACAAGCGTTTAATTTAGACTAATCCAATTTTAGAAATAGCCTCCTTACAGTCTATTTGTATTTTGTCCTCACTTAATATCACCTATTTAATGTTTTCTTCGGTGATGGGAAAATTCTTGAATTAAAAACAAGCTGTTCTTTTAGTTGTGACTGTGTTTAGCAACTTTTCTTGCAATTACAATTGCACCGTTTACTCATATTATGAATGTCCGTAGCCACAAGAAATAAGCAGACAACAGACTTGTTTTTGCTAAACATTTAATGACATTTTCTTCTTGTGTTTAATGTACTTATGGCTATTGGTTTTTACATTTTCAGAACAATTTATCACTACTCTACGGTACAGTGATTCCAATTTATCTTAACATCAATGCAAGTTGACTGCAGAACTGATGAGTCTAGTCTAGCAGGTGATACATTGACTGTACCCAAATCAAACAGCTGATCCAATCAGAAAGCAAATAAGGCAAAGAATCACAGAGAACTCACATTGGAGAGATGCCATTGGCTAATGTGCAACAACCCATCTTTGATTTACATTGTTACACAGATTTTTTCCCCTTTAGATTGCATAGTCAAACCAAACTGTCCCAAACGAAACCACAAATTAATTACCCACAAATTGTGTCATAATAAATTAGACTTGGATTTTTATAGTGCAGTTAGACAGTGTTATCATTTCTATATAGAGAAAACAATTTTGAGCAAACAGCATGGTTCATTTTGTATACTCAATTTACACCGCCGAATTATGGTCTAAATTTAAATTAAAAGCTCAGCAGGAATTGCATAGCTTGTGTGTATGTGTGATGGCTTTTATATTAAATGGTTTACATGAATGCTGTTGTTTATTTTTCAAACAGGTTGTCATGAATATTAATGAGACCCAGGTGTTAATGTCACGCTGTTTCACTTCCAACTAAAAATCTTTAAATTGAGTTAAGTATATGAACAAGTAGTTTTAATAACGCTAGTGGTAATTACTAGACTGGAGGGTGATGTGACTATGGGAATGATGTGTGAGATACAATGAAATGGGAGAGGAATCTGTCAGTGTTGTAGCACTACATCCACAAATATAAATAATGCATTATTTATCTCTCCTTATCAGCTCATTAACCCCATTTGTAATTACGTCTAGTTAAAAGGTTAGAATGTTGACAGAATTATGTTTTAAAAAGTTCATGGGATGTGGGGCCAGACTGCCATATTGAAAGGGCACATGCATATTGGTACTAGCTCCCTCTTATAATGTAAATATTATTTGCAGAAAAGGGATTTTGTAACTTGATTCACCTACGGAATGCTATTAGAAGAGGTTTAACAGCACATATACAACCGATAGCATCCAATTCTCGGATGGGCAGATCGTGAAGGGACCTACCAATAGGAAAGCATTGGGAGGCTATTGTGCATGTGTGGCAAAAAGCTATGTGGCCAAACAGCATCTCCATGGGGAGCGTTCAGCGCCTCCATGCAGACCCAATCTAACACACTGCCCCTCCTCCCATTCTAATACACTGCCCACAAATACAATACATTGCCCCCCCCCCTCACTTCACTGTTATACACGGCCCTCTTCACCCAATCTAATACATTGCCCTTTACTCTAATGCACTGCCTCTCCTCCCTCCCCTCTAATTGAATAGACTGCCCCTACTCCACTTTAATACACTGCCCTCCCTACCCCTAATTTAACATACTGCCCCCCCCACCACTGTAATACACTGGCCTCCTTCCTCTCTCAAATAAATAAATACACTGGCCCCCTCCCTTCCTCAAATAAATACACTGCTCCCTCTTTCCTTCAAAGACACTGCCCCCCTCCCCAATTTAATACACTGGCCCCCTCTCTCCCTCAAATTAATACAGTGCCCACTCCCTTCCCTCCCATTAATATACTGCCCCACCTCCCTCCCTTTAATACACTACCCCCCCAGCAAGTAATGCTTTCCTATGGGGACTTCCTAATACGACAGCGGCTATTGCCGCGCCTGCGCATTAGATCTTCCCCGCCAAAGTACCCATTTATTTTGTTTTTAATGCATTGTTAATAAATGTATATTTACTATTTTATACTTTAGTCCAAAGTCCTTTCTAGCCATCAGGAACTCCATTGGGGAGAGTGCTATTCCCCCTCTAAAGTAGCACATTGTTTATCATCCTCAGAGCCGGGATTTCAGGGCTCTGCAGAAGGTGAGCACAACTATTTATATCTCATAATACCATTATAGTATGTGCAATTCTACACAGTTGTTTTTCTGCTTTTCTTCTCGTTGTATACTCCTGGAGGATACTACCTGGGATAAAGGGGTGTATTGCTGCCCTAAGAGCATAAAGGATCCTTTTACGGAGCCAATACCATATAGGCTCCTGTCCATGTGAGTGGCTTCAGTCATTACTTACTACCAATTATCCATTTTTGGAACATCTGCACTATATTTTTTTGTTTCCTTTTATATGTACATTCAAGTTTTTCAAGACTGTCACTGTACCAAAGGGGTGAGTAAACCCCTCTACTGTTTAGAGCGCTCCACTTGTTTGGTATAATTTGTATACCTTATTTCTGTATATTTGTTTTTTATTGTGTGTAAGGGGTATTCCACTTTTAGTGTTGAGCAGCTTTTACATTTTGGGCACTGTAAAGAAACACTTTCTATCTCCATCTGTAGTTTTCTCTATTGATTATGATTTTATTTTGTATCTGGGAAAAGTAGATTGTCATGACGGACAAACAGACTGGACTACTACTTTAGTCCCTTGGACAAGTAGATTTGGAAAAAATAATTTCCACACCCCTGAGATTTCTATTCTGTAGTGTTCTGTTACACAGAGTAACATGAAGGGCTATTTAAAAAAAAAAAAAAAGCACTTTTGATTTGTTTTATAATCTTAGTTACTGCTCGTTTTGAAGCTAATAATGAGACTCCTACACTAAAGCAAATCCAGCAAGATCTCCATTTACTGTAGAACTTGGCAAGAGCTTTCTTACAGAGGTTTATCTGTCTCTACGGGGATTCGGATATACATTTCTGTAGGGATATCTCTTTTAATAACTTTGTTTCAGCAGATTTTAGAAGAGCAGTGAAGATTTACCCTCAAAAGGTTTGATTAGCTCATGTAAAAAAAGGAAAAAACACAGGTAGGAATTGTATGCGAGCTGAACTATTTTAAAATATTTCATTGTGAAAAGATTAACAGAAAAGTAATAATTTTGCCTCATTTGTAGCACAAAATCCAGTTCGGAGAAGGTAAAGCCAGGGCAACCATTGGAAAAATAAAAGCAATGTTTAATTTCTCTTCTTCTCTCTGCGTTTTCCCTATGCAGATTGCTAGATGCAAAGGACAGAGCTTGTAACATTGATTGACAGGGATTTAAGATAGAGGCTCCCAGTTGCAGGGTGATAAATGATGGATTTTGTGGATATTAACAATCTGGGAAGTCACAGTTCCCCTTTAAATGGGGAGGATAAAAGCAGTACTCTATGGTAGTGTATATAGGGGTACCATAAGAGATGAGATACATAATTTTAATACTCATAAATAGACTTTAGCAGCCTGACCATTTTTCTAGTTATTAATTATTTTCTTTGATGATATTTTGTGATATTAATGCCGTTTATAAAATCATGTCTCCACTTTCAAACTGAAGCAGTTAAACATTAAATTGGAAGCATTTTTGAAACTACGCTCTGTAGATGTTGCACATTCAAGTGTTGTGCTCTGTAATAATCCGCCAGATCTTGTTTGTTCCGATTTTAGATTTTTAGCTATTTTTATGTTCTTTATATAAGATCATTGCTGTGATTTCCTGGGGCTGCCTGGTGGTTTATAAAGCAACACTGAATAATGCAGATATTCTGAAGTTTCCGGTTTCCAAACAGTGCAAGGTCACTCTGCTTTTGAGTCCTGACTTTGCATTCCCCATGAGAAAGCCACCCAATCTCTCCCAGCCTTGCCTGAAGTAGTGACTTGAAGCTAATTACAATGGTTGTGATTCTCAACATGACAGGTATTGAACAATATTCTCCTGGGTTCAGCTTAAAATACAACATAGCTCAACTCTACCAGACTGTCTAACTGCTTCGTCTAAATTATTGATGCTATTTTTATGCAATATTTTCATTTAACCTTAAAACAATATATAAATGAACGGCCACTTGAACAGGAAACTATTTATTCTGCTTAACCGAATTATCGTGCATTTACTAAAACTCAGATGCAAAAAGTTAGAATACTGCAAATCTGATAAAACGCAGGGATGTCCCAAACACTACAATTAATAAAGACATTGCGGTAGTGTTGACATTATTGATGTGATAATAACAGAACATTTCTATTCTGTGGAGCAAATCCCATACAGAATTGAAAATTTTGCCTTTGAGAGACATGGTGTATACGTGTATATGCTTACATTTAATACAGTGACTCTTTAAGGGACATTCCAGGCATCTACATGTTCTTAATGCAACAAAACCTTTTTTTTATAATTTATTTTTTTATTAATGGTAATTTCTATAATGAAACTGCAAACCCCCCACCACAATTTGTCCTCTTTTTTAGTGTGCAGTCTTTATTTATTTTCATTGCAATAGTAAATCTGTATATGAGATCAACACTTATACCTATATTATCCTAAGTGACTGTGGGATCTCTCTTATATGTATGCTGTGTGCATAAACTGTTCAAATATCTTAATTTATAAAAAAGACATTAATAAAACCGCACCGCATGTTAAGTGTGCAGTTCCTAGATCATTATTTATGCTACACTATGGAAACCTATTTCCGTTTGGATGTGAAATCACCGATTTTAAACCGGACACCGAATGCATCAAGCCGTTTACTGCAGATTTGTTTGGCCAGACCAATTTTGGCATTAGCAAATATGAGAATTGTGGTTGGAATTCAGTCAATTTCACAGGCAATTGTCCAACCCTGCATGTCTATAATCACTATCCTAAACCTTATTTCTTATCCTAGCTACCATAACCCATACAATGACCCTGAACTATAAACAAAACCACTATAATTTGCTGCCTATTGTACAGATGGGAAAAGCATAGATTATCGGTGTTATTTATGTGGATGAATCTATGGGCCTATAGCTATAGTGATGTTTGCAAATCCTGTACATCAAAATCAAACAAATCCATTTTGCAATAAAAAACAAAAAAAACAAAAAACTGCTTTCTGTATCCTAAAAACAAGTCAGTAACCAGATCCGTCAGCAACAGGTCAGTAACTAGATCTGTCTTGATACATTTCCATTCATATCATGTGTTTTCAGCAATTTATTAACAAGACACTCCACTGCCCCTCCCAATAAAACCCTTTAAGACATGCATACATTTAATTATGCATGTTTTCATTAGGAATATATATCTAAAACAGCTTGCAAAAGCTGCAGAACTCTTATCTGCAGCCTTTGCACGCCATGCCCTCCTAACCCCGCCCAGACTTTCTGTGGCTGTCCAATCACAGACCTACCAGTGCAGCTCAATGAGAAGTCTTTGCAAGGCAGATGCTTTTGGCAATTGCTGTATATTGAATGTATCTCCACTGAGCTACGCTACCACGAAATAACAGGATTGACAGCCAGGGGACGTAACAGTGTAAATTTATAAATATGCAATTTTCGTTTGAAATCTGTAATTTTTCTACAATGAAAAGGTGGACACAGTAGCAAGCTAAAGTTCTATAGGTGTTAGGAGTGTTCCTTAAGGAGGTTGGATTACCTTGGTTGTTCACTAAACAAAGCCCTCAACCTCAGCTCTAAAGTAAAACAAGAGCTAAAGATGGCAGAGTCTACACCAATCATAATACAAACTGGATTGCGTAGTCCACTTAGAAGTAAAACTCTATGCAACTTCTGTGTCTAGTCAGACCATTAACCTCAACTACAAAATGTATATATATTGCTGAACAAAGGACACTTTTAAGATGTACCTGATTGCTATCAGCACCATCTGTTCTTGAAATATTGTACGTGATTACTGAAGATTTCTGTAAATTCTATTCAATATCACTTTAATGAAATAAAAAAAAAAAACATTTAAGAGTGTGAGTGTGTGTCCTGCGAAAGATTATGTGAGACAGAGGGTAAATCGAAGTTTGCGTGGCAAGGTGTATGGAGCTGCGTTGTGGTTTATCTCTTAGTCCTTAACTACTACATTTCTTTTTGTGACATTTAATATTATTATTTATTGGTTGGATATAAGATAGTATTCAATAATAAAATATGCGGGGACGGCCTTTCATAATAATTCCAAATCCAGTTTGGAATGTAGGAGATGAAACGTTGTTTTCACATTTTTGTTACAAACAAAGACTGCGTTCTGAAGAAACCATTGAGTGTGCCTGGACATTAGCATATACTTTCTGTGGATACTTTAGGGGAGTTGCCCTCCCCGTCCGGAGCACCATGGTGAAAGTAATCCTCTTTAAAGTGAGTGGACAGTTCTCCCTTTTGGCACAAGTAAGAAAGCGTAACCAATAGAGGAGAAAAGACGGAGCAGAATAAAAAATAAACAAACCTATATTTATGTATTTAAATATTTATTAAATAATACAGATCGAGTAAGTATAATATTCACTTGATCTGTAAATAAAACCAACATTTAGTGACTGTCTCCTAACCATCAATCTTCTTTATTCATTTTTTTATCCCCATCAATCTTTTTTTTTTTTGGTACCACAGGCAGAATCAAACTAAACGGTTCCCCCATTTACTATACTTGCTTCATGATAGGTCCACATGGAGCTTCTGAGTTATGGAATTCGGATGATCCACCGATCATCCAAAATCCAAACTGATTGCAATTCGTAGGAAACCAAATGCAAAAACCTACTTTTGAGTCTATCAGTAAAATGAGATAACCGAATCTCTTGACACATTGTTTTTCATATCTTTCTTAAATGGCTAATTATCTCATCCTAAAAGCTACAGAAGGTACACCCATATCTCCCCTGGTTCCTACTACACCCATTACTGTGTCCTTCTTCCGCAGGTGAAAGTGAGATCTAGATAATCCCAAATTCATTCTCCTCAATTTCCAATTTCCAATTTCCAATTTAAGCAGTTTAAATAGTCAATTAATGCAAATTTAGGACGGTCCAAACTCTGCTGTATATTATTAAACACTTGACTGCTGGGCATTATTTTCTGTGTCAACTGGTAAATCCTGTTCTTTGAAGAGGTTGATATTGTGTAGTGACGAAGACTAAGCTTCAAAGTATAAATAAAACAATAATTTCTGTTTTTATCTATCTCTACTTCAAAGTATCAGTAACATGATTTAAAATAATAAAAACCTTTTTTTTCCCTTTTTATCAAAAAAAGGATAAATACATCCATCCTGATAAAATACTTTAGGATTATGATTATTATTAATATACAGTAAATGCTGTTTTTTCTTTTCAGCATACAGTGTACTGCTTATTCCTATATATGTGGGTGGAAGGCTGTAATTTGCCTCCGTTGTGTGGGTCCATTAGTCTTCTATTCACACTGAGGGGAGATGCTGTTATAGCTTATAAATAGACGACCCAACTAACCTTTCAGTTCAGGGCTCACAGCGCTGCAGATATTGTTGCTCATTGTATCCATCCCACAATCATCTTGCTTTTCAATAGATAACATCTTTGTTATTTTATCTTTATTGTAAGTCAAGAACCTATTCTAAATAGTAAATTCATGGGAACAACGCTGAGTTCTTCATGTTCACAAGCTTGAAGCCTGGGTAACTAAACATTCGCTATAAATCAGGATAGTCATAGGAGAACAGCAGGTGGATAAATCCTTGTTGGCGTCAAGACCTTTTATGTACCTTGAGATCCGCGAGCCAATAAAACATTTATCAATATTATTTTTGTGTTGTTGTTTCCTCACGGATAGCCAATGCTCTGAAGTCTTCATTGATGAATTTTCAATCTGATTCTGGACACGAGAATAAAACAAATCCGTACCCCAAGGGCATGTCAAACAATGTTAAAAAGTCCAACTCCAAAAGATGATTTGATTATGTGAGTGCATGCTTGTTCTATGTTAGACATATAAAGAAACATGTAACTTTCAGCCAATCATATATTATATAACCTCCTCACTATTAAGCACTTTCTAAAATAAACACATATAACAAAATGTTTCTTGCTGTAACAAAAACTACAATAAAAACTATAAAAACATGTATTTGTTGACACATTGATTGATTTGTAGGAGTATTAATTCTCAGTAGTATTATGACATTCAAACAATGCAAAGTTGGGTTTATGTACTAATATTCATCTTGCTAAGTGGCACATAGAGTAAAAACAGCCAAGTATGAAATGTGGATTTTGTAACCTTATTCTGCAGTCATGGCTTTCAGATTAAAGGCTCACATCACACAGAGCTGCACGCAAGTTTGCAACCTAGGAATCATTAATGACCAATGTCCCATTTTTGTAATTATTACATAGAAGTTACCATATCCCTTTTTTTCCCATAAGAGTGATAATAATGAATGGTGTATAAGAGTGGTCATAATGAATGGCGTATACTCTTTTTACTCGTTTGGTTTCTGCCCTTCCTCAAGTTGAGTGCAAGAATGTGCATGCCTCTGTTGAACTACAACACTTATCGTGCTTATATTCTAGATGAAGCTGGTGGGAATTAAAATATACTTGGAATACAGTGGATAGTGTTAACCACTGCTAAGCAGTGTATATGAAATATAACTTTAATTATCCAGTGGTTGGTTGAGACTCATAAGAATTGTATTTTATAATAGCTTTATATAGCCAATAATAATATTAATATAGCAAGTCACAATTTAGAGCAGTGCTTCTCAACCCTTTCCTCAAGGCACATCGAACAATCCAGGATTTAAGGATTACCCAGGTGTGGCTAAGGTGTTTTTTTTTTGTTTTTTTAGCACTGATATCGAGGACACATAAATAATAATATTTAAATATGGCATTTGAACTTATGAGGCCCTAATTGAAGATTTTTTTTTTTTTATCTACGAAACCTTAATCAGTAGTACCCTCCATCTCTTTAACCCCTTAAGGACACATGACATGTGTGACATGTCATGATTCCCTTTTATTCCAGAAGTTTGGTCCTTAAGGGGTTAAAAAGCTTTGGGTTTGTGAGTGCTTTTGTGTGACTGGATGGTTTGCAGCACTAACAAGGAAGTATGTTGTGGGCAAAAAAATGATGTATCTTCACTAGCTGTAGAGGTTAGTTCAGCAGCTAATGGAAGGGCTTTAATATTTTGGTAAATAATATAGCGGGAGCGCAAAATTGGACGCTATGTTCAAAGAAACTAATACAGTGCTCCCTGAAGGATTTTCCCTAAATGGGCTGTTCTACCAAAATTGGCAGCCAGATCAGTGTGTACTCACACCTGGCTTACCTGCCAGTAACATTCTGGATGGGACGATCACTGGCCCGCCCCTTTACCTATCTCTCACCGTCATCCTGATTCCTGGACTGCTTGGTTGGTAGGTATGCCATGGTGATAACAAATATTTATAGAAAAATACAATGCTACAATGTAAATATACAAGATGACTGTTAGGGGAAGATTATGCCAACTGTAAGTTCTGGAGACATCCGTAAACCAGTTGACATTTGCCATTCAAGATTATGATGTCTCCAGAGGCCTTTGACGGCAGTATTTTCTCATAATACACACTTCACTGTAACATCGCATTCTTTTTTAACTACATTTCTCGCACATATGAATAATGTCCTTGCCAAAGATATTTCCACTTAATGCTGGTTATGTGATGGTTGTTATCGGTTATAACCTGCGGCTGAGCAGAAAGACAAGTGAAGATCTTAAACTGAGAAGTGCTAAAAGCTGCATTTGTTAATCATAATGAAGATTAGCATAACAGTACATCAAGACCTTTTAACTCAAAGATCCTTACTGCCACGATGGTACCACGTTTTAGCCCGGAAGAAGGTCTTCGTTTAATTAAAGAGTTTTGCCTGAAAGTGCTTGCTTTGAACTTCGCAATGGTTTAACAGCTCAATCAATATTCAAGTAGATTTCATTACAGCTTAAAAAGATGTGGACTTTTTATCCAAACTTAATATTCCCAACCCTCTAGCTGTCCATGAGTTGCTAAACAATACTGTTTGAGAAAATAAATAGACAATCAAAGTCTTACTGTGATAAGTAGCACCTGCTCGTTTCCCTCTGACAGATGCTAGAGAATAAAAATATAATTTTCTTAGAATGTTGGAAATAATGGTGGTAATTAAAAAAAAAATAAAAAAAAATCTTTCCATGAATGTTAATGGATGAATCATGTTGTGTTCATGTTTAATTATTAATGAATATGAATTGAGGAATATTTAGAAATAAAATTATACCCATCAAAATTCTAATAATGGACGAGTTACAATTATATTGTCAGTTGAAACAAAAAAACTAAATAAATAAATCTGAAGGATTTCACGATTAATTTCTGGACTGGATCTAAAAATGGGTGATATGGAACTTAAAATTACTTTAAACATGCTGTTATTTTTAATCTTCAATTATTTTTTTTAACCCCTTAAGGACACATGACATGTGTGACATGTCAAGATTCCCTTTTATTCCACAAGTTTGGTCCTTAAGGGGTTAAATATAAGGAAAGGGATGGGTCAATAAAGGTTAAAGAATATGGTCAATATAGGTTGAAGAATTGATACAGTACCTGATATGCGTTTCTAAAGCGATGGATTGGCCAAGGAATGCACCAAGAACCATAAACACTATGGTCCGCTGGGATGATTAGGGTGTCAGGAGAGAACTGGCACACTCCCAGAGTAAGTAGTCAAATTATTTACAAATTATTTGATAACTTACCTGAGTTCTGCCGGGCAACCACTGTGTAAAGTGAGATTGACATAGAAGGATTAATTTTTGAGATTGGAAATAAAAGTATTTCTGTATGTGGTGAGTTTAATTGAGCAATGATCCAATTAATAATATTTAGTGATCGTAAATAGGCAGGAGGAGAGATCAGAGAAAAGAGGTATACAATTGTCAACAACACGAAGGCAAATCAAGAATTTAGAAGGAAGTTTTTATTAAATCCTATTAAGAAACTAGCAAAAGAATAGGTCAGGTCGTTAAAATGTACAATTGTTCAAACTGAAAGGGTTTTAAGAAAAATGCTTGTGCATATATTGAAAATTGGCTTAAATAAAGTGCAGAGAGTTGTTAATAGGAAATTCTGACAATGTACTGAGGTAATAAGTAAAGTACTTCTAGGTTCTGCTTTAAAGAAACCAGTGGTGTATCCTGGTTTTGTGCTGCCCTAGGCAGGACAAAACTCAGGTGCCCCCCACGCCACCCCTTCCCCCCGCCCCACCTTCTAAATACACACACACATTCACTGACAGATACGCATACACTAACAGAGACACACACACACACACTAACACACACACATTGACACACACACACACTAACAGACACACACACATACACACATTAACAGACACACACAGACACACACACACACACACACACACACTAACAGACACACACACACTCACTAACAGACACACACACACACTCACACTCACTAACAGACACACACACACACACACACACACTCACACTCACTAACAGACACACACTCACACACTCACACTCACTAACAGACACACACTCACACTCACTCACATTAACACTTTTTTTTTTTTACTTTAACCCCCCCAGCCTCCTTACCTTTGAGAATGCTGGGGGGGGGGTCATCTTTCACCATCCCTGGTGGTCCAGTGGCTGCTGGGCGGGTGGGCGGCTGGCGAGGGAGCACTTCCTCTGAGCTGTCTGCTCAGCTCCCTCGCGTGCCGCAGAGTGAGTCTGGGAGGCGGAGCCGGACTATGACGTCATATTCCGGCTCCCAGCCTCACTCTGTGGCGCGTGAGGGAGCTGAGCAGACAGCTCAGAGGAAGTGCTCCCTCGCCAGCCGCCCGCCAGCGCCACCCGACTGCCCAGCAGCCCGCCGGCATGTCGGTTAGCCGCAAGGCTAACAAGACATTTGCCTTGGGGATTTGGGGGCGGCTTTTTTTGCCGCCCCCTGGAAAATGCCGCCCAAGGCAAATGCCTTGTTTGCCTCGCGGCTAAAACGTCCCTGAAAGGAACATTAAACTGCATTCCTGACGCAATAACGGCTCTCTGTCTAGAACTATAGGTCCACAGCCACACCTCTCAAAAACCTGTTTTATACTTACCTCTTTCTGGATTGGTTTCCTCCTCCAGCAATGTCACACTGGTGGGGGAACCTAATGCGAATGCCCGTTGAGTGCCGCACGCGCAATAGAGCTTCCCCGTAGGAAAGTAATCAATACTTTCCTATAGGAATTTTTAAAACGTTGGGCATCCTAATGCAAAGCATGAGGATACCCAACCTCATTTCACGGAGTTAAACTCCGGTAGAATCCAGGAAGTGCTTCCAGTGGCTGTCTTAACCCTGCAATGTAAACATGTTTTATATTGCAGGATTAGGGGGACAGGGGCACTTAACCCAGACTGCTCCAGTGAGATAAAGTGGTCTTGGTGCCTCTAGTGTCCCATCAAGCTAACGTTTCTTGAATCTCTTTATTGAAAGGGTAACTGCACACCACAGGCAATAACTGATAACTTTTGTTAAACATTTTTCAAGTGATGCTTCATTTTCCTTTATATTAAACATTTTGCAAATTGCTTCATAAGCCAATTCAGACAAGACAAGAACCAAGGGAAACATTGAAAATGTTCTATATGGTTCACCTATGCAAATGACATGACTGATCACAATGATCAACAAGGAGCTAAAATAGAGGCGACCAGTTGCAGGATATATCCAGATGAAGATTCCTGCAGTTAATGTTATGTTCCACATCTTAAAAATATATCCATCAAATATAGAAATGAGCAATCCTAATATCCAAACTCCTGGAAGTGACCGTTTTCTTTTAAAAAATAGACTGAGCTTATAATTTAGACTTCATCACATATTTCTACTGGCTACAGCTTTTTCTAAAAAAAAGCAAAACAATACAAAACGTGGGATTGGATCCATAAAGATCAAGACCCTAAACCGAACTGCATAGTTTTATCCTCCTGGGTCTCATCAGATTCTGGTCCAGAAACGTAAGTCTTTCTGGTAGAATATAGATAAGTAATGAAGAAAGATGTGCTGAAAGCAACATGTCATAATAAAGCTCCTTACTGACTGATCGAAATTCTAAATTGTGGTCCTTAGTTCTTTTGGGTCACAGGCCATGATTTGGTTTAAAAAAAAAAAAAAGCTGTGTTTAAAGCCACTTTAAATGTCATAATGTATTAAACACTATCATCCACCTGGGTAACAGTCTAGGCCTTTTTAAATGATTCAAAGTACAGAGATGTACGGAGCTATTTGTAAACCCTGGTATTTTTTTATTGTAAATTGAACAAATACGTGGTATTCGAATACCAAGTGTGTTGACTACCATGCACCTTTTCATCATGGAACCGACCCATCTTTGTAGCTTAATTTATAAAAAGAATGATTTTTAAAGCCTGGTCCATAAAAGCCACAGACATACAAACAGAAGACCTAAGGTTGTCCCAATAATCTAAAATTTAGTGTCAGTTTCATACAAAATTACCTAACTTAAAAACCACAAACACATTTTAATATAGATGTAACCAGCGCTATGTAGTGGTATGCAGTACTCATCCATTTCAAACAGCTTAATTTTCATATCATTTTACAATTTAACGATGACAATTCATCTTGAAGTTGAAGAAAATGATGCTGTAGACGTGTCAAATTCTCTTCTTCGGTGCCTTAATGGCCATGCATAATAGCATTGATTTTAAAGAATTGACTTCATTAATATGACCTGTATAATGCTTTTGGGATCTATGCGATTAATTAAAAATCCAACAGACTCCCCATCTGTACTCACACAGAATATAAAACCATTTTTATCCTTGCAAACATTCCCACTAATTCATGCAATTAAAGGATTATTTATATTTTCCAACGGTTAAACATAGCTGTTCTTAAAACGAAATGACGGCAACATATTTTTACATCGGAATGATCATGATCTGCAGTATCTGTGCCAGTTTTTATTTCTTGTTAATAAAGAATTACATTGTCTGATAGCTAAGGCAATATCCACA
Source organism: Pelobates fuscus (assembly GCF_036172605.1). Classification (NCBI taxonomy): domain Eukaryota; kingdom Metazoa; phylum Chordata; class Amphibia; order Anura; family Pelobatidae; genus Pelobates; species Pelobates fuscus. The sequence goes on from NC_086325.1 coordinate 50,785,939, forward strand.
GGATGAGACTCTGTATGATCATTAGTCTGGCTGTGACACATTTACCAGCTAACAGTGAAAGTAATTAATTGTGACACTTTTATATACACTTGCCATTAACTTAGTGGCATCTAACTCTTCCTTAGGGGCACCCACAGGAGGATGACCTTCTGGGCCTCCTTCTTCATTCTAATTGGAGCTGGTTGTATTCCAAGTTTTTTTTGTAATATTATTAAATTCATGCAAGTGTTGGAGAGATGCCACTAACTCTGCACTGAGTGCATTTTACTTTTAGTGCATTGTGGAAAACAGAAAGAAACAGACTAAAATAGATAACTATTTCACTTTACACAGCAGAACTATAGCCTGAAGGCATTCGAGCTTGCATAGATATACCCTGTTAACATATTCACAAAACAAGGCACCTCTTTTAGTTGTCAATTCAAGGTTTGGTCCAGGTTTGTAATGGGGAACTTTAAACATGTGCTTTATGCCAAATCTTTTTGTAAGTGGTGCTTCACACAAACATCATTTAATGACCGTGTAGTGAGATCTGCACCCGCTATATGGTATCAGTGTAGGCCAGTCCTTAAGGTAGGGGAGGGAAGTATTAGTTCTTTCAAATGTTTTTATTATTATTAAAAAAATATTCAAGAACAATAATGGCAATAACACTGTATGGGTTACAAATTAACTTAACAAAAAAAATAAGATAAAAAAATATAACTGGGGAATACAATGAGTAAATGTTTCCAGTATTAATTGCATATGGAAATGAAATTGTTTGTGTTGTAAACATTATGCCAATTATGCATTATACAAAAAGAAAAAAAATAGAAGAAAATTACAATATCTCAGACCTGCTGTCCTTTTTTTTATTTTTTTATTTTTATAATATTGCATAGCTTTCTATGTTAGTGTCTGGTCATGGGAGGTAAGTGTTAAAGTGAATATCTTTTTCTGACGTCCCGTTCCCAAAGTCCCCATTCATACCTTTCCAGAGTGTATGAGGTTGCTCTAAAGGCCAATTCGCACCTCTTGATCTCTAGTATGTGGTTTATCACCTCCTGAGATCAGGATATGACGTATTATAACTTCTGTAGCTTTGGGTAACCCATCTGGGAGTTTCTCCACAAGACACATTGTGGGTGATAAAGTTAGAATTAAAGTGGTAAAGATCCCAATTAATGTGTGTATATCTTTCCAGTATTGTGTGAGTTTTGGACATGACCAAAATATATGATGAAGTGTGCCTACCTGTCCACATTCCCTCCAGCATTGGTTCGTATTTAATAGTTTGAAATTTAAAAGTCTGGAGGGAGTTAAGTACCACTTGTATACTAGTTTATAATGTGACTCTAATAGGGTAGTGGATTGTGTGACTCCTCACAGCTAACATGGTCTTATGCCACTCCTCAACTGTGAAAGTTTCATTCAGCTCACTCTCCCATTTTGTCATGTAGTATAATTGTGGACCAAGTGTTCCGGCAAAATAAGCGTAGCACATCGAGATGGTTCATCTCTGACCAGGATTTGAATGGTACATTTTTTCTAATGGATATATAAGTATTACACGAGCATCCAAATCCTTATCAGACACCTTAAAATGATCACTAATTTTCTCTACCATCTTTTTGTGCATCAGGGCATCAGAGGCGTCCAGACCAAATCTGGTCTGTAAATGGTCAAAAAATTAAAATGTATTAGACAAAAATAAATCATTGATATGTTCAACAGAATGAGAGAGCCAATATGCCACGTCCAGATCAGGTAATGAGGAACGCAACACCGACAGAGTAGGGAACAGGTTCGCCATCCACGGTCGAATAGAGTAGGGTGACCATAGCACTTCAGGGAGAGATCTTAGTAACCTCGATTTCCAACATCAGCGGGCGACCATGATCCAAATTAAATTTGTTGCTAAATAATACTGATTCAAATTCGGCAAAGCCATACCTCCACTAATCCTAAGTTTTTGTAGAATAGCCAATTGAATAATGCCCATTTTTTTTTATTCCAGACAAATGTCAGAAGGGCAGAGTAAACCTTCTTAAAAAAGAGGAAGGTATAGTTAGAGGGATAGCTCTAAGAAAGTATAACATTTTAGGAAGTTGAGTCATTTTGCCCGAATTTATTTTGCCCAACCAAGGAATTTCCAGACTACACCATCTCTCAGTGTCATCCCTAAAAGCGGTCCAGACCTTAGCTAAATTATATGCATGCATCCTTGACAGGATCTTACAGAGATTAATACCTACATAGGAGATGTATGAATCCCTCCAGTTGAAGTCAAAGTCCTTTTATAAAGTGTTGTGCAAAATGTGCCATGGGACAAAATAGGGTAGCGCCTGAGTTTTATTTGTGTTTAGTTTATAGTAAGAAATTTCGCCAAATTCCTGCAAGAGAGACATTAATGATGGGACTGAGGTAGAAGGATTTTTTCAAGGATTTTTTCAATGATAGCATTATGTCAACTGCAAATAAGCCTATTTTGTGTAGCCTCTCTCCCACCACAATACCCTTGATGTCTGTGCACTGTCTTATAGACTCAGCCAAAGGCTCCATTGCCAGCATGAATAACAGCGACGATAACAGGCAGCCCTGTCTGGTCCCGTTGGATAAAGCAAAACTGTCAGACACAAAGCCAGTTGCGGACACCATGGCCGTTGGATTACAGTACAATGCGAACACAGCCCTAATGAAAGAATCTGGATTATGAAACCTCAACATAACTGCTTTTAAAAAATCCCAATGTATCCTATCGAACGCCTTCTCCGCATCTAAAGATAAGAGCAGACAAGGCGTGTGGTTAATTTTAATGTGGTGAATCAAATTAATATAGCGTCTAGAACTATTCGGGGCATGACGGTTTAAAACAAAGTCCACCTGGTCTTGATCAATTAGAAATGGAAGTATTGAGCTAACCTATTTGCCAATATTTTGGAGTATAATTTTGTATAATTATTAATAAGTGATATCGGACAAAATTTGAACACAAATTAGGTGCTTTGCCAGGTTTAGGTAATGTTATCATTTGAGCGCATAACGCCTCCTGTGGCATTTCTCCATGAGATCAATAATGATTAAATAAATTAAGTAGATGAGGAGCTAATAAACCAGCAAAGGACTTATAGTATGCCATCGTGAAACCATCAGGTCACGATGCCTTGCCAGCCGTAATCATGTTAATAACATCCATTATTTAATTGTGGGAAATAGGAGAATTTAGAGTTTTCAATTTATTAATTGATATTTGTTTTATAGGTATTTTATCTAGGAAAGAGTTAATGTTATCCAATGTGGGTTGCTTCATAGTTGGATCTAATGCCCAATTGTAAAGTTTCTCATAGTAGACAGCGAAAGTGTTGCTTATTTTACCCGAATGTGTCATTTTAACACCATCCTCTGCCAATAAATGTTCAGTCCTAGACTGCGAAAGCTTATATCGAAGCTTCAAGGTCAATAAAGAGGAAGCCTTGTTACCTTTTGAATATAAAATTTGCTTCAGTTTCTTTAAAGTTTCTTCAAGGCCGTGTGTTTTAACTGAACTGCATGCATTTTATCTTTAGATTCCGATTTAATTGTGACAAGAGAGGGGTAAGGGCCAAACTTATTCACCTGATTGAGATTGTATAATTCTTTCTCAAGATCTTTTGAATTTTTGGATGTAATTTTCTTCAGATATGACCACTGTATAAAGTGACCTCTTAGGACAGCTTCATGGGCATTCCATATTGAAGTACCATGAATATTTGAAGTTAAATTATTTCTAAAATAATCCTCAAACGCCTCCTTAGCTAAGTGCAACATACAACTGTACAACAACAAAGTGCATATACAGTGTAGGGCGCCACTTTCACAAACACAGTGATGAATAAATAAATCAATATGTGCAAAAGCGTGTTAGCCTACAATAGGCTGTTACCCTGGATACAGCAGTCTTTAAGGAGGTGGTTCAAGGCTTCAGCGATATTTTCAGCGATATTTCTCCACTGGCTGCCAATCGATCAAAGTAATTCTGGTATCTCTAACTGCTGCCGACGCGTTTCGTCTTTTGTCACAGACTTCCTCAGGAGAATATTCGTTCTTCACAGACCGGCGAATTAAATATGCCGGGTCGCATTCTTTCCCGGTATGTGCGCATGCGCGGCAACGTTACGTCACTGCGCCAACGTCTGCCGCACACATGCGTTCCACTCTGGAACGCAAACCAACTTTATTTATATCGGCACATTGGACGGGACTCGGGTTTTATACATTAAGAGCCGGTCTGTGGCCACATGCCTTAAAACATGAAATCCACCAATCCATTTAGTGTATATAAACTCATAAAAACAAAAGCACATGGGGTATACTAAAACATATAATTTTAAAAAGGCTAATTTCAATAAGTTAAGGGAAGCTTTACAATATATTGACTGGCATAAACTCTTTAGTGAAGAGAACTCTGAGGATAAATGGATCATCTTCCAACAAATATTAGAAAGGTACATTTCTCAGTATGTACCATTAGGAAATAAATATAAAAGAAACAAATTAAAACCAATGTGGCTTACTAGAAAAGTAAAACAAGAGATTAAAAATAAGAAAAGTGCATTTAAAGCATTTAAATCGGACAAATCAGATGCATCTTATAAAAGATATAAGGAAGCAAATAATATGTGCAAAAAGGCAATTAGACTTGCTAAACTTCAAAATGAAAAAATGATAGCTAAAGAGAGCAAAACCAACCCTAAAGCATTTTTTAAGTACATAAATTCTAAAAAAAATGAAAGTGTAGGTACACTAAAAACGGAAACGGGGTGTTAGTCAATGAAGACCAGGAAAAGGCAGAAATTTTAAATAACTATTTCTCCTCTGTATATATTAAGGAAGAACCCATGGCAATAGATGTGCAAATGATTGCTACTAAAAACGTGCATAATAATTGTAATTGGTTAACTCAAGACAAGGTGCTGCAGCAACTAAAGAAAGTTAATATAAACAAAGCTCCAGGGCCTGATGGTATCCATCCACTGTACTTAAGGAACTAAGTGTAGAAATAAGTGAACCTCTGTTTTTAATCTTTCAAGATTTTTTTCTTTCAGGAAGTGTTCCGGAGGATTGGAGGAAGGCAGATGTGGTTCCTATATTCAAAAAGGGTTCAAAATCCTTGCCTGGAAATTATAGACCTGTGAGCTTAACTTCTGTGGCAGGTGAAATATTTGAAAGGTTATTAAGGGATTATATTCAAGAATTCCTTGAAAAGAACATGGTTATCAGCAAAAATCAGCACGGTTTTATGAAGCACAGGTCGTGTCAAACTAACTTGATTGCATTCTACGAAGAAGTAAGTAGAAGTATAGATAGGGTGTTGCAGTGGATGTGATCTATTTGGACTTTGCCAAGGCATTTGATACAGTTCCACACAGAAGATTAGTGTTCAAACTCAAGGAAATCGGTCTAGATGAAAATGCTTGTTCTTGGGTAGAACATTGGCTTAAAAACGTACAAAGAGTACAAAGAGTACAAAGAGTTGTCGTTAATGGTAAATTTTCAAGCTGGACAGAGGTGGCAAGTGGTGTCCCTCAGGGGTCTGTTCTGGGACCCCTTCTATTTAACATGTTTATAAATGATCTTGAAGACAGCATTGAAAGTCATGTTTCAGTGTTTGCAGATGACACAAAACTTTGTAAAATAATACAATGTGAGCAAGATATTACTTTGCTGCAGAGGGATTTAGATAGACTGGAGGACTGGGCACTCAAATGGCAGATGAAATTTAATGTTGAAAAATGCAAAGTTATGCACTTCGGCCTAAAGAATACACAAGCAACGTATACCCTTAATTGAAGCGAATTGGGGATAACAACACACGAAAAGGACTTGGGAATTGTTATAGACAAACTATGCAACAATGTGCAATGTCAATCAGCAGTGGCCAAGGCCAGTAGGGTATTGTCATGCATGAAAAAGGGCATTCATTCTCGGGACGAGAATATCATTTTGCCTCTTTATAAATCACTGGTAAGACCACACATTGAATATGCTGTGCAATTTTGGGCACCTGTTCTAAAGAAGGATATTATGGCACTAGAAAAAGTGCAGAGGCGGGCTACACAATTAATAAAAGGAATGGAACATATCAGCTATGAAGAAATGTTAACAAATTTAAACCTATTTAGTTTAGAAAAACGTCGCCTGAGAGGGGATATGATAACATTATACAAATATATTCGAGGCCAATACAAACCATTGTGTGGAAATCTATTCACAAACCGGACTTTACATAGGACACGAGGTCATGCGTTTAGACTAGAAGAAAGAAGATTTCGTCTAAGGCAAAGGAAAGGTTTTTTTACTATAAGAACAATCAGGATGTGGAATTCTCTGCCTGAAGAAGTGGTTTTATCAGAGTCCATACAGATGTTCAAACAGCTACTAGATGCATACTTGCAAAAACAGAATATTCAAGGGTATAATCTTTCAATGTAGGGTAATAACTGCTTGATCCAAGGATAAATCTGACTGCCATTCTGGGGTCAAGAAGGATTTTTTTCCTAGCTTGTTGCAAAATTGGAAGTGCTTCAAACTGTTTTTTTTTTGCCTTCTTTTGGATCAACAGCAAAAAACATATGTGAGGAAGGCTGAACTTGATGGACGCAAGTCTCTTTTCAGCTATGTAACTATGTATACCAAATAATTCTAAGTAAATGCTTATAAGAATATTCATATAATTGTATAAAAATGCCCTAATGCATGTAAAACATAGATTGGTGGATTAAACATAAAAAATAGCAAAATATATTACAAAAATAACGTTTTTAATGATTAAGGTTTACAAAGACCAGATTTTCAATAGTTAAGATGACAGTCTCAATCAATAAAATATTTTCACATAACTAATCCATTAAAAAATGACAAATTCATCTCAGAATAACAAATTCATTCATCAGACAAAAATAATCAGAATAACAGGAATATCGAATTGATATGCTGGAAAGTATTTAGGATATATATGAAAAGATGTATATAAAAAACAAATCCCATGAAATCATAAAAATATTAGAATAGCTAAGACTCTAGATATTTCAATGGAATCAATCCATAAAAACCAGAATATCCAAATCTGCATTGAGACCGTCTGGAATTTCTGGAATTGAAATCTTTAATTTAAAAATCCATTCGGTCTCCTTCATGGCTAGTCGCTTTTCAATGTCGCCTCCTCTCCAATGGGGGGTGACTATGTCAATACCAATACAACTAAAATTCTCACATTTAAATTCCTTACAGTTGTTGCAATGCCTCCTTAGCTAATGATTTGTTTTCCAAGTTTGTGACTAAATAATCACTCAGTCTCCGTAGCCTTTATGAATTCGACTTGAGGGACTCGTCAATATGTATAATCACTGGGGCATGATCTGACCATGTCACATCCTTTATTTCAGATCTTAAAACACAAGAAATTTCCTGTTCACCCATTAAGAACTAGTCAAAACATTAATACATATTATACCTAGTTGAGTAATATGTATAGTCCTTCTCTCCTTCATGTTGAATGCGCCAGCAATCGAATAAGCCCTGTGAAGAAAGAAATTTTGAATAAGAGTCAGCTAGTTTTTCTCTAAAGTTATTTGGTTGCTTTCTCTGACAATATCTTGATCACAATCTAATACAAAATTCATATCCCCTCCTATGATCAGTCTACCTCTGACATTGTCTGAAATTTTTTTAGTTATTTTCCTCAAAAATTTAAGCTGTCCGGTGTTAGGGAAGTAAACATTTGCCAAAGTGTAAAACACATTAAGCGTACCCTTCCAGATCATGTACCTAGTAACCACCTCGTCGGTGCGGCAAGCCACACACATGTGAAAAAATACGGAGACGCCTCTAAATTTAGATCTGAACGTGGAATGAAACTGAAGAGGATAGTTTTTTTGCTAGAGTAGATGGAATCTCACCCTGTTTAAAAAGAGATGAATTGTAGATGAATAGTAAAAACATTTAAAAAAAAATTATAAAAAAAGAAGATAAAGATAAAAAAGTGAAAAATAAACATGAGGCTTAAGAGTTTTAATGTTCATATAAAAAGCAAGCCAGTCACTTAAACTTTCAGCATTAACAGGAACCAGGAGCCAGGAGCCATATGAAAACTCGTATGAAGAATCGGCATTCCATGGGTCACACCATCCACAGCCCACATCCACAACGAAATGCAGGAATCAGGAACCAGGAGCCGGCAGCAAAACAAGCAACATACGAAATTTCTTATTGGAAGCCAAAAACCGCAGACAGAATTCAGAAGTCAGGATCATTAGTAGTATGTTGAGGTATCATCTCCAGATGTCTGAACTTGTTCGGACGGTGAGGTGTCGTCATAGGCGATCGTTGTAAAGCTGTAGTTTTATCTTGTGGCAATGTTTGAATTTTATCCATTCCTTCTTCTGGGGAAACTATGGTATAATTGCGTCCATCCAAACGAAACAAAACCGGGAACCCCCATCGGTAGCATATATTTCTCTGAAGTAATTCAGAGGCGAGTTGCCCAAATTCTCTCCTTTTTTGCATCGTGTAAGGGGAAAAATCTTGACAAATTTTTATGTGACGGAATTAATTTGGAAACTCAGTAGATCTCAATGCCATCAGAAAATCTTCTTTCACTGTAAAAAAAGGAATCCTTGCGATTACATCTGTGACAGACCGACTGGGTGCCTCTGCCAATCGCTGCTTCCTAGTGCTTACCGAGTACCACAAGCACCGCACCAGACACCATCAGCACCGTTGTCCCCACTTCCAGCATTACAGCTTGGCTGGGGTCTCAACAATGATGGCCCCGCTTGTGTTAGTATGCGGCTGGGCTGCTCTGCTGCCTGACAGGTCGCGGCTTGCTGTGCACTGCGCCCCGCTCACGAGTAAGTCACTTTGCCACTAGAAGCGATCAGATCGCCCCGAGCCTGGAGACACGTCCCCCACAATGTTTGATTCATTTGCGGATAGCAAGAGCTAATGGAATCCCAGGTTAGTTGTAAAATCTTAAATACATACACTGGGAGGACGGCGTGGAACCATAACAACTATTACAAAATATCATGCCTACCAACAGTACCTAATTTGAAAGGACAGTCCAGATTTTTGCATCCTGTCCCACCATCCCGACTTAGTTGCCTGATGTCCCACGTCTGGGACACTAGGAAACTGTTCCCAGCAATCATTGCATGAGCGCATCATTACACATGCCCACGCTATGTTCAGAGCACCAGGACCCTGCAGAGAGTACTGAAAACCGTGCTCCCTTTAAGTCCTGCCCTCAGTGGGCAGGCTAACGATGATCAAAAATGAGATGGGTCAGGAGTATAACAGAACAATCAGGAACACAAGCCATGTTTTAACATAAATCAATCAAGTATGCACTACCCAGGCATAGTCAACCTTCGGCACTCCAGATGTTTTGGACTACACCTCCCACGATGCTTTGCCAGCATTATGGATGTAAGAGCATTATGGGGGATGTAGTCCACAACATCTGGAGTGCTTAAGGTTGCCTATCCCTGCACTTCACACTCAGAGACAGGTAAGACCAAGCAGGACAAGTGGAGAGAAGGATGGCTGCTAACACCCTTTCATTAGGTGTACCAACGGAATGTTTGAAAAGAAAAAAAAAAATACCATGTGTCATTGCACCATTGGAAAGTACTAAGCATCGCACAACATCAGTGGAACCTGTGTGATTGAATAACTCACAATCACTCCTGTCTTCACTTTCTACTTTTACACCTGGCTAACTTTTATTTATTTTTTTCACCGCTTTATATAATATCCCATACAAATGAACAATTAAGATAAAATTACAGCAGCTAATTGCTCACAGTTTTCTGAATAAAATGCTGGCGTTACCTAAAAAGCTTATTCAATGCAAATTATGCAACATTAACCTCTTAGTAGAAAGTTCAATGCATTCTAACAAGAAAACCATTTTCCTTTCATGCAAAATGAAATATGCATCCTTTACATATGCTCATTTCTTAATAGCCTTAGGTGGGCGTAAAGAAATTATTTTCATTTAAATTTAGTCTGGCACCTGTGAGGTTGTTCTTGGTGCAGTCATCTATCCTAATCTTGGGCTGTGACTCATTCGTTCCTAATACAGACTTGGATAGTGTAGAAAACCATCTGTTTTTTTTTTCTTCCTGCAAGAATCCCAATATCTTCCTAATATCCTTCTGTTAAATAAACAGATAGAGTGGGCTCATGCAAATCACAAACATATTACCAAAGTGAGAATTCAAAATGAATTTTAAATGTAACCTCAAAATAGCCAAACTGTAACGATTGTAATAATATATGTCAGCTATACTTTCATTTCGACTATTATGGCCTTTAAAGAACACTATAGCATTAGGAAGATAAATATGTATTCCTAATGCTATAACGTTCTTCTCCCTAGTTGGATTATTGGCGCCCTGCAAGGCTTAAAAATGAAGATTTACTTACCTCATATCCCAGGTTGGGCTGGGCTCACCACAGTCACCTTCCTTCTTGTAGATCATCAACAATTAAAACATGTTAAGGAGCATTGCATTTAGTGTCCCTTTAAAGAGGAACTTTGACTTTAAGCACCACAACTTTAGCTGAATTTAGCAGTTTTGGTGTATAGATCATGCCCCCTGCCGTCTCACTGCCCAATTCTCTGCCATTTAGGAGTTAAATCACTTTTTCTTCTGCTGAGGCAGCCCTAGCCACACCTCCCCTGGCTGTGACTGAAAAAGCCTGCATGACCCTGATGTAGAATTATTAAAAAATCTTTATTGAACTTGTATTGAATTATTGTACTAACTCCATTTTAACCTCACACTGTGACAGAACCTCCATTTTGTCCTCATTACCTGACTTCTCCATTTTGAGACTACATTACATGACAGAATTTCCCAGCACATTTAATACAATGAACAGAGACTGTATTCTCTATAAAGACATAGCTGACTCCGGAATTATTGAATCTCCTGTAACATGCAACAAAGTATAACCAAGGCCAGAGCCAAGGCCATGAGAACACTGTACTAATGAAATGTTCTATTCATAAGAGAACCTTGCACCTGACCACAAGACCTGATATCACTGACTGTGTAAAATGACGCTCAAGCCCCCCTTTCCACCGAGTAAACCTCATGCTAGGGAAGATGGCGCTTGAGCCCTCTGTCCCCACCCGTGTCCAGAACAATACCACCTATTGGTGGGTGGACACTTAGCTAACCACTTAGTTTTTGAGCCAATTAATTATATTGATAGGTGGACACTAACTCAGACACTTAACAATTAATCCAATTAATGATGTTTATTTACTGATATCTTGATCATCAATGATGACGCTGTCAGGGTTTCTTTGCTGTTTTAAACAGCAACCCTTTCTGTTTCAGTGATTTAGTTTTCAGCTGCAATTACTATGAGCTGCTTCTGCTTGTTGCCACGGTTACTCACCTGTGAGTAGTAATCAACCCTGCTGCTAATCAGTTCTGCCTATTTAAGCAGCTAAGCCCAGAACCTCCTTGCCCTTGCGTGGTTTCCTGTTCCCCAGAAGTCTCCTTGTTCCTGTGTTTCCTGTTTGCTCCTGGTTCCTGACTCCGGCCTTGTTCCTGACTCCGCTGCTCTCCGTGCTCCTGATCCTGGCTTGTCTGACTACCCGCTCTGGTGACTGACCCCTGCTTGATTCCTGGACTTTGCTTTTGTTATTTATTTGTTATTTATTAATAAAGGTGTGTTTGCATCTACTTCTGTCTCTGTCTGGTTCCTGGTCCCTGACAGACGCAAAATGCCTCTTAAAAGGGCCTGCGAGCCCGCTCTTGCTCCACTTGCCAATAAATTTCCTCGAAGTTATTTTAACCTGAACTCCGTGTGTCAGTCTGAATTACTTCAGCGTATATACGCAATTTAATTTTCTCTAATTTGGACAGGAACAGATAGACATTTAAACATCTTTGTTTATTTCTAAATTACACTATAACAAATTTGGCGCCCAACGTGGGGCCCCGGGCTATGTCTGGCCGGTGAGCCGTCCTAAGGAAGACGCTGTTGGACGGAGGAATCCGGGGGGAAGGAAAGGAGATTGATCACCTCCAGGTACACGGTAGAGACTTCTGCAGAGCCACCGGTATGTTCCGGCTCCTTTGATTGACCCGTCCACGTGTCTGTGACTGCTTCCCGGGAGGACATCAAAGACAGGTAATATCTTGCCCGGGGTCTCGTTACTCACTCTTTAACCTGCATTTAGTCTATCTGTTGCCTGGGTGTGTTTGTATTTGTATTGTGTGTTTGTATTGGCCTATTTTAGTTTAAGTGCCTCTGTTTGCCTGTTTGTCTGTTTACCCCTTTTGGGATAAAGGGGGGTGGACCTGCGGGGGTTTTGCCTGGGGTCCTCTGTTTGAGTGTTTGTCTTTTACCCCTTTTGGGATAAAGGGGGGTGGACCTGAGGGGTTTTGCCTGGGTCTTCTGTTTGAGTGTTTGTCTTTTTACCCCTTTTGGGATAAAGGGGGGTGGACCTGAGGGGATTTGCCTGGGTCTTCTGTTGCCTGTTTACTCCTTTTAGGAGACACGTGGCTGTGGCTGTAGGGAAAAAGGGGGGTGGACCTGTGGAAGTTTTCCTGGGGGTCTTCTTTGCCTGTTTACCTCTTTTAGGAGCCTCGTGGCTGTGGCTGTATGGAAAAAGAGGGGTGTTGGATCTGTGGAGATTGTGTAGACTCATAGTTTTCTGGGGATCCTTCTGGTGTCACTTTGATAGCCTAGCTAGCCTCATTGTGCACATAGCTCTGCTTGCAGAGAGGTGGTACCCTCCAGCTTTGAGCGCTGAGCTGGAGTCATTCCAATTGTTATTTGTGGTGCGTGGATTCGGGCAGGCATTGCTGTCTCCATCACCACGGGGTAGTGAGACTTATGAGTGGGTTCATAGGGGCACTACGAGGGTGAGGATAGAGGTGGCCACTCTTAGTGGACTGCTGTAACGAGGGAGGCATATGGATTTCGGACCGGTGTTAGCTGTTATCCTTGGCCGCTGGTAGTGAGACTTGAGGAAGTCGTTCTCCGAGCGGAGACACTACGAGATTGAGGGAGGTGACTACGGTCACGCGAGTAAAGGAAAGGAATTACTGTTGATTTCATTTGAACTGTGATGCATGCACTGTATTTCAATTGTATTATTGTTTGTTTGTCTAATTAGGAGTCATTCAAACTCCTGTGTCTGTCTCTAAAATTTCTCCTTACTTTTTACCTTTCCTACACTTCCTGAGTTATTACTCTATCCACTCCTATTTCTCTTAACAGAGAAGTGATTGGTCACACACTTCTCAACCCGCTCCAATCCGTGTCTACCACCTCGGGTAGGCGGATTCAGTGACTTGTCTACGTTTTGGGAAGACGCACTTGAGGGGGACCCACCCTTCTTGAGTGGCAGTCGAGCATTGTAGACGTTCTGTTTCATTTTTTCTTTCCTTTCCCTGTATCTGGGACGCCTGTATAAGGGAAAGGGGAATATGGGGCAGGAATTGAGTAGGCCCAGTAAGGGCTGGCTCGCATGTGATTTAGTTGAAGACAGAGAGGGAGAGGAGATGGTTAAAGGTGTTGAAAGAATTGCTAAAGTGTGTAAAATTGCTGTGCCTTCATGTGGTAGATTGCAGCCAGAAAGCTGGCGTAGATTACTGACAGAGAAGAAAGGCAAGCTTACAGATAACGATTTATTAAAGACTGCTGAAGCGTGGTACAGAGTAGCGAAGGCTATTCAGCAGGAAGGTTGGGTTGAGGAAGAAATAAATCACAAGGGTGTGAAATTGTTTGTGTATCATAATAACTGTGTTGCTGGGGTATTCCCTCAGCCAGCGCCCCAAAATGGCGCCCAGGGTATGTCTATCCCCAAGGTTCAGTCAGCAATAGGTGATAGCCAGCTGACTATGTTCCCCACTCCCAATCCTCCCGATGCCCATCCCGTCACCTCCCCTGTCTGCCCGGTCCTGAATTCTGATGCATCTTTCTTTTCCCCTTCCCCGTCTCTAACATTCCCATCATCCTCATCCATCCCCACACTACCTTCTGTACCTAATCCCAATATTTTATCTGCCATTTCTTCTCTACACTCTCCCTCCGTTAACATTCCTACCCTCCCATCTGCATCCGCCCAACTAATTAACCCCTCCTCCCTTGCTGCTGCCAATCCTACTACACCTGCTCTGGCTCCTCCTTCTACACCCACGTCTACTAATTCCTCTCCGTCCTCTCCCTTACCCGCCCCTACCACGGCCCAAGTTCCCACCCCCTTCCCAAATCCCTACCCAACTCTCCTGCCCTCCCCAGGTTCCGCCCCGGTCCCCACCCAGATGGCTTGGCCATACCCCTTCCCATACCCCATGTCCCTGCCCTATCCAAATTACCCATACCCCCTTCCCCAAGCTACTCCCCAGGTTCCGGTCATGCCCAGTCCGGCACAGTTTGCCCCGGATGTGCCCACATCCAACATGGCCGCCACTTCTTCCCTTAACCCCAATGCAGCTTCCTTTCACGCCTCCAATATGGCGGCCCCCAGTCATTCAGCACCCCTGATGCCGGTGCTTCCCGGGGACTACTTATCCCAAGACCATGACCCACTAGCCACCCCCGCAGCTGGGACTCCCTCCCATCCCCCGGTTCTGTCACCTCAAGCGGTCCCCTCACACAGAAGGGCCCAAATCGTAGAAATAGAAGAGGAAGAGGATGACAGGGTATCCCAGGACTCATCGGAGGCTGCGGGAGCCCCGGCCCACCGCTCCATCGATGATCCTTTTGGACATAAGGGTCGGGGAGAACGGGCCCCACCTAAATATGTTGCCTTTAATCCCACCCAAGCTAGTGCTTTAATGAAATCACTCCCTGACCCAGAAAAGCAGCCTATGCCTTTTTACCGAGGGATAGTTCAAATTCAAAAGACTTATTCCGCAGCATGGCGTGATTTACTAAGTATTTGTGCTATTAAAGCCGGGGATGCATACTGGCCCAGCATGGCCCGCCACCTCAGTACAGATCTGCTTGTAAGTGATGTTGATTACCCCTCCGGAGTAACTTTTTGCAACCAATTGAAAGACTGGGCTAAGGACAAACTTGCAGATCAGGCTGCTGGCCTCACTGATGTTATACAGGATAAAGGAGAATAAGTGGAAAGGTTTCATGCAAGACTGTATCAAATGTTTACAGATTTGGGATTTGATCTTACTGATAAGATTCATTCACAAATGCTGTCTGGTGCATTTGTCCAAGGTGTTAAAGACTCCATACGCAAGGGAATCATTGCTGCACGCCCTGAATATAAGGTTGTTCCTCTGGATACTTTACTCTTGGTTGCTAGAGGTCTGGAATCTGCCCAGACCCCCAGAAGGCCCAGTTCAGCTCCTCTCATGGTGTCCCGCACTACCCCTGTTCCCAAAGGCACCAAACCAGAGGATGGATATTGCTTTAATTGCAAGGCTAAAGGACATTTTAAAAATGATTGCCCAGAACCTAAGAGGGAGCCCAAAAAGATGTCCAAGCCTGCCCCAGGCCCCAAGGCCACAACAACGGTTCCAATAGTTGAGGAACCTGATGATTAGGAAATTGGCAAGCCTGTGTCATTGACCCCTGTCATGGCAGTGTCTACAGGGGATAAGGGGGGGCCACTTGCCACAGTGACTTTACCCATTGAGGGTCAACCTACCACATTTCTTGTTGACACAGGTGCAGCCCGAAGTGTTCTACGAGAGCAAGACCTGCCAGACCCATCTTTTCTGTCAAACATTGATGTCTCTTGTGTTGGAGTGGATGGCCAACCAAGACACAGTCCTTTAACAACTCCACTACGAGTTGGCACTAGCCTGCTTGCTCGTTTTGTGGTATCCTCCACATGCCCAATTAACCTGTTAGGCGCTGATGTCCTCTCACGCCTGCAGGCATCTATCACCTTCACTCCAGATGGACAAGTAGAAATGTCTACACCTCTATCTGAATCAGACACCTCAGCCTTGTGCTCCCTACCTCTGATGCTGCATTTAGAAGAACCCCGTGGGGTAGCAGCAGAACAGAGGTCCAACTTTCCAGATGTGTTAAAAGCAAAGGTGCCTGCTAAATTATGGTCCTCAGGCCCAGAGGATATAGGTCACCTAAATGTCCCACCTGTGGTGGTAAAGCTTATTCCAGGAGCTAAGTTACCAAGAAAACCACAATATCCTTTAAAACCAGCACAGGCTGCAGCCATTTCAATTCAAATCAAAGCACTCTTGGAGAAGGGTGCTCTAGTGAAATGTAAATCAGAATGTAATACTCCATTATTTCCTGTGAAGAAGAAAACTCCAAAAGGTGAGCCAGAAAAGTACAGGATGGTTCAGGATCTCCGTGCTGTCAATGAAGCAACTGTCCTGGACACCCCTCTTGTACCAAACCCTCACACTCTGCTCTCTGGAGTCCCACCATCTGCAAAGTATTTCACAGTTATTGATCTGGCTAATGCCTTCTTCAGTGTTCCACTGGATGCAACCTGTCAATACCTGTTTGCTTTCACCCATGAGATGCAACAGTATACCTGGACTGTCATGCCCCAAGGGGCACAAAATTCTCCAAGTCAATTTGCAAGAGCCATGTGCTCCATCCTTGACCCATGGCAAGCTGAACACCCAGAAGTTGTCTTGCTCCAGTATGTGGATGATTTACTGCTCTGTGGAGATGATATACCCACAACTGAAGACTGTTCAATTAGTCTCCTTTGCTATTTAGCAGAACAAGGATGCAAAGCTTCACTCCACAAGCTGCAGTTCTGTCAACCCTCAGTAATTTTCCTTGGTCATTGCCTATCTCAAGGTACCAGACATCTCACTCGGGACCGAGTAAGAGCAGTACTGGATATCCCACCTCCAAGGACTTCAAAATCTCTTCATGCCTTTTTAGGCCTCATTTCCTACTGCAGAGCATGGATCCCAGAAGCCTCTCTGCTTATGCAACCTCTCTATGATGCACTCAAGTCAGACCCATTCTGCCTGACCAATGAAGCCCTGGATAATTTCAACTCTCTAAAACGTGCCATTGCTTCTGCTCCTGCTTTGGGCCTACCAGACTATACTAAACCCTTCAAATTGTTTGTCTCTGAAAGACAAGGCCATGCTACAGGAGTTCTTACCCAAACTAATGATTTAAGAGGCCGCCAAAGGCCTATTGGATATTTTTCCTGCCAGCTGGATATTGTGGCCAGAGGGACTCCTTCCTGCCTTAGGGCTGTTTTTGCTGCAAGAGAACTTATTGAAAGAACAGCAGACCTGGTCCTCGGCCACCCTCTGGTTGTTTTGGCCCCTCATGACATCTCTGCCATTATCAACCAAGTCCAGCTCAAGCACGTGTCTCCTGCCAGACACCTGCGTCTACAATGTCATCTTCTTCTGCCTGACAACATTTCCATACAAAGATGTCAAGTTCTTAATCCATCCACTCTTCTTCCACTCCCTGAGGGGGGTATCTACTATGGGTTTATCATGGATGAAACCTACATCTACCTTCTCTGCGGGTGCATCAAGAGAATGCATCCAGATTTAACATTCCATGAAGAAAATACACCTCTTTGTGAAGGCCCGGATTACGCCTTCTGTACCATGTGGTACAAGCCAAACATTACTCCTGAACCTTGCTATGAAGATGAGCTTTATCACTGGATAGAGGTGAAGCTCACTGCTCAAGATTTCTATTGTGACTCTGAAGGCAATAGCATGGTCCTGATCCAACTACCTCCAGAACTCAATTACCTGTACCGTCATTGGGATATTGCTATCCCACATGTCCCCGTTACCAAGTTAAAAACAAGGTCATGGAATGATCTTGGGCCCATGGCAAAATTATGGGCCACCATGGATGAATCACAGCTACAGGAAAATGGTATTGCCAAATACCCAACAACTGATCTTCTTGAAGCATGGCCGCGCCATTTCCTGGAAAAAGAATTTCAAGATCTGGTCATAGTGAATGATTATGACCCAGAAACACCTCATGACTGTTTTGAACAGATGAAAATGGAAACAATACACTTACCAACTGTGCATGAGAATCCATTACCAAATCCTGATTTTACCCTGTTTGTGGACGGTTCAAGGTATGCCGATGAAGAAGGAAAGTACCATACAGGATATGCCGTAACCACAACAGATGAAGTTATCAAGTCATCACCCTTACCACCTGCGATGTCTGCGCAGGAAGCTGAATTACAAGCCCTGACTTCAGCATGCAAAATTTCCGAAGGAAAACGTGCCAACATCTATACAGATTCAAGATATGCTCTGGGTGTGGCACATGACTTCGGCCTCATTTGGAAGACAAGAGGATTTCTCACCACTGCCGGTACACCAGTCAAACACAGCTCTGCAATCAAGGAGCTAATGGATGCCCTCCTACTCCCTGAAGAAGTGGCCGTTTTGAAAGTCAAGGCACATGGGAAGTTGGATACAGATGAAGCAAAGGGCAACCATTTGGCTGATCAGGCTGCTAAGCAAGCAGCCAGAGATTTGCAGGAAGTGGATGAAGAAGTGTCCAGACAAGAAGAAGAAGTTCCTATTTTTACCTTGCAAACCCTTCCTACGGATCTAAGAATTTTGCGAGAACAGCAAGCTGCAATTACACCTGAAGAAATCCAGAAATGGAAGAAGAAAGGAGCTATCCTAAAGGACGGGATATACTACAACAACTTTAAATTCTGCCTTCCAAAAAATTTATATCCAGCAGTTGTCCAATGGGCACATGGACCTGCACATTTGTCAAAAGACCTAATGGCCGCCCTTATACAGAAGTATTATGAAGCACCTGGAATCACAACATTGATCAACAGCTTCTGTAGGGCCTGTGTCATTTGCGCAAAATGCAATCCAGGAAAACCAATTAAGGTGCCTTCAAAACAACTGGCAAAACCCATGTACCCATTGCAGAGAATTCAAATTGATCACATACAAATGCCCAAGAGTGGGTCTCATGAATATGCACTAGTAATAGTGGACATGTTCTCAGGCTGGCCAGAAGCCTACCCAGTGGCCAATATCACTGCAAAAACAACCGCAAGACGTCTACTTACAGATATTGTATGTAGATTTGGACTTCCAGAAGTCATTGAAAGTGATCAGGGCCCAGCTTTTACAGCAACAGTGACTAAAGAAATTTGGACTGCTCTGGGGGTGACCCTAGCCTTTCACACCCCTTACCACCCACAAAGTAGTGGTAAAGTAGAGCGCATGAACGGCACCTTAAAAGCCAGAATGTTAAAAATGTCACAAGAAACAAAGATGCCCTGGCCAGAAAGCCTGTCAATAGCCTTATTCAGCGTTAGGCACACACCTAGAGGGAAGCACTCATTATCCCCATATGAGATTCTATTTGGGACAGCACCCAGACTAGGTTGTTATTATCCGCAACAGTTACAGCTTCAATCAGATGTTTTAGTAGACTATGTAACTGAACTTGCAAGTGCCTTAAACAAAATACATGCCCAAGTTTTCTCTTCAATTCCAGATCCCGATTTGGATACAGGTACCCACAACCTGCTTCCCGGAGATTGGGTTCTGGTCAAGAAATTTGTGCGGAAAAATACCCTGGAACCAAGATTTGACGGTCCATTCCAAGTTCTCCTGATCACCGCAACCTCCGTCAAATTGGCCGGCAGGCCACATTGGATCCACGCTTCCCACTGCAAGAAGTCTCCTGCCCCAGAGGAAGCAGATACCGCTCAACCATGTACCTCTGGTACATCATCTCCTTAATTAGTCTAATTAAGGCCCAGCAGGTAGCCATCACCAAAGATGTTAGTGGGTACACTTTCTGGTATAATTCATCATGTACCCATGTGGCTACCTATACCTTTGATTATTGTGATATCGTAGAATGCCCATTCCCTACATCACAAATTCAGAATATCTATAGAGATATCCCTCATGCAAAAGACCCATATGTTTGTGTAGTTGACAAACAATGGGGGCACAATTGTGACCATTGGGGGGCGGCGGGATGGAATGCCGGGCCCGCCTGGGGTTACAAACCAAAAAGTGCCTTATCTAAAGTAGATGATCATGGTAGATTCCTTCTCCAGAGAATGACTTTGAGAAAGCCTGGGGGGGGGGGGGGGGGGGGGTACACCAATGAAATGAATCCTCAATATTGAGCATCCAAGTCCAACAGATGCAGACCAATATGTAATGGGAATGTATTGGAAAAAGGGTTCCTATAACAAGTTAGGGCATTTCTACCTCAAAGATATGTGCAACTCTTCTGAGTGGCAAGGGGCCACCCATATGGTCCCTAATCCATTAAAACCACACATCCAGACTTTTCAAGACATGATGGCCATTGCTAACCCCACCTTTGAAGATACCATGGCCGCTGAAACAGGTTTTAATGATGTTAATTTATGGTTAGAATGGATGAAATATAATGCCAATAAGCATAACAAGACCGCATGCTATGTGTGTGGCGGTGCCCGGCCTCATCTGGGCACCGTGCCTTTAACCCTGCCAGTAGATATAGAAGAATGTGTTTTGAGTCTTTTTGCCTATCACTACGATTTCAACAGGTCCATATGTAAAGCATGGACAGTAGAGTATCCTCTTCTAACCAAGGATGTCAAACCCCCAGATGGTATTACAGTATATAAAGGTAATTACACTTGTTATGCTAATTATGATGGAATTGGTAGATTCTTGGGTAACTTCTCTAAGGGGTATTGTGCTACCTACAGAAATGTCTCCATGAACTTGTTGCAGTTTCATACTAGATCATTAGGGGATATTTACTGGTTGTGTGGGGATCTACAGCTAAGATCCAGAATGGACAAAGAATGGTGGGGGGAGTGTACTTTGGCTAAAGCCATCATGCCCATACACATTATCTCTGACACACACCTCAACACCCATGAGTCCAGACACACCCCAGCTAAGGTTAAGCGCGAAGCCCCAGTAAAAGGAAGTTTTGATCCTCACATTTATATTGATGCCATTGGGGTGCCTAGGGGGGTGCCCAATGAATTTAAAGCAAGAGATGAAGTTGCCGCAGGATTTGAATCACTTTTTACCATAGTTACCGCAAACACGAATTTAAATTGGATAAATTACATTTATTATAACCAACAGCGCTTTGTTAATTATACCAGAGATGCCCTCCAGGGATTAGCCGAACAGTTGCAGGCCACATCCCAAATGGCCTTCCAGAATAGAATGGCCTTAGATATGATTCTAGCCGAAAAAGGAGGAGTATGTAAAATTTTGCCCGACACCATGACATGTTGTACCTACATCCCAGAAAACACAGGCCCTAATGGTAAAGTTACCTTAGCCATAGAAAAATTGAATGAGCTCTCTGAAGAGTTAAAAAGAAATTCTGGGATAACAGATCCCTGGGACAGATGGTTTGGTTGGATGACAGGATGGCAAAGGGCTTTAATGCATATTGGTATAGCAATACTAATTTTTCTTTTTATCTTTGCTCTTCTCTTTTGTTGTGTCCTCCCTTGTCTGAGAAAATCCCTCATGAAGACTGTTGACCAAGCGGCACCCACTTTCACGCATCTATAAGTTGATGACCAAGATTTCCAAGATCTCAACTCACCCTGTTTACCGCTGCAAACTATCCCTTTTGTTGAAAAAGTGCGAGAGTTCTAGGAAGGGACCAGCTTAGGGACAGCATCTGTCAGTGAATGGTAAAGGCCCCGTGTGGAGAAGTGGTGGGCAAGCCACCATGGGCCACCTATGGGAGTGAAGTGTTCGAGAGCCATACTGACGATGGGTTAGCCTATTAGGGTCAGAGTTAGGGACAGAATTGCACTTTGCATTAACACCTAGCTAGCGGCCACGGGGTTTCTGTGCCTTTGGGCTAACACGTCTTCTGGTATTAACAAATAAAGTTTATCTCTTAGAATCTAACATTTCCTAGGGGGGACTGATGTAGAATTATTAAAAAATCTTTATTGAACTTGTATTGAATTATTGTACTAACTCCATTTTAACCTCACACTGTGACAGAACATCCATTTTGTCCTCATTACCTGACTTCTCCATTTTGAGACTACATTACATGACAGAATTTCCCAGCACATTTAATACAATGAACAGAGACTGTATTCTCTATAAAGACATAGCTGACTCCGGAATTATTGAATCTCCTGTAACATGCAACAAAGTATAACCAAGGCCAGAGCCAAGGCCATGAGAACACTGTACTAATGAAATGTTCTATTCATAAGAGAACCTTGCACCTGACCACAAGACCTGATATCACTGACTGTGTAAAATGACGCTCAAGCCCCCCTTTCCACCGAGTAAACCGCATGCTAGGGAAGATGGCGCTTGAGCCCTCTGTCCCCACCCGTGTCCAGAACAATACCACCTATTGGTGGGTGGACACTTAGCTAACCACTTAGTTTTTGAGCCAATTAATTATATTGATAGGTGGACACTAACTCAGACACTTAAAAGTTATGGTAAAGTTGTTATGGTGACTACAGTGTCCCTTTAAATTCACTTTGAATTTTCACTTTAGTGAATAACATTTTAACCCCTTAAGGACACATGACGTGCCTGACACGTCATGATTCCCTTTTATTCCAGAAGTTTGGTCCTTAAGGGGTTAAATATATATGACAATTTTCAGACATTGAAGAATTTATATTTTTAGTATAAAATATTTTATGACAAAATGTACAAAGAAAAAGAATGAATATTTGACTTTAATTGAAAAAGTTTTTTTTTGTTGTTGTTGTTGTTGAAAGTTTAATGATAAATACAAAATACATTTATATTTCAGCCGGAAATTCAATCCAGTTTGGCTACTCTGAGCTTAAATTAGAAAATTCCCTTTTAATTCAGGACAATTCTCACATTATGAAACCATATACATGGTTATTTACTAATCTCTCATTTAAAACTTAGAATCTGTGAAGGTCAGCTTAATGCTAATAGACGTAGAAGAAGACTTGAGTATGCAAGGTTTTCCTGGAACTATAACCGAACTGGAGTGTGTTTATACAGGCAGTCATGAACCACACATGACAGCTTATCTCATTAAGGAACACAAACAAATGGACCACCACTAAAAAAAAGTAGAATTCACAAAACATTGGCCTGAAGAAAACTCTGTTTTTCTTTTTTTTTCTCAGTAAAGTGAGAATTCAAAGTAAATTTCAATATTAAGGCCAGAGTAACTGGACTGGAAGTTTAACTGACTTAGATAATTTATTCTGACCTTAAATTTGAAACTCACTTTAAATTCTCTTGGAATGCACTTAATTCAGTGTATAACCCTAAATAGCGTGAACAGAACTGGTCTGGAATCATGGTGGAAGGGAAAAAGCTGTACTTTATAGAATAAACCAGGTATGCTTATTCCAACAGTGTTGAAGCATTGCCTGAGTTAAGGTAAACATGCTTATATTAGTGGTTAAAATGGATTTTATTAATATTATTATGGAAGAGAAAGACCATCCTTAAAGGGCCACTCTACACTTCAAATCATAAAAAAATAATGTAAATCACTATTTAGTAGATACACCCCCAATTAATACATGTATGCATTTTTCATGCTTGTATTCATTGATGGCATACCTTAAAAGGGCTTGCCAAGGCTGAGATACTTACGAACTGCAGACTTTGCAAGCTCTCCCCTCTTCCCCGGAAGAGTATTTCAGTCTCTTCACAGGGAACACACACTCACGCTTGCTCGAATACACACACTGTGCACAGTGTTTAGAAAGAATGCTAGGCTGATCTGAGGTCTGAGAAGAGGTATGCAGAAGAAACTAACGGAAGCAGCAAGCAATCCTCCTTGGCCAGGGGTGTGATTCATTATTTAGTATTAAAAGTGCCTATTTCTCTTAGAAACCGAAAACATTTATAAAGTGTTTCTGAAAATTGGATACTCCCCACTCATAAAGAACTTCAGCAAGCTGAAGTGCTTTAAGGATGTGGAGTGATCCTTTAATTTCAGTGATGACTTATAACAGGGGTCCTCAAACTCCGCCCCCCCCCCCAGATGTTGCTGAACTACAACTCCCATGATTCTTTGAACCACATAGATAACCAGAGAATCATGGGAGATGTAGTTCAGCAACATCTGGGGGACCGGAGTTTGAGGACCCCTGACTTATAATTACAATCAGATTTATATGACAGCAAGGTACGCCCTATATTTTCACCATAAGTAGGTCTGTAGAACCCTGATAATGGCACATTGGGAAGAGCAATTACAATTAGAGGTAAGAAGTTTGCTTAAGAATATCATTACATTATTTATGCTTTTTTTCCATTAATAATTATCTGGTCCTGGTCCCTATACTGAAGACCAATAAGTGCTGTTTGGCAGATAAAGATGAATGAACACATTCTAATATCAAAGCTCACATAACACACTACAGTGACTCATTATGATACTATTCAGCTATTTATTTGCGATGCAAATAAATGGAAGAAAACACCATATTTAATGCAAGAAGTGCTAATGAATGCTTAAATAATATCTTGGAATATGACACTCGTATGTAATAAGACCTGCCAAATCTGAAATCATTTTAATGCTCACGATCTATATTTTTAAACCCCAGCTGATATGTTCTAGTAAAGCGTGATTTTGTAAAAAAATTTTTACAAGTGCCGTATAAATTTAACAATTCGTAACATTTTTGTTCTAGACACTTTTTTTTTTTTTATTGGAATTCATTTACTGCCCAGTTTAACATGAATCATCTCATTGTGCTTTATGAAAGGTAGGTCTAGATTGCCAGATAGTGTGAGAAATTTCACAGTGTGGCTTCATTAAACTGCACTTTATGGGTAAAAGTCGATAACAGCAAATGGAATTGTTCAGACACCTGTCTAGCAGTGTAGGAACAATGAAATACACGGATTCATTCAGCAAAACACAATGGATACTAAAAATTCCATAGAATTTAAATGGATAAAAACGGCAGTGAACTTTGTAACATATATACACAGCTTTGTGTCCAAGTGTTGTAGATAGTCCTTATCACAGTCTGGTCAATAAAGATGCTATGCGAGCATGGAATGTCCTGCTTATTTAACTTTTACAGAACACTGCAGGCTTGCATTTGTTAAAGTAACACTCCAACATTAGACATTAATATATTAATTTCTAATGCTGACCTACATATATTCCTCTAAAAACTAGCAAGTCACTTACTATCAAGTATGTCAACCCTGCACGCAGAGCTTAAACCTACACTATCAAGAGTGAAGTAAAGGTATATGACCATACCTTAGAGTGGCCTGGCTTAATGCAAAATATCAAAATCAAGGAGAAAAAGTCCAAGTTCAGGGAATCAAAAAACAAACAAACATACTAACAAAAAGCCAAGCCAGGTAAAGGAGTACAGAGATCCGAACAAGTCAAAATAGATAACCAGGAAAACACAGATATGTACGAACACACTAATGGGATCACAAAGAAACCACAACAGGGCACTGAGCATATGTAAAACTCAAGTATTTACAGATTTAGGTCTACTTGATAGCCACACGTCCAAAATGGAAGTAGAGATTGAAGGCGCAATTCCGCATCATTGAAATCATAACATTGATGCACGGACTTTGCATCATAAAAAGGGGGCAACATTCGGTGTCGAAAACGCTGGCAGAGGAGCCAAAAGGGAGAAGATGGCTTGGTGCCGACTTAGTGAGGTGACAGGCACAGAAAAAGGGTATGTATCCTTACACTTACCTCTAAATCAGCAGCAAGACTGCTTTCTTAATGTTCCTCCACTAAGCCCCTCGGAGATCATCACTAGTGATCCAAAGCCCAGTCAATGCTTCTCGTAGAGCATAAGTGACAATCACCACATTCCATCAATAGAATGTCACTCATACAGGAGCATCGGATACAATGCTTCTCTAAGAGAGGCCCACACTTCCACTCTGAAGAAGCGCTCTTCTTGAGTGAAGAAAACTCACCCAGCTGTCTGATTGACAGCCAGGAGAGGGGATTTTAGGGAATTCATAAAAATGCTGATTTCTCTTGAAATTGACACTTTTATAAAATAGATAGAGGGGGCATGCTTTTCACTCTAAAAGCACTTCCATAAGTTCAATGGTATTTGGAGTTTTTCTGTAAGCAATCAGGTCATCCATTTTGAAAATAGCGTGTTTGAGTTGCCAGCTTATCCTGTCACAGTAGATGTGATATGTGATGAGACCCATTCACTTTTCTGTCATTGTACAGGTTGGCTTCAGTGAATTTGGCAGCTGAAGTCAATCCCAATGCCAATCCCCTGGTGCAATCCCTGTATTCAGTGTTAAACTGTTTTCGAATGGATTCAAAGAAATGAGGGTCCTTGAGCTTCTGCAGACCGACACTTCTCTACTTCTTGTTGATTGGGCTAGTACTTTTCCATTAGCACAGGGTCGGATTTCCCATTAGGTAGATTAGGCAGCCGCTTGTCCTGTAGAGGGACACATGTTTTCAGCACCTATAATGTGCCTTACGTGTATAATTGGATTGTCAGGGAGATATAATAATAGAGTTACAAGTACAGGTACAGTTATAGAGGGTGTGTCAGTGCTGCATCAGAGGCAGCGAGGGACCTGTTATCTCCCTGCCCTGCTCCCTCGTGCCACGATGGCTGTCTACTGATGCCGGGAGCTGGAATGACGTTATATTACGGCTGCGGCAGCATCAGCAAATCGCGCGCGAGGGAGCAGAGCAGAGCGATTAGATCTCCCTCTCCGCCTCTGATAGTGTATGTGTGTGTATGAATGTGTTTATGGGTGTGTGTGTGTGTGTGTATGAGTGTATGTATGAGTGTATGTGGGTGTAGGTGTATGTGTATGTGATTTTTTGTCAAATCCGTGAGAGTCGGTTGGTCATTGAGTGTGTGTGACTATCAGTGTGTCTGTTAATGAATGTCTGTTGATGTGTGTGTCTGTTAATGAGTAAGTGTATGCCAGTGAATGTGTGTGTGTCAAATCAGTGAGTTTGTGTCTGTCAATGACATTAGTGTATGTGTGACTGTCAGTGTGCATCTGCCATTGTGTGTCAGATCAGTAAGTCTGTGTCTGTCAGTAACGTCTGTGTGTTTGTCATTGAGTGTGTGTGAAGGTGTGACTGTCAGTGTGTATCAGCCAGTGTGTGTCTGTCAGTGAATGTGTGTGTGTCTGACTCATAGTGTATGACTCATAGTGTGTGCTTAAAGGGACACTATAGGCACCCAGGACACTTCAGCTCATTGAGGTGGTCTGGGTGCAGTGTCCCAGTCCCCTTAACCCTTACAAGTGAAATTATTGTTTCTCAGAAGTCCTGAGGGACTTGCGGGTGGTTAGGCAACCAAACGCCGCCTAACTGATGCTTGACGTCCTCACACTGTAATTGAGGACATCCTGCCCCTGCTAAATCCCCATAAGAAAATGCAAATATTACAAGGTTTAAAATGCAAAGTTGTATTTTTTAAACTCTGTACTTTGTCTTTAAGATATTGCAAACTGACAAGGTGTTAGAAATTAAACATATTGTTTTTCATACATGTTTCTTTAATCAATAACCTCTTACCTACTTTTAGTGCATAATATGCTGCATAGTTATAACTTATGGCACTTTGTCTTAGCTTAATACAAAAACAAGTAATGCATAACATCTTCAAGGCTATGCTACGTCATCAGACTTTAAGGTTAGCCCTGCTAAGTTCTATGCTTTAAGACGTTATAGGGGTAAATAGGGCACCAGCTGCGGTTACAAATTGATACAATGCTTTCCTATGAGAAGCCTAATGCAAGCACGGAGGAGGAGCCTGACCCAGCACCGGGGGACACTAGCGCTGGACTCAGGTAAGGAACTGAAGGGGTTTTAACCCCTTCAGTGCCGAGTGGGTGGCAGGGTTGCACAAGGTAGGGGGGCACTATATGGAACTATAGTGGCAGGAAAACAGCTTTACTTTTCTGGCACTATAGTATCCCTTTAAAAGGAGTAGGAAAAGAGGAAGAGATGGGTTCTTAATCAGGAAGAGGTGCAGCCTTGACAGGAAGGGGTGGGGCAAATTTAGATTAGGGAGTGCCAAGGTTTAGTCATGCCTAGGGCAGCATGAAACCAAAATACACGCTGACTCTGACCTATTATTGGCACCTGCTTTACTTGAGCATCAGGGCCGGTGCAAGGATTTCTGCCACCCTAGGCAAAGATCCATTTTTGACAGACAGACAGACAGACACACACACATACACACAGACACTCACTGACAGACATACACTCACTCACTGACATACAATCACACACACAACTACTCACTGACATACATACATACACTCACTCACTGACAGACACACACACAGGCAGACACTCACTGACACACACACAGACAGTCAAACACTCACACACTCACTGATACACACTCACACACCAGCATGGCTACCTCCTGGCCCCCCTGTGATAGGGCTCCTCTCGGCGCCCCCACCTTCAGGCACCTTGAGGATCAGCCCAGTGCTGGGGGCGGCTTAATAGACGCTCACCCAGCTCTGTGGCCCCAGACAGGAGCAGGCAGCACACCAGGAAACACACCAGGAATATCTGTTACATTCAAGTAAATTTGATTGAAACAGTATCAGCTATTACTACTTGAAAAAAAACAAAAAAAACTTATGATGTGTTTTATGTTTACTAAATATAGTGCCATTGCAGTATTTATAAAAGGTAGACAAATGATGCCATATTTGATTATATATTGAACGTTTCTCTAGATTGACTGAGCATGATTTATAAGTCAAACAGGATGCAATATTGCCTTCCTGCCACTTTGACTTTGTAAATCCCTTGAAGTATAACTATTAAATTTGACATTAAATCGTTGGGAGCATAAAATTGTCATGTGCAATGAATGACATGTTTATTTGCAGAACACAGAGCCCCCTCAGGTGAGAAAATGTAAGTTTTAAAATGAGGAAAATATTTTAAGTAATTATAGTTCACTTGCTGAGTATATCATGGATTGCATATTGTAGCAGTGTAACCATATACATTTGAGATTGTTTGGTATTACTCTGAACATATGTACAAATGTCAAATTTTGCCAAAAAAACATTAGTAAGAAAGGAAGTCAAGTAGGAAAGGATGAGAAGGGAGTAGACAAACAGGAAAAAAAGAGAAACTAAAGGAGGAACGGAGAAGGAAAGAAAAAGGATGAAAGGAAATTTGAAAAAAGGAGTGCGGAAGGGAAAAAAAACAAGGGAAAAGGAAGGTTTGAAAAGGATGGGAGAGAGAGAGAGGAGATGGAATGTAAACAATATTATTTAAAGAAACACAGAAAGGAATGAGGGATAGAAAAAGAAAATAGAAAATGGAAAATAAAAGGAATTAAATAGGATGAAGAAAAAATGAAAACAGTGAGAAAGACAGAACAAAAATGAGACAAAGGAAATGCACGTACTTTCATATTTAGTCCTTGTGCATCTCACCTGGGTCTTTGGCTTTCGTATTAAACTTAGACGTTTGGTAGTTGTCGGTTTTATAGCCGTTCTAATATTTCACATACTGAATTTGCAAGTAAAGCGTCACTGTATTTTTGTCACTCTTGAACTTGCTTTCTTTCTCTATAGCCTAACATATTTTGTTTGTTCAAACCAATCAAAACTTGATCTACAATAATATAAATTAAGCATACGGCAAGGACAACATGAAAAAAAAGCAATTAAATCTACAGCCTTTTCAAGCTACTAAGAAAAAAAAAAAAGTTATTATTGGCCTGTTCGTTAACCAAACCCCCAGTAATACCTGCTTTCTGTCATTGCTGGCTGTAAGATGCGTACTTTCGCTTACGGCTCTGATCGAACAAGATAATTTTTCAGATGAGAAAAAAAACTGTAGCTAATGACAATTCCATTTGTGTTGTTTTACCTAAAGCACATTTATTTCAGCTGGATAATTATTATAACAAGTGGATTTTCAGTGAGCCAGATAATGCACTACCCACAGACTCCAATAATAGGCTAATTAAAATGTAAATTCCTCAGTCAGGCAACTAAATCAAATCTGATCTTCTGGTGTCTGTTTAGTGGCTACTAGCTGTATAACAGTCATGGAATAGTCTTCTTGTCTCTTGCAGAGTCAAATCTCCCCAGAATGGTCAAGGTCGGTATCTGATGATTTTATAGTGTAGGATGCGTTATGCAGGTGAGAATCGCTAAAATCACTTCAACATGCCTGCACTTTGCTCAATTTGATATCCTTATGTAGTTTCGACTCTTGAGATATTGAGGACAAGGTTTATAAGAAGTAAGTATAAGAAGGAGAACCCATCTTGGAGAAATTAGCGACAATTTCAATCATTTTTTTCTACCCAAGAGATTCAAAGCACTCAGCAACCTATATTAATCAGCTGCCAGTCTGGTTAAATGCTTGAGTATGTGCTATTAAACATTTTAATCAGGGCTCGAGTCCTGCAGGAACGCGTGGGAACGGCGTTCCTGCACTTTTTCCACAGCAGGAACGCCGTTCCCATTACTAGTCCTGCAGGACCCAGGGCTGGCACAAGTGGCTGCCAGAGCAAGGGGAGCACAAATCCGAATCCCCTGCCTCTGACTGGGGACTCGGATTTTTAAACTCACCTCTCCCCCTGCAGTCAGTGGAGTCGTCCGGCCTCTCCTGATGATGTCAGTAGGAGGGGGCGTGACTTTCTCTGCTCTTCTCACAGGACCGCTGGGGAGCAGAGGAAGTCACGCCCCCTCCTCATGACATCATCAGGAGAGGCCGGCTTACTCCACTGACTGCAGGCTGCAGGTTCCAGATCCTGTCCCACCCCTCCTGGCCCAAGGTAAGCCTCAGGGAGGAAGGAAGGCACTTTAGGTTTTTTTGTTTGTTTTTAATCCCTTTCCTGAGTCCCTGTCCCCCTCCCCAGTCCCTGTCCCCCTCCCCAGTCCCTGTCCCCCTCCTCAGTCCCTGTCTCCCTATTTAAGGCCCTGTCCCCCTCCTCAGTCCCTGTCTCCCTCCTCAGTCCCTGTCTCCCTATTTAAGGCCCTGTCCCCCTCCTCAGTTCCTGTCCCCCTCCTTAGTCCCTTTCCCCAGTCCCTGCCCCCCTCCTCAGTCCCTGCCCCCCTCCTCAAGTCCTGTCCCCTTACTCAGTGCTGTCTCCCTCCTCAAGTCCTGTCCCCTTACTCAGTGCCTGTCTCCCTCCTCAGTCCCTGCCCCCCTCCTCAAGCCCTGTCTTCTTACTCAGGCCCTGCTCCCTTCATCAGCCCCTGCTCCCTTCATCAGCCCCTGCTCCCTTCCTCAGCCCCTGCTCCCTTCCTCAGCCCCTGCTCCCTTCCTCAGCCCCAGCTCCCTTCCTCAGCCCCTGCTCCCTTCATCAGCCCCTGCTCCCTTCATCAGCCCCTGTCCTCTTCCTCAGCCCATGCCCCCTTCCTCAGCCCATGCCCCCTTCCTCAGCCCATGCCCCCCCCTCCTCCTAAGCTCCTGTCCCTCTTCCTCAGCCCTGCCACCTTACTCAGCCCATGGCCCCTTCCTCAACCCATGCCCCCCCTCCTCCTAAGCTCCTGTCCCTTTTCCACAGCACTGTCAACTTACTTAGTGTCAGGGCTCCGCGGGCAGCGGTGAGGGGAGGCTGCAATCCTCTCGCAGCACTCACCCTCGGTCCGTCGCCGCCCGCGGTCCCCTCTCCCCTTACCGTTAAGCGAGCGGCGTCCTCTCCTCCTGACACGCCGCTCGCGTCCTCCTCTCCTCCTCCCAGCGGCAGCATGTCTAACGCTGCACGCTGGGAGCCGGCACTATTATCTAAGCGCCGGGGTCACTCACGTGACCCGGCGTTAAAGCTACAGTGCAACAAACACAGTGGGGGGTATAGATATCCTCCACGTGTGTTTGTTAATACTGATTGGTGGTTAGCCAATCAGGATTCAGGCTAGGATTTAAATACTTACCTTTCCTGTCTATCTGTGCCCTGTTGTGGTCTTTGCTTTATAGTATCGATTGTGAACGTGTGCTTTCTGGTTACGTACCCTCTGGCTTGTTATACTGACTTTGTGACTTTCTCCTACCCTTTGACCTCGGCTTGTTTCTCGTTATTCTGTTTTCAGGTTCCCCTTACTCGGCTTGTCTCCTGACTATTCTTTGTGTGCTTAGCCCGGCCACTCTAAGGACCGGTACAGCACACTTTCTGTGTGTGTGTCTGTGTGTGTGTTAGCGTGTTGGGTTCCCCGGGATCGTGACATTACAACAGGGCCATAATGGAACCTGCTGACATACCACAGCTCCTAGTTAATCAGGAGGCTAGAATGGATGGCTTGGACCACCGTATGGATCAGTTTGCTCCAGCTTTGCAGACCATACTGGCTCGTACTGCACACCTGCAGCCTGCCGTCCAGGAGGCGGTTGCTGCTGTGTCCGAACCCATTGCCACTCCAGTACCCGTTCCTGCTCATATAGTCCATATGACACCGCCACAGCGCTATAGTGGTGACCCAGCTTTGTGTCGTGGTTTCCTCAATCAAATTGACATCCATTTGGTACTGAATCCACGTTCCTATCCCACTGACAGAACTAAAATTGCCTTTTTGATAAACCACTTGTCAGGGAGAGCTTTAGCATGGGCTAATCCCATGTGGGAGAATGCTTCCCCAATGTCCTTTGCAGACTTTTTGACCGCATTCAAACGCACATTTGATCAACCCGGTAGGGTTGCTTCTTCTGGCAAAGCTCTGCTTAGGGTCCGACAGGTTAACAGATCTGTAGCGGATTACACTATCGAATTCCGCACTCTAGCAGCTGAGGTGGTTTGGAATAATGATGCCCTCGTTACAGCCTTTCAGGAGGGTTTGGCTGCTTACATCCTGGACGAAATAGCGTCCAGGGAATTGCCTGTCCTTCTGGATGATCTTATAGATTATATCATCCGTATTGATAACCGTATTAGAGAGAGACGTAGTCAGAGGCGTAATTATACACAGATGTTACCTGCTTTACCCAGTACTGCGTTACTGGCATTGCCCCCTTCTAGCCAACCTCCCCCTGAAACCTTGCAATTGGGTGTTACTGGGTTAACTGAGGTAGAAAAATCATACCGAAGAAGGGAAGGCTTATGCCTTTACTGTGGGAAAAGGGGACATCTTCTAAGAACCTGCCCTGAATTGCGGGGAAAACTGCAGCACCCAAGGCCTAAAGAGGGGTCGACCTCGGGTGTTATGTCGTTTACCCCTCACGTCCCCATTACTAGACCGTTTATTACGGTTACCCTTTTTGTTGGTAATACTACCGTGATTACCAAAGCCTTGATAGATTCAGGGGCTGCTGACAATCTTATGGATGAGAGTTTTGCTAAAACCGCATCTTTGACTCTGATCCGAAAGGTTACTCCCTTGGCTGTGGAGGCCATAGACGGTAGACCACTGGAGAAACCTCTGGTGACCCATGAGACCAAAGAACTGGTTATGTCTGTGGGTGCCTTGCACAAGGAAAGATTGTCCTTTCAAATAATCAACTCCCCTACAGCCTCTGTCGTTTTGGGCTTTCCCTGGTTGGTTAAACACAATCCGATGATTGATTGGGGTTGTTTGGAGATTCTCTCCTGGGGGAAATCTTGTCAAAGGGAATGTATGACTCGTGTTTGTCCTGTTGGCTTGCTTAATGTACCCACAGCCAAGCCACTTTCTGTTTATGTTCCTCCTGTGTATGCAGACCTAGCTAAGGTGTTTGAAAAAAGGGAGGCAGATAAACTACCCCCGCACCGTGAATATGATTGTGCCATAAACCTCTTACCTGGTACTATGCCGCCTAGGGGTAAGGTATACCCTCTTTCTGAAAAAGAGAACCAGGTAATGGAGGAGTACATACGAGAGGCCTTAAGTAAAGGTTTTATTAGAAGGTCCTCCTCTCCTGCTGGTGCTGGTTTCTTTTTTGTGGCAAAAAAGGAGGGCGATTTGAGACCGTGTATAGACTACAGAGCCCTAAACAATATAACGATTAAAAATGCCTATCCGATTCCCCTCATTACCGAATTGTTTGATCGTGTCAAAGGTTCTAGATATTTTACTAAACTAGACCTCAGGGGGGCTTATAACCTTGTTCGTATTAAGGAGAATGATGAATGGAAAACGGCGTTCAATACGCGTAGTGGGCATTACGAGTATCTGGTCATGCCTTTTGGATTGTGTAATGCTCCTGCCGTTTTTCAGGACCTCATAAACGATGTCCTTAGAGATCTACTGCATGTCTGTGCTGTAGTCTACCTAGATGACATACTTGTATATTCTCCAGATTTGAAGACACATCATACTCATGTTAGGATGGTGCTTAAAAGGTTGTTGCAGAATGGTCTTTATTGTAAATTAGAGAAATGCTTATTCGACCAAACCTCTGTACAATTCCTGGGTTATGTTATTTCTGAACAAGGATTCAGCATGGATCCTTCAAAATTGGAAGCTATACTGTCCTGGCCCCTTCCCCAAGGACTTAAGGCAATACAGCGATTTATAGGGTTTGCCAATTATTATAGAAAGTTTGTTAAAAACTTCTCATCCATTATTTCCCCTATCACTAAGCTGACTTGGACGCCCCCTCCTTGATCCGCTCCTTTCATGCGCGGTTTCCTTTGAAGCCTTCGGCTTCCCGCCCCCTGGGCGGTCTTCGAGGGGGGGGTTATGTCAGGGCTCCGCGGGCAGCGGTGAGGGGAGGCTGCAATCCTCTCGCAGCACTCACCCTCGGTCCGTCGCCGCCCGCGGGCCACTCTCCCCTTACCGTTAAGCGAGCGGCGTCCTCTCCTCCTGACACGCCGCTCGCGTCCTCCTCTCCTCCTCCCAGCGGCAGCATGTCTAACGCTGCACGCTGGGAGCCGGCACTATTATCTAAGCGCCGGGGTCACTCACGTGACCCGGCGTTAAAGCTACAGTGCAACAAACACAGTGGGGGGTATAGATATCCTCCACGTGTGTTTGTTAATACTGATTGGTGGTTAGCCAATCAGGATTCAGGCTAGGATTTAAATACTTACCTTTCCTGTCTATCTGTGCCCTGTTGTGGTCTTTGCTTTATAGTATCGATTGTGAACGTGTGCTTTCTGGTTACGTACCCTCTGGCTTGTTATACTGACTTTGTGACTTTCTCCTACCCTTTGACCTCGGCTTGTTTCTCGTTATTCTGTTTTCTGGTTCCCCTTACTCGGCTTGTCTCCTGACTATTCTTTGTGTGCTTAGCCCGGCCACTCTAAGGACCGGTACAGCACACTTTCTGTGTGTGTGTCTGTGTGTGTGTTAGCGTGTTGGGTTCCCCGGGATCGTGACACTTAGCCCCTGTCCCCCTCCTCAGCCCCTGTCCACCTTACTCAGCCCAGTGCTCTTACTCAGCCCCTGCATACAAGCACCAGCCCCTGTCCCTCTTCCTCAGCCCCTGTCCCTCTTCCTCAGCCCCTGTCCCTCTTCCTCAGCCCCGTGCCCTTCCTCAGCCCCTGCATACAAGCGTATCATTTTTTGGGGGGGGAGGGGGCGGGGAGTGGATCTTGGGTGAGTTCCTGCACTTTTTTACCCAGGACTTGACCCCTGATTTTAATCACACTCATTTTTATCAGTTCTGCCAGGAAATGAACCTGCAGCCCCGATCCCCGAACATTGAACAAGTTCCACAGTTGCAACATAAACCAGATTAGAAATCTATTTTTTCCGAGTTGAAGACAAATCCACTAAATGAGCTACAAGTGAGAAGAGACTGTGAGGGTTAGTCGCTAAAGTGACAACTGTCGTGAATTTTTGAGTAAATTAGAAGTGAATTTCAAATTTAAGGCCAAAATATCCAAATTTCTAAATATAAAGGGGGGATGCTGGTGTAAAATGGAGCCGGGCCAGCGATGTGATTTGAGTCACTGGCAATGCCTCAAGGGGTCAGACCTACCCAGATAGGGGATGGGTCCACCCAAAGAAATAGCAGGTATGCTATGATGTTTGTGAACAGTTTCCTGGTGCCCCCAAAAGGGGAAAACAAGTGAACAAACTCAGGATGGTGGGATTGTCCTGACTAAATTAGAATGGTTAGGAAGACTGGTTTTTCCAGTTAAAGGGGACAAATGAAAAGTGTTGTTTTTCAAAGATCTTGGCATGTGGGTTATTGAAAGCCCAACACTAGAACTCTTCTGGACCAAATCCTGCCGGTCAGTCCTCCGTGGCTACCTTTCATCTTGGCATATATGTTCCACCTTTTCACATGCATGGGGTAAAAGCAGTGACACCACTGAACCCCTCATGTCAGCCCTGCCTCCACGCTCCTGACTCCGTGGTTTCCAATACTGGCACTTATGCAGAGCATTGCGGAGGACAAGCTCTCTTTGAATCTACCTTCCTTTTTTTTTTTTTTTTTTTATTCATCTCAATTGCCTTTTGCTTGCTTTCTTATATTCTTTCTGTACAGTTTACTTAGTAAACACAAACCTGATAATCAGATTTCAACATGTAGGCCAAAATAGCTGATTTGGAAAAGTGTTTTTACTGAAAGCCTGTCCTTTCCACTCTATTGAATCCTTCAGTATTCTGTGACCTCTTTTAAAGGAATACTCCAAGCACATTAACCACTATATAGCTCTGTAGTGGCTATGGTTGGAGGAGTGCCTTGACACCTCCCCAATTGAAGTAGTTAAACTATTTGCCAACGGCTTGACCTTTTACCTGGGATGTTTCAGGTGCCGGCTCATGCCTCTCTTCTGCCGGTACTGAGAACTAGAAGCTCCTGCTATGAGCTTTAATTTACTCTTTTGAGCTAAACCCTGCAGTGCAGGGCCAACTCATTGGCTGAAGGGGAGGGGGTCAAGATTGCAGAATGCGTCAGCTCTACAGGCACCATTACCACTGAAGTGGGCTGAGTTGACTTCGGTGCTTGAGTGTTCCTTTAAAAATGATTCACTCTTCAGTAATATTTATATAAAGAATGAAAGTTTAGGCACATGTGTCTTGCTCATCTGTTCAAGACTACAGTCTGCAATTTCCTGGTAAATTCACAATTCACTGTCTAGTGAATAATTCTGTTAGTCATGCATCTCTCCTTAAAGAAATAAAATTGATGGGTACCTTAGGAAACTATTTTGCATTAACTAAAGGAGATGGCCAAAAAAAAAAAAAAAAAAAAGAACATTATAATAAAGTATCACAAATGTCCTATAACGCAGTATATGACATTTTCCTGTTCATCGTGGTTGCCTGGTGACAGACCATGCAATTTGCAGTATCAGACATTCTGTTAGTGCTTGCAAGCTTTTATTTAAATATTTTGATACCGGAGAAACTGACGGAAGCCAAGCACAGAGAGATGGACACAGGTTTCTTCAGGAAGGAAGAGATTCTTTATTGGATCACCGATCGGGACTCAGAGGGACTAGCGTCACCAAAATACAGCAAAGTCTGAGTACTGAATACATAGAGTACATTCCTTATATAGCACTGTAGCTCCTCCCACAATTAACTACACCCACACATACCCTTAACCTATTTAATAAATAGAGTCTAAACTCATCCATCCGGTCTAACCACGTGGCTCATCTGATACAAAGGAGAGGGACGCGTAATTCCAGTTCTTACATTCCTGCACCTGGTCAGTACAGTGATAACAGTATCTTAGCTACGTGTAATTAACTAACTGATACTACAAACACATATACATACATATGCCTTGTGGCAATCTTAGCCTGCTAAACTTGTATTTTACTGGAATTACATCACATTCCCCCCTTTGATGCCTCTGATATTTCACAATTACTTGAGGCATCACTTAACCTTGGTTTGCATATACCTCAGGTTACCATGAACCAGACCAGACTTATCTTATGATGTGAATCTTTTAACACTCATCTTCCTGCATTGGTTCTCCTTGATCTAGAGCCTTATACTTATATATCGCCATTATCTGTGCAGCAGCCTTCCTCTCTGCTATACTTCCTATCAGGCTTTGCACAGACCTGACTACTAAGGGTATAAGACACGGTAGGAGTAGACACAACAGTAAAATCAGTAGGACTCCACCTACCACTGCCTTAAGCCCTCCAAACCACTCATACCAGTTACCAAACCAACTACTTGGATTGTACCCTTTCCATACCTGAGTAGGCACATGCACTAGTTTAACCATATGGCTAGTAAGCTCAGCTATTGCTTGCCCTTCGTCATCTATTTGAAGACAGCAATTGCTCAGGTTAAACTTCCCACATACACCTCCCTCTACTGCCAAAAGGTAATCCAAGGCTAATCTATTTTGGTACACTGCTGTCCTCATCCTGGTATTATGCTTCGCTAGAAGATTGAGTGCTTGTGAGGTCTCATTAGTAATAATCTCAACCACCGCCTGTAATCTTATAATACGGTTGAGCATATAAATTGGGGTTCTATAACCAAAGGTACCATCTTCTGCCCACGTGGCTGGCCCATAATAATCTATGATACGCTGGGGAGGCCATTCATTATCTTCCCAGGTGCCTATCTCTAAGGGTCCCCTTTTCTTCCTATGATTCACATCATACACTTTAACACCTAAAGTCTCACCTGTTTCAATCGGTAACAAGAAGAAGGATGGTTTGAGCATACCCAACACACATGCCCCTTCCCAGTCCTGTGGCAACTCCGAATAGGCTTTCTTACCACAGATCCAGTACAAATTTGCTGGGGCTCTCCAGGTAGATGTGATGGATAAATCAAACCACACATCCTTTAAACTGGCATATCTAGCAAACGGGTTAGATGGTTCTGAGACATTTGAAGCCGACCACCAAGTTGTATTTTTAGTATCATCATCATAAGCTTTTTGCCCTAGACAAGTTAATTCTCCTACAGAAGTATTATACATTATTCCTTTCCTTGCTATGCAAACATAACCTATGATGGAGGTCTTTAATCTCCACTCAGATTTACCTCTAACACTCAAATGATAATCGGCTTGTGTAGATATTAGTTGGTCAACTGCCTCAGAACCGGACATTACCTCCTTTGCTTCCCAAGGCCATTGGTCTCCCATGTTAGTACCTCCACACACATAGCAGTTGGTAACATTAAGACTACCGGCAATACTTTCAGCTAGGTCAATGAACAGGTTTTTAGCGTTATGGGGGATCTTATTATCTATACTCATCTCTTCATAAAAGGAATGGTATACTTGATGAGTCTGGGAGGATACCGTATCAGTCTCTATTCCTATAAACAATAATGTCCCAGGATCTAAACCCGTCCCGTATATCTGAAACCCAAATAAATTTCCATACTTATCTAGGAACTTGTCGGGGTTATTAATAAGTATATGGACTGGGTTGCATTCCATAGACTTACAATAAGGGCTAGTCGGCAACTTAGTCACTATCATGTCTTTATCTACTGTCTGTCCCCAAGTCGCCCACCCCACACAAGACCAATATGGACAAAAGTTATAGTCTTTATTTGGGCATCTAGGACTCACATATTTATTTTTACTACTGGGACAAATATATTTATCATTAGACCCATACGTCCTCTCCCATCTAAGATCCCCACATACATTCCACGGTTTTCTACCACTTGATATCGCCTTACATGCATCAAATAGCAGAACACCCGAAGAATGTACGGATTCTAACACCGTCTTATTAATTAGGGTCCCCTGAGGATCTCCATTCCTGAGAGTCAACCAAATTGTACGAGGTTGATACTCTGGACTGAAGCACTTAGGTTCTCCTACTCCTAAATGGCACACACTATAGTCTATATTTAGGTATCTACATCTTGA
This sequence comes from Pelobates fuscus, assembly GCF_036172605.1. Lineage (NCBI taxonomy): Eukaryota > Metazoa > Chordata > Amphibia > Anura > Pelobatidae > Pelobates > Pelobates fuscus. The sequence goes on from NC_086325.1 coordinate 50,825,590, forward strand.
TACCTCTCCTTTACATTCGTATTGTGAATGCCAAATTAGGGTTTGGGAAATATGGTTACCTGTTCTCGTAGTCTTAATGCATACCTCACAGCTAGGAGTGTCGGTACCTCTACCTTCCTGAATATAAAAACACATATAAATAAACACAATCAAAAGCACATCTTTCGCCGTCATCCTCAGTCTTCGTCCGTGCGATGGAACCTCAGCTTCCAGGATGTGAGGGCTGCAGGGAATGGAGTTCTGCTCGTCTTCACAGGTGTCCCTTCGAGACTTTCCTGGCTTATACACTATGTGTTGGTAAGCGGACAGGCTTTATTATGGCCTTCTCACTCACACCTGTAACAATAAAATTTGTAATCCACAATAATTCCTCGTTACTCCGACTGAGTAGTGCGTTTCAACCGGATCTTGCAGGGATTCTCTGGATCTGCTGTAATTTGCCAAGAATCGACTGCTGCTGGTTTAACCCTGGAGTGATGTATCCACGGAGTTACTTCGGCTACTTTTATCGCTGTAGGGGTAGACAAAAGAACAACATAAGGACCTCTCCACTTGGGCCCTAACGGTACATTATTCCACTCTTTAATCCACACTTGGTCTCCTGGATGATAACTATGAACAGGGGGATAAATATTCACAGGTAATCTATCTTGTACCCATTTCTGTACCTCCTCCATAGTCTTACCCAACTCTACAACCTGCTGCCGGGTAATTCCTTCTCCCAACTGACTCAAGTCCCCCCTTAAGTTACCAAGTACGGGAGGTGGTCGCCCATACATGATTTCAAAAGGAGAGAGGCCCATCCTTCTGGTAGGGGTACTGCGGATTCGCAATAAAGCTATGGGTAAGAGAACGTTCCACTTAAGTTGGGTTTCCTGACACATTTTAGCCAACTGGTTCTTTATAGTTCTATTCATTCTCTCTACCTTACCAGAACTCTGGGGTCTATATGCAGTATGAAGCCTCCACTTTATACCAAGCATATGAGTCAGTTGTTGTAGGCACTGATGAACAAAAGCTGGACCATTGTCCGATCCTATAGAACAGGGTAGTCCATATCGGGGTATTATTTCTCGTAGCAGGAATCTTACAACTTCTCCTGCTTTCTCTGTACGAGTAGGACATGCTTCTACCCAACCTGAATAGGTGCACACAATTACCAACAGGTAACGATGTCCACCCGATTTAGGCATCACTGTAAAGTCTATTTGTAGATCGGACATGGGGAGTCCCCCCATAAACTGGACTCCTGGTGGCTTTACTGGTCCTTGTCTTGCATTATTTTTAGCACACGTTACACATCTGCGTACAATGGCCTGAGTCAAGTTGGACAATCTTGGTATGTAGAAATGTTTCCTGAGAGATTCTTCAGTACTGTCTCTCCCAGAATGTGTCCCGTTGTGATAATTTTGGACAATTTCTACCGCTAGTGATGCTGGTATGACTATTCTTCCATCTTCTAGCTGATACCACTTGTTCTCCAAATACTTTCCCGGTTCAGTCTTTAACCACTCCTCTTCTTGAGCTGTATAAACTGGAGTCCATTGGGACAGTGGAGTTGGTATAAGAGCAGCTATATGCCCCACATACTCCTGTCTTCCTGATTCAGCAGCACGCTTAGCTGCACTATCTGCCATCCGATTTCCCTTGGTTACATCACCATCTCCTCTCAGATGCGCTCGACAATGTATGATACCGACTTCTTTCGGCTCCCACACTGCTTCCAATAGTTGTAGGATTTCAGCTGCGTACTTGATTTCTTTGCCTTCTGAATTCAGTAGTCCTCTTTCTTTATACAAAGCTCCGTGGGCATGAGTGGTTAAAAACGCATACTTAGAGTCCGTATAGATATTTACTCTTAAACCTTCAGCCAATTGTAACGCTCGTGTTAGTGCTATTAATTCTGCCTTTTGTGCTGATGTTCCTTTCGCCAGTGGCCGAGCTTCTATCACCTTGTCTATTGTTGTCACTGCATATCCTGCATAGCGGATCCCTTCTTTCACATAACTACTGCCGTCGGTGTAATATTGAACATCGGGGTTCTGGATGGGAAAATCACGAAGATCTGGTCTACTTGAAAATACTTCATCCATTACTTCCAAACAATCATGTTGACTTTCAGTAGGTTGCGGCAAAAGGGTAGCTGGATTTAAGGTGTTTACAGTCTCTAAATGCACTCTTGGGTTTTCACACAACATTGCTTGATACTTGGTCATACGGCTGTTACTAAACCAATGATTTCCTTTGTAATCCAACAACGTCTGTACTGCATGTGGGACTCGTACATAAAGTTCTTGACCCAGAGTGAGTTTATCGGCTTCAGCTACTAGCAGGGCGGCTGCAGCTACGGCTCTTAGACAAGGTGGAAGTCCGCTGGCCACTGCATCCAGTTGCTTAGACATGTAGGCAACAGGTCTTTGCCATGATCCCAAGTACTGTGTCAATACTCCCACAGCCATTCTTCTTTGCTCGTGTACATATAAGTAGAATGGTCGTGTGTGATCAGGTAGACCTAATGCTGGGGCACTCATCAAAGCCTTCTTCACATCTTCAAATGCCGTTTGCTGTTCTTGGGTCCATAAGAAGGGGTCGTGCTCTGTACCTTTGATGGCTGCGTACAGAGGTTTTGCCAGTATCGCATAGCTGGGAATCCATATCCTACAGAAGCCTGCTGCCCCCAAGAATTCTCGCACTTGTCTTCTATTCTTGGGTATTGGTATTTGGCAGACAGCTTCTTTTCTCTCTGGCCCCATAATCCTTTGACCTTCAGAGATATGGAATCCCAGATACTTGACAGTTGGCAAACACAACTGAGCCTTCTTCCTGGACACCTTGTATCCTGCCTTCCAGAGAATATGTAGTAGATCGTGCGTTGCTTGCTGACATTTTTCTTTTGTAACTGCTGCTTTCAACAAGTCATCTACATATTGTAACAATACACATTCTCCCGGGATAGACTCGAAATCCAGTAGATCTTGACTTAGAGCTGAACCAAATAGGGTAGGTGAATTTTTAAACCCTTGGGGCAGTCTTGTCCAAGTCATTTGGCGTTTTGAGCCCGTTACAGCGTTCTCCCATTGGAAAGCGAAAATACATTGGCTTTCTGCGGCAATTCGGAGGCAAAAGAAGGCATCTTTGAGATCTAAGACTGTGAAGTAAGTAGCCCCGCCCGGAATTAAAGCAAGCAGGTTATATGGATTGGGTACAACTGGATGTATGCTAACAACCGCATCATTGACTGCTCTTAAGTCCTGTACAGGTCGATACTCATCTGTACCGGGCTTTTGAACAGGCAGCAATGGGGTGTTCCAGGGGGAAGTACAGAATTTTAGGATACCATACCGTATGAACTTATCCAGATAGGATTGGATGTTCTTCTTAGCCTTCTGCGGAATGTGATATTGTCTTAGGCTCACTGGATAAACCCCATGTTTCAGTTCAATTTTTATTGGTGGAATATTGCGGGCCAGTCCTGGTGGGTTGTTCTCTGCCCAAACTCCTGGTATGTTAAACAATGTCTCATCACTCCTAGGGTTTTGGCTAGTCAACACTGTATAAAGTCGCCACTCTTCTTCCTTTGGTACGGATAAAGTCATAATACCTGAAGGTCCATTAAACTTTAAGGATGTTGTTCCATTTGGTAGGAACGTAATCTGCGCTTGTAATTTTGATAGCATATCACGTCCCAGCAATTGGACTGGACATTCAGGCATATAAAGGAATTGGTGTTTTACTACGTGGCCTCCCAATGTACAGAGTCGACTTTTAAGAACCGGTTTTTCAGCACTTCTTCCAGTTGCTCCTATCACAGTAATAGTCCTTCCAGATGGAGGAGCAACTAGATTAGTCACCACTGAATGTTCAGCACCAGTGTCGATCATGAACGCACTCCTTTTTCCCCCTATTGATACATCGACCATAGGCTCCGCTCGACCAAGGGGGATGGAGCCCGGTCGGTATCAATAGTCCTCCATGACAGTGTCAGCCAATCCTACAAAGTCCCTACCTTCTCTATCGCGGGACCTTTGCGCTGCTGGAATATACCTGTCTTCCCTAACACTTCCTCTGTTCCCATTACTCCCTCTATAACCATTACTCCCTCCGGGGCCTCCTCTACCTCTCGCTCTACCTCTAAAGTTTCCGTAGCCTGCCCTGGGTTGGTCTCTCTCGTACTGCTCTCTTTGCGGACATTCGTTCCTCCAATGCCCTTCTTCCTTGCAATACGCGCACTGATTCCTACTCAAAGGCTCCCTATTCCATCTACTATCGCCTCTATCTGGGCCCCGTTTATCTACGCCTGCGATTGCTACCGCTAGCATATCAGCCTTTCTACGCATCTTGCGCTCTTCCTCTTTCTTACTTTCTGTATCCCTGTTCATATAGACCTTATTTGCTACCTCCATTAGTTGGGTGATGGACATACCTGCAAACCCTTCTAACTTTTGTAGCTTGCGCTTAATATCTCCGTAAGCTTGGCTGACAAAGGCGGAGTTCACCATTCGGGAATTGTCTGCGTCTTCCGGATTAAAGGGGGTGTACAAGCGGTATGCCTCCAATAATCGGTCATAAAAGACACTGGGCGCTTCATCGCTTTTCTGGATCACCTCAACTGTCTTCGACATGTTAATGGCTTTCTTTCCTCCGGCTTTCATGCCAGCAATTATAGCGTCTCTATAGGCTCTGAGTTGAACCATATCAGCACCATTTACGTTCCAATCGGGATCGGTGTTGGGATAGTGTGTCGCGGCCCATGCTGCTGGATTGGCTTGGTTCAAAGCACGGGCTCTATCCTCTAATGCTTTAATGGCTGCTTGATTTATTCTTGTCCTTTCCTCATTGTTAAATAAAGTCATTAGTAACTGCTGGCAATCAGCCCATGTCGGATTATGCGTCTGTACTATTGAGGTGAACAGATCAGTCATAGCTTGTGGTTTCTCAGTATACGAGGAATTATGGGTCTTCCAGTTTAAAAGGTCGGTAGTGGTAAATGGGACATATACGAAGACTGGGTCAGCGTGTGCCATTTGACCTGCGGCATCGATATAAGCTGACCCGGGATTCAGACGAAGAGGCATCTGATAGTGCTTTAATTGTTGGGCACCAGTCAACTGTCGGGTTTGGATGGGGCTACGTAGAGAGGCGTCAGTCATGGGTTCCGGTCGGGGAGAGATAGGGTATGGGGATGTGGGAGGTCGGTTTTGGGAAAAGGTCGTAAATAAAACACTTCGAGCCGAGCTAGATGAAGCTTGACCGGAAGTCTGAAGTGGCGCCAAATCAGGATATTCGTTTCTAATGGGGGTGGATTCTGGTTCCGGAAGGGGAGATTTAGTACGAGGGGGGGTGGATCCTGTACTGGAGGAGGAAGCGGAAGTGGATGAGGGTAATGAGGGGAGGGGTGCAGGACTTCCTGCGTTTGCGTCACTTCTTCTTAACGGAAAGTAAGGGGGCGGCAAAGGGATCTCGGACTCAGGGGGCGTGTCCAAAATGGGCCTAACACCAGTCCTAGTGGACGAGCAAGTCCTAGCTACCATGAGGCGACACTGCTCCTCGTGGCATGTCTGGAGCCATTTTGGCGAGTCATTTACGGCCTGTCTCCAACAGTCAATATAAGGAAACTGGCCGTAAAGTTCAGGCCTACCCGATACAGCCACGTGTAAGCGCTGTACCAGAGTTGGATCCAAACTGCCACCTGGCGGCCATGCCGCAACCAAAGTAGGCCACTCCCTAGTACACAAAGTGACCAAACGTACAGGAGACATCTTTACCCCAAAATCACAAACTTTGAATCCCTTTTTAAAATTCTTAACCATACATCCTAAGGGATCCGGAATCGTTGACTGCGACGCACCCATACTTAACAATGGAACGTCGTCGACAACGAATACTATACACGCGTACTATTCAACAGTCACACCCGTTTCCTCTGGCAACAGCACCACGTGGTACGGTTACCAAGTGAAACGTACACAATAACAATAAACACTCAGGGAATTCCCGTACACACACAGCTGTTACACCAGTCACTATATAATCAATATTATGCCCTTTGGCGTAACTATACAGTCACCCACGCTATAATTCTCTATATACGAATTACCCGTCTATAACACACCCCAGTAACATCGTCTTTTACAAATAGCGGTTACAGTACGGTTAGCATAGGTCAAAGCACAAGTTAAGGTCACAATACAATTATTAGTGGTTATGGTGTTAAACATGCAATGGACGACAATGATTAGTACTTATTATATAATGTCAGTAAATATACAGGGTTATGGTACCGTGCACTATAATACAGCAACACACTATTAACACTCTCGCTAGACGGCTGAGCTCGCGCTATCTAACAAGATATACACTTTACTAAAACAATCGTTAACACATTTACAATTCCCAACTAAACTATTGGCCAGTACCTTGAATGGACTACCTAAAACTATATACACCCGTTTTGGTTAGCCACACTGCCCAATCACCACATATATAGCGAGCTAGAGAACCGAATTTACACAGGCGCCTCTTAGTCGCACTATCAAAAGTCTAGTGGGTTCCAAATTTACACGCCTTCCCACTTAGCCCAGATAGGATGAGAACTAGCGAACCGAATTTACACAGGCGCCGCTTAGTCTCCCGGTCCCTCCGACCTAGCGAACGTAATATACACCCTAGAACGCTAGTCTAGACAAGACACCGGTGTCCGGCTAGGGCTATTTACACCAGGACCCCGCCTGACTAACCAAATCAAACGGTCTGACTAAAGAGCGTTCGATCGAGCGGTGCGCCTTCGCTCCTTCCCTCCGACAGAGGGGGCAGATACACAGATTCAAAACCCCTTTGGGCCTACCGCACAATCGGTATACCCCTAGTGGGTCCTGCCGTCTAAAACAGCAGTTGTCTTACCTCCTCGTTCCTGAACCTGAGTTCACACTCATCGACGGGGACACCCCAGCACTTCTCACGTAGAGGCCGATGATCTCCTGGACAACAGACCAGTGGCGCCGAGACGAAGGGAGGTCCACGCAGAAGTTCAGGGGTGCAGCCGTAGAGAACGTGGGCAAAGATAGACCGTCTCACGCCTCTGCCTCTCAGCTACCGTTGAACGATGAGCTTCCCGGCCAATGCACCAAATGATACCGGAGAAACTGACGGAAGCCAAGCACAGAGAGATGGACACAGGTTTCTTCAGGAAGGAAGAGATTCTTTATTGGATCACCGATCGGGACTCAGAGGGACTAGCGTCACCAAAATACAGCAAAGTCTGAGTACTGAATACATAGAGTACATTCCTTATATAGCACTGTAGCTCCTCCCACAATTAACTACACCCACACATACCCTTAACCTATTTAATAAATAGAGTCTAAACTCATCCATCCGGTCTAACCACGTGGCTCATCTGATACAAAGGAGAGGGACGCGTAATTCCAGTTCTTACATTCCTGCACCTGGTCAGTACAGTGATAACAGTATCTTAGCTACGTGTAATTAACTAACTGATACTACAAACACATATACATACATATGCCTTGTGGCAATCTTAGCCTGCTAAACTTGTATTTTACTGGAATTACATCACAATTTGAGAATGCCACAAAATGATCTTTTAAAGCGGAGAGACTTGTTTTTCCACATGAGACATATGACTAAATCGATCCCTTTCACAGCTTTGACAAGCAGTACAATATGCTTTTGTTTGTTTGCTGACAATACCTTTTTTTTTTACCATAGAATTGAGCAATTTACAGTCAAATACAGTTGTCATTTATAATCTTTTTTTTTGCCTTTCACATTACAAGATAGAATAATACATTCATATTACCATGTTCTACACTGTACAATGTATCAATAATATTATTTTTTTTATTTTATTTTACTTTATTTTAAAAATGTTTGCAATTACGGCAAAACCAAGAGTACCATTATAGAAAGTTATACAAAAAAACTTTATACTTACCTTTCATCCAGCAGTGTCTGCTTCTTCTGCTGAGATGATCTGGACAGATGATCTCAGCCAATCAACTACTCCTCCAAAGAGAAGCACTGAGTGCCTTACTGCGCATGCGTGGTAATCACCACATTAAAGGGATACCATAGTGCTTGGAATAAAAAGTTGTATTCCTAGCAATATAGCTCCCTCGCGCCCTACCCCTCCCTCGCAGCCGCCCTGAAATGGAAAGGATAACAAACCCTTACTTTACTTACCTGATTCCAGCACCTATTTCTCTTGGTGCTGGGTCGGCACACTGATCCCTCTGAAGTCACCTGACTGGGGGGGTCGGCCTAATGCGAATGCCACAACCACATTAGGCTGTTCCCATAGGAATGCTGCAATGCTTTCATATGGGGAATTGACAGATGCTGCAGAGCATGAGGATGTCCATGTCAGTTAGGTGACCAAAAGTTGCCTAGCAAGCAGGAAATGCCTGCTTGACAGCCACTAGAGGCAGACTTAACCCTGCACGGTATTTATTGCAGTTTCTCATGCATGATGTGATGCTAATTACATTTTTTTTTTTTAAAGGTAAGATTTTTAAATAACATTTAAGAAGCACAACCCACTTTTAACATTTAGGTATGTATTCAGCTAACATGGAAAAAAGGTTAAAGGATCCCTATAGGGTCAGGAACACAAACATGTATTCCTGACCCTATAGTGTTAACACCACCATCTAGCCCTCCTGGGCCCTTCATGCCTCCATAAATATCGTAAAAATCTTACTGTATTCAAGCCTGAAGCTGTAACTCTGCATGCTGTTAGACTCAGAAAAACAAGCAGTCTGCTGACATCATCAGAAGTAGTAGCCTAATCCAATCACAATGCTTCCCCATATGATTGGCTGAGACTGACAAAGAGGCAGATCAGGGGCAGAGCAAGCATGATTCAAGCACAGCCCTGGCCAATCAACATCTCCTTATAGAGATGAATTGAATCAATTAATATCTATGAGGAAAGTTCAGTGTCTGCATGCAGAGGGAGGAGACACTGAATGTTTGGATGCATTTTAGGCAGCCATGACCCAGGAAGGATCTCTAACAGCCATCTGAGGAGTGGCCAGTGAAGTTATCACTAGGCTGTAATGTAAACACTGCATTTTCTCTGAAAAGACAGTGTTTACAGCAAAAAGCCCAAACAAATTCAATAAGCTGTAGTTGTTCTGGTGACTATAGTGTCCCTTTAAAAAAAAGTTATAAGTGATGTCTTATGTTTTATTCAATGGTGTAATTTCCAGAGTACCCCTTTAAGCACATAATATTCACATTGAAATATACACAAGCTGCTTTTTGTTTATGAAGTTATTGTTCTTCTCTGCAAAATACTTTATTGGCTCCTAATTAATGGCAACAAACAAACAAACAAACAAACACAAAGCTTACCGCTGTCTTAAGAAGTTCAACAAGTTGCAGACCATTTCATATGCCTTCTTTTTAATTACAGCTCAGTAAGAGGATCGGAACATTTGTGTAGTGCTCTGTTTTTGGAAGAATTTGCATAAAACTAGAAGACCACAAAGCAGTTCTTGTCATGCATACAAGCGGCCATTAAAATGAGAATATCATTGTAAAAAACACTGGAAATCAATCCTTTATTTTAATTTTTTTATTTGCCTTGAAGTTCGTGAACTCTTTTCGGAATATATCTTTGTTTAAGTTGTTTTCCCATTCAAGTTTAAAAAAAAAAAAAAAAAAAATTGTAAAACATTTAATGTTTGGATTAAACAATATCTGCCATAGGTATACCAACTTTTCATCTAGGGAAAGATAAAAAAAAAAAAAAACTTAGACTCAATACTTTTTCATGTTTGTAGTAAATGAACATTCCAAACTCTTAAAGTACGTCAGCTTGCAGAGCTTACAGAGAGTGTCCCCTCTTTCATGTTTTATAACAGCGCCAATTTCAAGGGAATTAAAGAATCACTCCAAAGCCCTAAGTACTGGACTGGTTATGGTACCAGAAGCCCCCTGCTGCCGTCCCACCATAGCATGTGATACAGTTTTATCAGTGTTTTACCCGGGTCCTGCCTAATGCTGCACTGCTTCTGGATTTTTAGATCTTTAGAAGCCGAATCCCAATTTTGTGCACGATAGGAACTTGTTCATTGGCCCGAGAGTGGCCAGCTGATGCTTTCAGCCTATAATTGAGTTCCTATCGTTCCCACAATTGACCTGCCGCGTCTACAGCTCAAGATGAGCAGGGACAGTGCAAAGCAGAATTGTTAATTTAGGTACGTTTTAAAAAAATCAACTACATTTTGCAAATCTATTTCCAATTCACTACAGTTTGCCATTTAGTGAATAAGTCCCTCTATGCGTTTATAGAATAGAAGACGTGAACGCAGTTCAATAATCCTCTTTGATTATAGGCTGCAGAGCAGCAGAGTGTAATACATTATAAAATAACCGTAACAATACAGTGGTTAAAAAACATTTTTTTTTTTTTAAAGTCCAGCTACTTCAGCCTAGATTTTCTAAATCCTTTGTCAGGTTTTCACAATTTCTGGTTGATGATTAAACCCAGATGGAATATAAGTCCAATATTGCCTTGAAATTCCGTAGATGATTTTGGCTGCTGGGAGTTAAATATTACAGCTACTGATAGTGACATCACGTTGGAGATTATTTTATTCAGCTCGTTATCAGCATCTCTCAAACTTGAACAGATGGGTGGACAAGTGTAGAGGCTTTCGTTAAATTATGTACATCTGCTTCAGGTAAGTATTATTTACAGATCGCTGAGAAATTCTGGATAGTACTAATTTACCTAAAATAACTTCTGTGCCCTTGTCTCTTTATCTTCACTTAAAAAGTTATTCGTGTGGAAACGTTTTATTGGCTTTCGTGGAGGCTGAGCGGCTCAGTGTAGAGCAGTGATTGTGAAAACATTATAGAGGGCCACGTTCTGTAGGTCCCGAGAGATTCTTAGATTAAATCAGTGGGATAAACTTTATGCAAAAACACCAGAGGCAAGATGAATAGAGTTCAGGTGATACTAATGGGGCATAACTGCTCATAACATCTCCAGAAACGGTTCTGGGGTCTCTAGACACTTAGCAGGTAGCAGAATCATTTTTCAAGGTTATATACACACATATGCACACACAGTATGGGTATTTCTCATCTTTTATAGAACTATGGAGACACACATCCCATTAGTTTTGTATTTAGTGTCTGTGAGTTTATAATATACATATTCTTTTTTTAAAGGTAAGCCTCTTTCCCCTGTAGAAGATACGTTAGGGTGCTGAATTCTAAATATTTGTGGACACTTTGATGTTCTGTCGGGTGGTGCATGAAAAGGTTCTGCCCTGTAAAATGTAGCATACTCATACCAAATAGCAGAAGATAAGTCAATTATTTAATCAAAATGTTATACACAAAAAATACTTAGATACAGCCAACCTATAGAGAAACAAACTGCACAGTATAACACTGTTTGGGTAGTAAACTGAGTTAAACTATGTGGGTTTTTTTTTTCCTTTATTGGTTGGCTGTATCTCAGTATTTTTTGTGTATAGCATTTTGTCTATCAGGAGGGTGGATTCCTGAGAGAGGATAAAACTTACAAGGAAAGGTTAAAGGAACTTAACATGTATAGCTTGGAGGAAAGACGAGACAGGGGGGATATGATAGAAACATTTAAATACATAAAGAGAATCAACACAGTAAAGGAGACTATATTTAAAAGAAGGAGAACTACCACAACAAGAGGACATAGTCTTAAATTAGAGGGGCAGAGGTTTAATAATAATAATATCAGTACTACTTTACTGAGAGGGTAGTGGATGCATGGAATAGCCTTCCAGCTGCATGTGATAGGCACAAGACTATCCTAAACTTAAGATAAGGCCAGGGGATAATGAAAATATTTAAGAAATTGGACAGACTAGATGGGCCGAATGGTTCCTATCTGCCGTCACATTCTATGTTTCTTTAACTGTGCTAAATATCCAATTCCCCGCACTTTTTGATGTTAGGGGTTGGGGGTGTGTAATTATTTAATCAAGGCAGAACACTCAATATTCCATTTTCATTAATGAATGCATTTCTATTGGGTTCTCACACCCTAGTGGAGTGCAGCATTTGCCACTGTACCCTGAGTGAATGGCCACTACAGGACAAATGTTGCCTGCTCTAGGCACTTCCAGCCACGACGGCCATTTTTATTTGAATATTGCATGTCTGAGTAGAATAGGAGTCTGAGTCCTGGGAGCGAGTACAATCTTCGTTTATTCCTGGGTTGCTCTGAGCAGACCAACAACTGAGAGAGATATATAGAGATATATAATGTTATGTTACATTCATTCCTCCTCCTCGAAGCACCCAACGCCAAACATGAACAGCTCTGGCAGAGAGAGGGGTATGATCGCTGGTGGTGTAGTGGAGCGTGAGATGGATCCCTGGTGGTTTGGTCGGGTGCATTTTGGTCAAAGTCAACAATCAGATGCGCTTCCAAAGGCAATGTGGGGAAGAAGGAAAAAAATATATGCTCAGGGAGATGTGGACAGGGACGGAATGTAGTCACCGGGAGTGGGCTATCTGAAAAGGGGTTGGGCCGCCCTGATTTGCAAATATACTAAGCTCTTTGGGAGCCCACTGGCAAGTACTCAGGGTAATCATCAGAGTACTGCTGAAGCAATCTCACATGATCTTGACTTAGTTTTGTGAATAGGGAGTGCGTCTAATGATGTAATCGTGTTGTGCTTCTTGTGGTTTATTATCAGTTACTCCTGAAGAAGAAAACCAGGGATGGCAGGCCAGGTGGCCAAAATCATAACTGTTCCTTTTAAGCTGTAACCCATTTGTACATAAAGAAGCCTCAGAAGCCTAATCTGGATGAAAAAGGAGGTCAAATTGGGGAAGGAGAACAGATCACTACACACACTGAAAGTCAGCATCTTGTGCTGTGTAGATCACAAATGAATAGTTTAAAGTACTTTACTAAAAGCTAGACTTCATCCTATGGACATGATCCACTGTTCCTAATGTTTTGGTTTGTCTATACTGTAGTTTGGTATACTGTAGTTTGTCTATACTCTATTTCCCCCTAAATAGCACAGTGCTGCACAATATGTTGGTGCTTCATAAATAGTAATACGTAAAGAGAATTTCCTGGAGTGTTCCCCTGCAAACACAGCCTGTCTTGATCGGACATTGTCTGCAGCAATAAGGAAACCTGCACTCCATAAAATGCTCAATAAAACAATAACAGCACTGGGACTGGATGTTTTCCAATATTCTCAGATTAGATAGCAGTATTCACAGGCCGAAACACCTGGTATGTGCTACATTTTGGAAGAGGCAATGATCCTGACTCGCGTTTGATATTATACGGTAGACTTGTACACGGCAAATAATAAAAAATTGATTTGTCCAAAAATAAACAAACAATCTTGGTTAGGAAGAGCTGAAATTTATCGACATGCTCTGTCAGTATAGATGAACTTTGTGTGATCGATTCGGGAAAACGATTTGGACAAAACAAAAAAGGTCATAAGGGTAGGGCTTGCAAAGGCTTCAGACAAGAGAACTGAAGTTTTGGCAAACTGTTTTTAAGATATATTGCCAATGGAAATAATAATAATAATAATAATAATAATAATTAAATGCATGCATGTTTTAATTAAGGGTGTATTTACTAAACAGTGATTTATTTTATAAAGCTGAGTTCTGTTTAACCCCTTAAGGACCAAACTTCTAAAATAAAAGGCAATCATTACATGTCACACACGTCATGTGTCCTTAAGGGCTTAAAAAAAGTTGAAAAGTATGTGTGAATATGATGGTGCTTCATGTAGGATGTAAAATAAACCAATACAAAAATAGAAGCTGAAGCACACTGTGGACACCCCTACTTTATCACAATTCAAATGTAAAAAACACAAGCAGAGACTTCAATGTTTAGGTGATAAACCCCCACCTATAAAAACAGAAAAGTGTAAAGTGCAGCGCTAAATAAAATCACATGCAGATAGAAAAAATGAATAAAATCACATGCAGATAGACAAAATGAATAAAATCACATGCAGATAGACAAAATGCTTACCTCTATATACAGACTCGGGGTAATGATTTTTTTATATATAATAATAGAAAGAGTGATTAAAACAATAGTGCAATATTGCCAAAATAAGTGGAAAATGTTGGAAACGTGGGAATAATGTATGTTCACAATCTTTAGACCCCTTTATACGGTATTTCTGTGCCTCTTCTGAAAACCTCTTCTAGGAAGCACTCTGTATCTTCCAATGAAGTGTATATAAACAGGTAAACAGGAGCTATACTGATCCCACTGCAACTAATGTGTGTGGAAAAGCTATATATATATATATATATATATATATATATATATATAAAATAATAAATAAAGGGAGCACTCTAGGTCTTCTATTCAGTGAAAAATAGTATTTACTGTATCAAAACAGAATACAATACATGTGCAAAAAAATCGACGTTTCGACCCTGCTGGGGTCTTTATCAAGACGAGTAACACTCAGTGGACTTGTGTTCAATCAATCAAAACAATTTTCATTTAATTACCATAAGTTTTGTCAATATTTCACTCCTCGAACGGACTTTCACCAGGACAATTGAAGGAATGAAAATATAAGGTTTAAATAGCTCAAGACACACCCTTAAGTAAGAGAGAGACTAGCTGAAAGTGAGGTCGGAGCCCGGGCGATACATAATTATAGAAACCTGTGTTACAGACACTATACTAATCCCACACACTCGTGCCTCCGCGTAGACAAGTGAAGAAAAGAAAAAAACTTTCAAAGATGTGAAAAGACATGTACAAACCCATTTCCCATCAATGGAACGTCAACGTTACATATATTCACCATACGAAGTAATGACAAAGTGAAAGGTATATACATATGTAATAGACCCAAGAAATAAAGTTTCTTCTTTGTTCACTTGATAAAGCGTTGTGTGGCGAAATGCATTGTGGATTACTTTATCATTTTACTTGTTGATTCAATAAATAAATTTTGGCTTCTTTATTATATTTGAGTGTGCCATATACCTTTTAATTTTATTTTATTTTATGTATTTGTTTCTGTATACGTTGCATCCTGTTCATCTTCCCTAGAAGGACCGAATTAAAGAATCCTTGGTGGGGATTGTTCCAGGTATGCCTGAATCATTGAGCAGTCTGTCTGCTCAAGAAAAGTGTGAGTAATATTATTTTATTATCTTTCTGATTCATATCATACAGAGAACACTATTGTCTTTTGTTATCATCTTTGACTCTTGGTCCATAGCTTGCTATGAAGTCGCCTGCAATACTGGTCCAACTGGATGCTGTTGCAGTGTGCTTTTCCCTTGTAAATGGACTGGGTTTAGAATCCTTGGTAGGGATAATACTACCTATGTTTATATCACAGAGCAGTATGTCTGCTCTATATAATGTGAGTAATTTTCTGCATAGTATTATTTTTTCAGTCTGAACAGAGCACTATTTTTTCCTCTTCTTTACTTCTGGGTTATCTGGGCCTCACCTTGCTGTGAAGTTGAGCTGCTGGATTTGAAGAATTGTGGTGTTGACTGTATCAATTGGACAATTGAACAGGTTTTGCAAGTAGCACTCCAATTTGTTAAGGACTATTTTTAGATTTTTATCTTGTCCTGTGTATTTATATCTATCGTTGTATGATACATTATCTATTTGGCACAACTTTCTTTTTTGTTTTCTTGTTGTTGTATAAATTTTGAGGGAGAAGGTACCCCGTATCCTTAGGTGTGCTGCCTTTAGTCTTTTGTTTGTTGCTCAGTGCTGATCCACTGTTTCTTTTTTCTTTTGAGCCTAAATGTAATAGACCCAACCCAGGCAGGAAAAATCAATCATAGACATAACTTATCAATACATGATGCTCAGGCTAAACATAAAGCAACAACTCACATAAAGGTATATTAAGAAACTAAAACACTGGTGAAAATCTCAATAGGCAAAAAAATCAATAGCAGGAATAATAAAAAAATGCATAGAACGACAGATCTGATAAAGGTATAATGAGTAAATGCATAAAACACTGTAGGAAATCTCAAAATGTACATAAGCTGAACATACTGAAATAAATACAGTGTATAACAATGTAAGCAAACATCAAGCCACATCATAAAGAAACAACAGTTACATCTGAACTATGAAAAAAAGACAAAATATTGCTAACATAACATCTCAAGTTTGCTATCAAAGCATAAAATCAAATGGAGCAACAGGGCTCTGACTCAGTAACTAGAGCGGCATATTATTCCTCTGAAACATACTACTCAATCATAAGCTAAAAAGATAACCACGTCTATACTGTTATTGACATAAAGCAATACCCGAAATCCCCAGATATTTTACATATGGATCACTGAACCCCAATATATACTAAGTGTACCTACCTATTCCTATAGCTCAGGTGTGGGAGAATAATCCATATAGGGAGTGAAGGTCCTGATCCAACGCATTAATTCCTATTGTGTTTTTATACCCACAGCCTCTAGACTGTAAAGACGTTTGAACAGGGTCCTTATCAACCCATTGTTCTTATTGTTTTTTTAATTGTCTCATTTATTGCTTAATTTTTCACTTTCAAATATTGTAAAGTGCTGCAGAATAAGTTGGCGCTATATAAATAATAATAATATTGTCATGCATCAGAATTCCAACTTATACAGCTATTAAAGACATATAAGCCAATATATTATGTATGGGAATTTGCTGAATATATATGACCCCTACAGATACATTCTAAAAGTCCTACAACTCACAAGCAGGTGCCTACATACACAAAGCCCTACAAAAACACATAGTTGGATGCAGACAATACAAAACACACTTGGTATTCACAAAAATTCACATGAAATAATTAATAAATCATTACGCGTTACAGTACTGGGTACCAAATGAGAAAGCATATTTACAGTGTTCACAGAGAAATGACACAGAAACTGAAAACAATGACTGAGAACAATGAGTAAATTGAAGAATAATAAAAACAAAAAATTACCAGAAAAGGACCGAACATCCTAATACCTTATCTCTTGGGTTTAAAGCAATACCTCTACACCCTGTTCCAAATTATTATGCAAATTCTATTTAAGTGTCACAAAGATTAAATATTTTGTTTTTCAGTTTAACTCATGGATGGCATTGTGTCTCAGGGCTCTTTTGATCACTGAAAACAATCTCGGACACTTGTGATAATTAGATTGCCAGGTGAGCCCAATTTAAGGAAAAATTACTAAAGGAGGATGTTCCACGTTATTAAGCAGAGCACCATTTTCATGCAATATGGGGAAGAAAAAGGATCTCTCTGCTGCCGAAAAGAGTGAAATAGTTCAATGCCTTGGACGAGGTATGAAAACATTAGATATTTCACGAAAACATAAGCATGATCATCGCACTATTAAGAGATTTGTGGCTGATTCAGAGCACAGACAGGTTTGTGCAGATAAAGGCACATTGAGGAAGATTTCTGCCAGATCCATGCATCGGATCAAGAGAGCAGCTGCTAAAATACCATTACATAGCAGCAAACAGATATTTGAAGCTGCTGGTGCCTCTGGAGACCCACGGACATCAAGGTGTAGAGTCCTCCAGAGTTTTGCTACTGTGCATAAACCTTCTATTCAGCCACCACTAACCAATGCTCACAAGCAGAAACGGCTGCATTTGGCAGAAAAATGCATGAAGACTAATTTCCAAACAGTCCTGTTCACTGATGAGTGCCGTGCAACCCTGGATGGTCCAGATGGATGGAGTAGTGGATGGTTAGTGGACAGCCACCCTGTTCCAACAAGGCTGCGACGTCAGCAAGGCGGTAGTGGAGTCATGTTTTGGGCCAGAATCATGGGAATAGAGCTGGTCGGCCCCTTTAGTGTTTAGTATGTGGAGTTTCTGACTGACCACTTTCTTCCCTGGTACAGAAGGAAGAACTATGCTTTCCGTAACAAAATCATCTTCATGCATGACAATGCACCATCTCATGCTGCAAAGAATAACTCTGCATCAATGGCTGCTATGGGGATAAAAGGAGAGAAAGTCATGGTGTGGCCTCCATCCTCCCCTGACCTCAATCCTATTGAGAACCTTTGGAGCATCCTCAAGCAAAAGATCTATGAGGATGGGAGGCAGTTTACATCCAAACAGCAGCTCTGGGAGGGTATTCTGACATCTTGCAAACAAATTCAAGCAGAAACTGTCCAAAAACTCACAAGTTCAATGGATGCAAGACTTGTGAAGCTGCTATCAAATAAGGGGTCCTATGTTAAAAATGTAACGTGACCTGTTAAAATGTTTAAAATGTTGTTATAAGTTTAAATGAAATCGCTTTTGATTTCAGTAAATATGCTGAAAACACAACAAATGACAATTTTCAGTTCTTTACAACCTATAAAGTGTTTTGAAACTTACTGTGCGTAATATTTTGGAACAGTGCATTGTAAGTTTTTTATGTTTAAAAAAAATTACTGTTATCATTAGGAGGTTTGTTCAATAAAATTTGAATTGTACTCTTAATAGTTGATAACATGAGAATTATGCTGACTGTTATTTATATCAATTATTTAGGTAAATGAGAAAAATATCATTTGCATATAATTTGGAACAGGGTAATGGACGAGTGATGATTTGCAGGAGTTGATTCCTGGTCTTACCAATGTAAGACAGTCCACAAGGACAAAGGATCTTATAGATCACAAACGCTGTTGTACAGGTATACGATGACAGATCTCAGAGGCGGCTCTCTAATTAGGCGGTTTAGGCGGCCGCCTAAGGCCTCGCGCTGGCTGGGGCCTCGCGGCCGCCTAAACCACCTGTGAGCAGAGTGTGTCAGGTCCTCGGTCACTGACCGAGGACCTGACACCAGGAGGGGGCCCGGCGGCTTGCCGGTATGCCGCCGGGTGCGAGGCCCCTCCTGGCTGCCCGGCCACCATCGCAGACACTGGTCTGCAGCTCCGCAGTGTGCAGAGCTGCAGACCATGTGACTCGCGAGAATTGGCCAATCAGAGCGTTGCCACGGGTTACCGCGGCAACGCTCTGAAATCTCGCGAGATTACATGGTCTGCAGCTATGCGGAGCTGCAGACCGGAAGCAGTGGCCACCGGACCACCAGGGAACCCACTGGACCACCAGGGAAAGGTAGGCTCTCCCTCCCCATCACCCCCACCACACTCAGCCTCACCCACAGCATCACCCCCCACCACCCTCAGCCTCACCCCCCACCACCATCACCACCCTCAGCCTCACCCCCACCACCCTCAGCTTCACCCACCCTCAGCCTCACCCCCCCCACCATCACCCCCCACCACTCTCACCATCACCCCCCACCACCCTCAGCCTCACCCCCACCACCCTCAGCCTCACCCCCACCATCCTCAGCCTCACCCCGCACCATCACCCCTCCCCACCCTCACCATCACCCCCCAGCACCCTCAGCCTCATCCCCCACCACCATCACCCCTCCCCACCCTCACCATCACCCCCACCACCCTCAGCCTCACCCCCCACCACCATCACCCCCACCACCCTCAGCCTCACCCCCACCACCCTCAGCTTCACCCACCCTCAGCCTCACCCCCCCACCATCACCCCCCACCACTCTCACCATCACCCCCCACCACCCTCAGCCTCACCCCCACCACCCTCAGCCTCACCCCCACCACCCTCAGCCTCACCCCCACCATCCTCAGCCTCACCCCCCACCATCACCCCTCCCCACCCTCACCATCACCCCCCACCACTCTCACCATCACCCCCCAGCACCCTCAGCCTCACCCCCCACCACCATCACCCCTCCCCACCCTCACCATCACCCCCCACCACCCTCAGCCTCACCCCCCACCACCATCACCCCCACCACCCTCAGCCTCACCCCCACCACCCTCAGCCTCACCCCCACCCTCAGCCTCACCCCCCCACCATCACCCCCCACCACTCTCACCATCATCCCCACCACCCTCAGCCTCACCCCCCACCACCATCACCCCCACCACCCTCAGCCTCACCCCCACCACCCTCAGCCTCACCCCCACCACCCTCAGCCTCACCCCCCCACCCTCAGCCTCACCACTCTCACCATCACCCCCCACCACTCTCACCATCACCCCCCACTACCCTCAGCCTCACCCCCACCACCATCACACACCACCATCACCAGGGCCGTCTATAATATGATTAGGACCCTGGGCAATGCATTTTCTTGGGCCCCCTGGGTCCTGCCCCTCCTATCCCTCCCCCCCAATTACGCCCAATGCGCAATCACACTGACAGACGTACTGGCACATACAGACACAGACAGACATTAAAACATTCACAGATACACACTGACACACAAATATATACTGGCAGACATACTGACACACACACACAGACACATACACTGGCAGACATACTGACAGATATACTGACACACACAGATACATACACTGACAGACGTATTGACACACACACAGGCATACTGACACACACACAGGCATACTGACACACACACAGACAGACGTACTGGCACATACACACAGACAGACATTAAAACATTCACAGATACATACTGACACACACATACACTGACACACAATTATATACTGGCAGACATACTGACACACACACAGACATACATACATACACACACAGGCACATACACTGACAGACGTATTGACACACACACACACACACACACCCACACAGACACATACACTGACAGATATACTGACACACACAGACACATACACTGACAGATATACATACATACATACACACACAGACAGACACATACACATACACTGACAGAAGTATTGACACACACAGGCATACTGACATACACATAGACAGACATACTGACACACACAGGCCTACTGACATATACAAACACACATACATACATACACAGACAGACATACTGACACACACAAGCATACATTTAGCCACCCTCCAGGTTCTTACCTTTTCCTGGAGGGTGGTTTCCCTGGGGTCCAGTGGCAGGCTGAGGCAGATGGGAGTTCTCCTCTGGAACTCCCCTCCGTGCCATTCTCCTCCCGCGCGGCTGTGCTCTCCGTCGGGAGGAAGTGACGTCACTTCCTCGAAGTGACGTCACTTCCTCCCAGCCGGTACAGGAAGGGGCCCGGTCGCGCTGTTTAAGCGTCACAGCGCCAGACCGGGCCCCTGCTCACACATGCTCTCCGGGTGGCCCTTAGTGCATGAGCCACCCGGGGAGCCTCCTCAGCCTGCGGGCCGGTGCGGCTCTGTGCAGCCGCACCGCCGGGTCCAAGGGGGGCTGCGCAAATCGCGGGGCCCATGGGGCAGCTGCTCTGGGCCCCCCAGGAGCTACTGGGCCCGGGGCAGCTGCCCCGTTTGCCCCACGTTAAAGACGGCCCTGACCATCACCCCCCACCACCCTCACCATCACCCCCCACCACTCTCACCATCACCCCCCAGCACCCTCAGCATCACCCCTCCCCACCCTCACCATCACCCCCCACCACCCTCAGCCTCACCCACCACAACCATCACCACCCTCAGCCTCACCCCCTACCACCATCACCCCCCACCACCCTCAGCTTTACCCCCACCACCCTCAGCTTTACCCCCCACCACCCTCAGCTTTACCCCCCACCACCCTCAGCCTCACCCCCCACCACCCTCGGCTTCATCCCCCACCACCCTCAGCCTCACCACCATCCCCCACCACCCTCATCATCACCACCATCCCCCACCACCCTCATCATCACCACCATCCCCCACCACCCTCCTCATCACCACCACCCTCAGCATCACTCCCCCCACCACCCTCAGCATCACCCCCCTCACCACCCTCACCCCCACCACCCTCAGCATAACCCTCCGTCACCACCCTCAGCCTCACCCCACTCACCATCACCCCCTCCTTCTCACATTACCCCCTCTCACTCTCACATTACCCCCTCTCACTCTCACATTACCCCCTCTCACTCTCACATTACCCCCTCACTCTCACATTACCCCCCTCACTCTCACATTACCCCCCTCACTCTCTCATTAGCCCCCCCCACTCTCACATTAGCCCCCCCCACTCTCACATTAGCCCCCCCACTCTCACATTAGCCCCCCCCACTCTCACATTAGCCCCCCCCACTCTCACATTAGCCCCCCCACTCTCACATTACCCACCCACTCTCACATTATGCCCCCTCACTCTCACATTATGCCCCCTCACTCTCACATTATGCCCCCTCACGCACACATTATGCCCCCTCACTCTCACATTACCCTCACTCTCACATTACCCCCTCTCACTCTCACATTACCCCCCTCACTCTCACATTACCCCCCTCACTCTCACATTACCCCCCTCACTCTCACATTACCCCCCTTCACTCTCACATTACCCCCTCACTTTTACATTACCCCCCCTCACTCTCACATTACCATCACCCCCCGTTCCCTGTCACATTACCATCACCCCCCGCTCCCTCTCACCATCAACCCCCCGCTCCCTCTCACCATCAACCCCCCGCTCCCTCTCACCATCAACCCCCCGCTCCCTCTCACCATCACACCCCCCGCTCCCTCTCACCATCACACCCCCTGCTCCCTCTCACCATCACACCCCCCGCTCCCTCTCACCATCACACCCCCCGCTCCCTCTCACCATCACACCCCCCGCTCCCTCTCACCATCACACCCCCCGCTCCCTCTCACCATCACACCCCCCGCTCCCTCTCACCATCACACCCCCCGCTCCCTCTCACCATCACACCCCCCGCTCCCTCTCACCATCACACCCCCCGCTCCCTCTCACCATCACACCCCCCGCTCCCTCTCACCATCATCCCCCCGCTCCCTCTCACCATCATCCCCCCGCTCCCTCTCACCATCACCCCCCTTTCACCATCACCCGCCTCTCACATTACCCCCCTTTCACCATCACCCGCCTCTCACCATCACCCCCCCCATACACACAACACACTTCAAGCAGCTACCCCATACACAGGGTCACAGACAAAAACGCAAACATGCTCACAGAGACATACATTCACACACACAATGATACTCTCTGTCAGACACACTCTCAGGCACATACACAGGTAGACAGTGCATCAATGTGTATATGTGACACTTTTTTGTTAGTGGGGCCTCATGTTTACGTTTCGCCTAAGGCCTCATAAAGTCTAGAGCCGCCTCTGACAGATCTTGTACTCTTTCCCCCTATGACGGTGGTAGGAGTCATATGTTTACAAGTGGTGCAGCCTAAACATCTAAAGCATGGGTGTCCAACCTTTTGATTTCCCTGGGCCGCATTGAGCACAGAGAAATTGTCACACATCAAATAAATAATATAGATTATAGATCATGTATATTAATATATCTTTAAAAGGCCTTTTCTTAATTTTAATATTTCAATTGTTTAGTAGATAACTCCCTTATTTGTTTTCCTTGTGTGGGATTGGCATATTTAAGGATATCAAATTAGGGAGTTATCTATTAAACACATACACATGTGTATACCTATGCACAAATAACCACACACACACACACAAACACAATAACAGACCTATACACACAGTCACAAAACTATACACACATAAACACCGACACACACATACAATCACAGACCGATACACACAATCACAAATACACATACACTCAAAATCACAGACCCAAACACACATACAATCGCACACCTATACATTCAGTCACATACATACACACAATCACAGACCAATACACACAATCAAAGACCCCCACAGACACACATACACAGATATACCCACACACAATCACAAACCTATACATACATACACCCACAATCACATACCTATATACACAAACATAATCACAGATCCACACGCATATAATCACACACCTATACACAAAAATACAACCACAGACACACACACATAATCACAAACGTACACACACAATCACAGACATGTCGACAGATCCCTGCCCCTTCACTCCCCCCCCACACACAGTCAATCACTGACAAAACATACACAAAAATCACATGTACACACATTTAATACTAAATAGGTCTACCCGGCCTCCCTAACTTGCTTTGGGACCACTGGAGTAGATCAGTGGCGTACTAAGGGGGGGGCGGTCCGCCCCTGGTGCCATCAGGCAGGGGGGTGCCACCAGGGCTGGCCAGGCTTGTAGTTCAGTGAGCTGTGTGGCTGCACCGGGTGCCGTAGCAGCAGGGCGCCGGGCAGCCAACACAGCTCACACGCAGGGGCTGGAAGCAGGAAACCTGCACGGAGATTTGGGGGCGGAGCTAAAACGGCCGTGGGGGCGGAGCCAAGCAGGATGCGGGGGCGGAGCTAAATGCAGCCTCATACTGCTGCACACAGAGAGAGGAAGCAGGAAGGAGTCCCTGCTTCCCCAACTACAGCACAGGAGGGACTGGATCCACTCCTACTCCAGCCCAAGCTTACTGTAAGTGAGAGAGTGTGTGCTGTGTGTAACTGTGATTGTGACTGTCTTTGACTGTGTGTGAGTGTGTAACTGTGATTGTGACTGTCTTTGACTGTGTGTGAGTGTGTAACTGTGATTGTGACTGTCTGACTGTGTGTGAGTGTGTAACTGTGATTGTGACTGTCTGACTGTGTGAGTGTGTAACTGTGATTGTGACTGTCTTTGACTGTGTGTGCTGTGTGTAACTGTGATTGTGACTGTCTTTGACTGTGTGTGCTGTGTGTAACTGTGATTGTGACTGTCTGACTGTGTGTGAGTGTGTAACTGTGATTGTGACTGTCTGACTGTGTGTGAGTGTGTAACTGTGATTGTGACTGTCTTTGACTGTGTGTGCTGTGTGTAACTGTGATTGTGACTGTCTTTGACTGTGTGTGCTGTGTGTAACTGTGATTGTGACTGTCTGACTGTGTGTGAGTGTGTAACTGTGATTGTGACTGTCTGACTGTGTGTGAGTGTGTAACTGTGATTGTGACTGTCTTTGACTGTGTGTGCTGTGTGTAACTGTGATTGTGACTGTCTTTGACTGTGTGTGCTGTGTGTAACTGTGATTGTGACTGTCTGACTGTGTGTGAGTGTGTAACTGTGATTGTGACTGTCTGACTGTGTGTGAGTGTGTAACTGTGATTGTGACTGTCTTTGACTGTGTGTGCTGTGTGTAACTGTGATTGTGACTGTCTTTGACTGTGTGTGCTGTGTGTAACTGTGATTGTGACTGTCTTTGACTGTGTGTGCTGTGTGTAACTGTGATTGTGACTGTCTTTGACTGTGTGTGCTGTGTGTAACTGTGATTGTGACTGTCTTTGACTGTGTGTGAGTGTGTAATTGTGATTGTGACCGTCTTTGACTGTGTGTGAGTGTGTAATTGTGACTGTCTTTGACTGTGTGTGAGTGTGTAACTGTGATTGTGACTAGGGATCGACCAATTATCGGTTTTACCGATATAATCGGCCGATATTCGTTATTTTCGGCAATATCGGTATCGGCCAATATAGCTACCGATATTGCCGATAATACCTCCTAGGACCGCCAGGCTCATTACAAGCCTGGCGATCCTGGGGGGGCCGGCAGCAAGCGCTGACTTACCCTCCCAGCAGCTCCATGTCTAAATCTCGCGAGACCCGCGGCTGCAGAGCGTTGCCACGGGTTACCATGGCAACGCTCCACGCGGCACTAAGGGACGCGAGATTTACACTGGGGAGCTGGAGGAGCTGCTGGGAGGGTAAGTCAGCGCTTGCTGCCAGCCGCCCCACAGTACTTAACAAGCCACCGGACCACCAGGGAATACTATATCCCCCCCCTCCCTGGTAAGAAGCAGGTGGGGGGGGGGGGGGGGACTAAAAGAAACAAAAACAATACAATTTAAATATTAAAAAAAATTATAATAAACATAAAAAATCCCCCCCTCCATTTTACACAAATTACATCACTACACAAACACACACACACACACTCACTGCATGACATACATACACACTACACAAACACACACACACACACTGCATTACATACATACACACTACACAAACACACACACACTGTATTACATAAATACACACTACACAAACACACACACACACACACTGCATTACATACATACACACTACACAAACACACACACACTGTATTACATACATACACACTACACAAACACACACACACACCCACACACTGCATTACATACATACACACTACACAAACACACACACACTGCATTACATACATACACACTACACAAACACACACTGCATTACATACATACACACTACACAAACACACTGCATTACATACACACACACTACACAAACACACACAAACTGCATTACATACATACACACTACACAAACACACACTCTGCATTCACTATACACACACTACACAAACACACACTCTGCATTCACTATACACACACTACACAAACACACACTCTGCATTCACTATACACACACTACACAAACACACACTCTGCATTCACTATACACACACTACACAAACACACACTCTGCATTCACTATACACACTCTGCATTCACTATATATATATATATATATATATATATATATATATACACACATACACACACACTACACAAACACTCACTGCATTCACTATACACTCTGCATACACTATATATACACACTACACAAATACACACTGCATCCACTACACACACAGCTCCCCTGTCTAAATACACTTCATCCACTACATGTGGCATGTATATTTTGTGCATTTACCGTTAGAAAGAGTTTATTTTTTCAAAATGGTAAATGTACAGAATATCGGCAAGTTATCGGCTATCGGCATGAAAGTTCACAGCTTATCGGTATCGGTATCGGCTCTAAAAAATCAATATCGGTCGATCCCTAATTGTGACCGTCTTTGATTGTGTGTGTGTGACTGTCTGTGATTATGTTGTGTGTATGTGTGACTGTCTGCCTGTGTGATTGTCTGCCTCTGATTGTGTGTGTGACTGTCTGTGACTGTGTGTGTGTGTGTGTGCCACTGTGTGTGTGACTGTCTGACTGTGATTGTCTGTGTGACTGTGTGTGACTGTCTGCCTGTGATTGTGTGTGTGTGTGTGCGTGCGTGCGTGTGTGAGTGACTGTCTGTGACTGTGTGTGTGCGTGTGTGTGTGAGTGACTGTCTGTGACTGTGTGTGTGTGTGCGTGTGTGTGTGTGAGTGACTGTCTGTGACTGTGTGTGTGTGTGTGTGTGAGTGACTGCCTGTGACTGTGTTGTGTGTATGTGTGACTGTCTGCCTGTGATTGTGGGTGTGACTGTCTGTGAATCTGTGTGTGTATGTGTGACTGTCTGCCTGTGTGATGGCCTGCGTGTTTGACTGTCTGCCTGTAACTGTGTGTGAGTGACTGTGTCTGACGGTCTTCGCCCTGCAGTGAGCCGGCAGCCAGGATATGATGTCATCGCGGCCTCGGCATCATTACAGGGCGTGCGATGGAACTGTGCAGAAAGAGCACAGAGATCCCAGCAGCAACCACTGACCACCAGGGACTGAGGATCCACTCCAGCCCTTCTAGAGCGAGGTAGGGAGGCAGGGTGGACCTCTTAATGATTAAATGTGTATATGTATGTAATATTTGTGTGTGTGTGTATGTGATTGTGGGTCAGTGATTGTGTTTGTGTAAATCTGTGATTATGTGTGATTGTGTGTATCTCTGTGTATGTGTTTAGTAGATAGCTCCCTTATTTCCTGTCCTTAAATATTGCAATCCCACATAAGGATAACAAATAAGGGATTTATCTGCTAAACAACTGAAAATAAGAAAAGGGCATTTTTTTATCCTTTAGCTGTTTAGTAGATCATTCCCTGAATTAGTGCCCGTATGTGAGATTTCCATATTTAAAGATACCAAATGAGGGTGCTGTTTAGCAGATAGCACCTTATTTGGTGTCCTTAAATATGGCAATCCCACAAAGGATAGCAAATAGGAGTTATCTGCTAAACAAAGATTGAAATTAAGAGGTGTCAGCCAGCCCACAACAAGAAATCTGGGTGGCTAATGTGAATAATATGCAAATGTGTAGTCAGATGCCAGCATGCAGAACACAGCATGCTGGCATCAGACAGCCAATGGCAGCATATTACCCCATCCCCTAGTGAGAAGTTTTACTGCTCCCCCTCCCCCTCCTGTTTTGACTGTGGTATCTTATGTGCCCCACCCCCCCCATATATATTGTTCCTAGAGTCACCACGATGTCTGCATGTGTGTCAATGTGTATCTGTGTGTGACTGTGTTTGTGTGTATGTGTATCTGCATGTGTGTATGTCCGTGTATGTGTATATGTGCAGACATCTAAAAATCTCGCCAACACTACACACAAATACACTCATGCATTTCAACGTCAACACTACATACACACCCCACCATTATATATAACCATACCACTGCATTCAAATACCACACAACACACAAATGCATGCTTGCATTCAAACGCCAACACTACATACAAACACACCGCTACATTCACTCACATATACTCCATACAAAAACATGCATACATTCAAACACACAAACACTGCTTAGTGCTAAATACATAAAAAAATAAAATTGGTTGTTTTTATATTTAAATTTGAGGGGGGGGGTGGGGGGGGGCAGGGGGGTGCCAAAAATAGGACCCGCCCCGGGTGCCAAATGCTCTAGGTACGCCCCTGGAGTAGATCCTCTTCCTGGTGGCCAGTAGTTGCTGCTGGGCCAGAGCCTGGGACCTCTGTGCTCTTCATGCACAGGTCCCTCGTGCGCCGAGCAGTGATGCTGGGTTGATGTCATATCCCAGAGGACAGCCCACTGCCAGGCGGTGAGGAAGCTGTGCAGGAGGAGCACAGAATGTAATTGGCTCAGGTGGATACCTAGAGCGTTTGGCACCCCCTGCCCCAATTCAAATGTAAAAAAACACCAATTTAAAAAAAATATATATATTTTTAATTGCCTACTACAACACCCTCCCTGGTCCCCCTTCTATTCCCCCCTCCTTCTACAAATCACTGCCTCTACAAAATCCCCTGCCCAGTCTCCCCTCTACAAAAAACAATGCCCAGTCCCCCCTGTACAAAAACCCCTGCCCACCCCTTCTACAATAAACCCCTGCCCAATCCCCTCTACAAGACCTTTGCCCATCCCAATAAACCCCCTGCGCCCCATTCACAAAAACTCCTGCCCCCTCTCTACAAAGACCTTTGTCCCCCTACAAACCCATTTACAAAAAGCCTTACTCCCTCTCAAGACCCTTGCACAACGATATTAGCAAGCACTTAGCCTTTCGTATTCCTCCTCCTGCTAGCCACCTATACCACTGATTGGGCTCATTGCCTTCTTCTCTGCCCGGCAGCACGGACGGCAACTGGGCCGCACTGCTAACAGTCCTGGGCTGCATGCGGCCAGCAGGTTGGACACCCATGATCTAAAGCATCCCGAATTGGAAGTTGAGTTTCTTGAGTTATGTCTGTAGTATTGATCTGTGTGTTCAAGCAAATCTCTCAAATTGGCTGCAAATTTGTAGCAATTTAAAGGAAGCTCGTGGGGTATATCAGGGAAGCTCCTTATGCAGGGTTCCCCAACTTCTTTGAATGGCTTTTGTCACCAACCTATACTTAGTGTGAAGAGTTTGAGGAAATACAATCCCTTTATGTTGATTACCACTGGACTGGCTACCCACTCCCATGGATTTCTAGGTAGCATGTCTCAATATTTTCTGT
Source organism: Pelobates fuscus (assembly GCF_036172605.1). NCBI lineage: Eukaryota > Metazoa > Chordata > Amphibia > Anura > Pelobatidae > Pelobates > Pelobates fuscus. The sequence goes on from NC_086325.1 coordinate 50,855,235, forward strand.
AGAATATTGGAATGATATCCCCTTTGCAGAAATTATTTGGACAAGTTGTTGTGGGGTCTGAGTAATTCCAGGGGACTATAAGGAACTCTGAGATAGGCAGTGACTCTTTTAGATGCCTATGATGACAACTTGTGAAACCGATGTGTTACGATCGGTAGGTATTTTAGTGTAGACTATAGCTTACAGCACAGCTGTATTATATTAGTAAGGTAAGTGGATAAAAATATGCTTGAATATTTTTCAAATCATAAAAAACATCTAAATGATTATATTATATCCATTCTTCAGATAATTGATTTTAAGATCCCTGCCAAATTAGTAATATCGGAGTTTTGAAATACTGTGTCATCTGTTGAAATTTAGGTATACCGGGATCTCTTCTGTCTCTAGACTTATGAGTTATTAAGTTGTGATGTGCATAAGGTATCTGAAATTGAAAGAACCCTGGTTCTCACTAAGCATATATTACCTATTCTACACATACGTCCAGAGGCGGCTCTAGACTTTATGAGGCCTTAGGCGAAACGCAAACATGAGGCCCCACTAACAAAAAAGTGTCACATATACACATTGATGCACTGTCTACCTGTGTATGTGCCTGAGAGTGTGTCTGACAGAGAGTATCATTGTGTGTGTGAATGTATGTCTCTGTGAGCATGTTTGCGTTTTTGTCTGAGACCCTGTGTATGGGGTAGCTGCTTGAAGTGTGTTGTGTGTATGGGGGGGGGGGGGGGGTGATGGTGAGAGGCGGGTGATGGTGAAAGGGGGGTGATGTGAGAGGCGGGTGATGGTGAAAGGGGGATGATGGTGAGAGGGAGCGGGGGGGATGATGGTGAGAGGGAGCGAGGGGTGTGATGGTGAGAGGGAGCGGGGGGTGTGATGGTGAGAGGGAGCGGGGGGTGTGATGGTGAGAGGGAGCGGGGGGTGTGATGGTGAGAGGGAGCGGGGGGTTGATGGTGAGAGGGAGCGGGGGGTTGATGGTGAGAGGGAGCGGGGGGTTGATGGTAATGTGAGAGTGAGGGGGGTAATGTAAAAGTGAGGGGGGTAATGTAAAAGTGAGGGGGTAATGTAAAAGTGAGGGGGTAATGTAAGAGTGAGGGGGTAATGTGAGAGTGAGGGGGGTAATGTGAGAGGGGGTAATGTGAGAGTGAGGGTAATGTGAGAGTGAGGGGGGTAATGTGAGAGTGGGGGGGTAATGTGAGAGTGGGGGGGCTAATGTGAGAGTGGGGGGGGCTAATGTGAGAGTGGGGGGGGCTAATGTGAGAGTGGGGGGGCTAATGTGAGAGTGGGGGGGCTAATGTGAGAGTGGGGGGGCTAATGTGAGAGTGGGGGGGCTAATGTGAGAGTGAGGGGGGTAATGTGAGAGTGAGGGGGGTAATGTGAGAGTGAGGGGGGTAATGTGAGAGTGAGAGGGGGTAATGTGAGAGTGAGAGGGGGTAATGTGAGAGTGAGAGGGGGTGATGTGAGAAGGAGGGGGTGATGGTGAGTGGGGTGAGGCTGAGGGTTATGCTGAGGCTGGTGGGGGTGAGGCTGAGGGTGGTGAGGGGGGTGATGCTGAGGGTGGTGGGGGGAGTGATGCTGAGGGTGGTGGTGATGATGAGGGTGGTGGGGGATGGTGGTGATGATGAGGGTGGTGGGGGGGTGGTGATGATGAGGGTGGTGGGGGGTGGTGAGGCTGAGGGTGGTGGGGGATGAAGCCGAGGATGGTGGGGGGTGAGGCTGAGGGTGGTGGGGGGTAAAGCTGAGGGTGGTGGGGGGTAAAGCTGAGGGTGGTGGGGGGTAAAGCTGAGGGTGGTGGGGGGTGATGGTGGTAGGGGGTGAGGCTGAGGGTGGTGATGGTTGTGGGGGGTGAGGCTGAGGGTGGTGGGGGGTGATGGTGAGGGTGGGGAGGGGTGATGCTGAGGGTGCTGGGGGGTGAGGCTGAGGGTGGTGGGGGTGATGGTGGTGGGGGTGAGGCTGAGGGTGGCGGGGGTGATGGTGGTGGGGGGTGAGGCTGAGGGTGGCGGGGGTGATGGTGGTGGGGGGTGAGACTGAGGGTGGTGGGGGATGATGGTGAGGGTGGGGAGGGGTGATGGTGGTGGGGGGTGAGGCTGAGGGTGCTGGGGGGTGATGGTGAGAGTGGTGGGGGGTGATGGTGAGGGTTGGGAGGGGTGATGGTGGGGGGTGAGGCTGAGGGTGGTGGGGGTGATGGTGGTGGGGGGTGAGGCTGAGGGTGGTGTGTGATGGTGGTGGGGGTGAGGCTGAGGGTGGTGGGGGGTGATGGTGAGAGTGGTGGGGGGTGATGGTGGGGGGGTGAGGCTGAGGGTGGGGGGGTGAGGCTGAGGGTGGGGGGGGTGAGGCTGAGGGTGGTGGGGGTGAAGCTGAGGGTGGTGGGGGTGAGGCTGAGGGTGGTGGGGGTGAGGCTGAGGGTGGTGGGGATGATGGTGGTGGGGGGTGAGGGTGGCGGGGGTGAGGGTGAGGGTGCTGGGGGGTGATGGTGAGAGTGGTGGGGGGTGAGGCTGAGGGTGGTGGGGGGTGATGGTGGTGGGGGTGAGGCTGATGGTGGTGGGGGGTGAGGCTGAGGGTGGTGGGGTTGATGGTTGTGGGGGGTGAGGCTGAGGGTGGTGGGGGTGATGGTGAGAGTGGTGGGGGGTGATGGTGGGGGGGGTGAGGCTGAGGGTGGGGGGGTGAGGCTGAGGGTGGTGGGGGTGAGGCTGAGGGTGGTGAGGCTGAGGGTGGTGGGGGTGATGGTGGTGGGGGGGTGAGGCTGAGGGTGGTGGGGGGTGATGGTGATGGTGGTGGGGGGTGAGGCTGAGGGTGCTGGGGGGTGATGGTGAGTGTGGTGGGGGGTGATGGTGAGGGTGGGGAGGGGTGATGGTGGGGGGTGAGTCTGAGGATAGTGGGGGTGAGGCTGAGGGTGGTGGGGGGTGATGGTGAGGGTGGGGAGGGGTGATGGTGGTGGGGGTGAGGCTGAGGGTGGTGGGGAGTGATGGTGAGAGTGGTGGGGGGTGATGGTGAGAGTGGTGGGGGGTGATGGTGGGAGGGTGAGGCTGAGGGTGGGGGGGGGGTGAAGCTGAGGGTGGTGGGGGTGAGGGTGGTGGGGGGTGAGGCTGAGGGTGGTGATGGTGGTGGGGGGTTATGGTGGTGGGGGGTGAGGCTGAGGGTGGTGGGGGTGGAGAGCCTACCTTTCCCTGGTGGTCCAGTGGGTTCCCTGGTGGTCCGGTGGCCACTGCTTCCGGTCTGCAGCTCCGCATAGCTGCAGACCATGTAATCTCGCGAGATTTCAGAGCGTTGCCGCGGTAACCCGCGGCAACGCTCTGATTGGCCAATTCTCGCGAGTCACATGGTCTGCAGCTCTGCACACTGCGGAGCTGCAGACCAGTGTCTGCGATGGTGGCCGGGCAGCCAGGAGGGGCCTCGCACCCGGCGGCATACCGGGCAAGCCGCCGGGCCCCCTCCTGGTGTCAGGTCCTCGGTCACTGACCGAGGACCTGACACACTCTGCTCACAGGTGGTTTAGGCGGCCGCGAGGCCCCCGCCAGCGCGAGGCCTTAGGCGGCCGCCTAAACCGCCTAATTAGAGAGCCGCCTCTGCATACGTCTATTTGCTATTGAAGCTACTAGTTGTGATATAGAGACTATATGATTTAAACACCTTTTGTTGTGTTAAACAAATGAGCTTTGATCCAGTTTTTAAGTTTATTGCATGTGTATAAGAATATATAGATTCATCGAAGGTCCCACATCAGGGGCTTTGTGTCCCCACATGTAGGGATTAACTCTGACTGTACCCCTTCTGGACTGAGCTAAAATTGATACTCTTTATTCTACCCATGGTAATTTTGTCTAGCATACGAAATTATGGGAAACACTGAAGAGTTTATCTTCATTTATGTTAGAATGACACCTTATATCCCCCCAATGTATCTCTTTCTTTTTAGTATATAAGGTGATGGGAACTTTGTTCTGAGTCCCTACATTTATGGGTTAATTTGGAATGGATTGTATCCTGTTTTCCCCTGCAGGGGTTAAGTCTAACTGGCAGGACACACCGTATTCTAAGGGGCGTTTACTGCTCCACGGACCTTAGCAACGCCCCTGGTGTCGTGTCGGCTAATGATTGGCCGCATCACGTCAACAGATGGGCGGAGTCTATACTTTGAAATAATACAAAAAGATGGAGTAGGACTGCGCCAATAAAATAGTCCCAAAAGTCTTACTAGAACAACAAAAGATTGTCAGAAGTATTGGATAAATTGTAGATGAATTCTGTAGACAGAACTAGCTCTCTAGTGCATTTATTTATAGGGCTTCTAATACTAGTGAGATACCTTGTTTCTGCTTTTCCCTACCCTCAGTCAGAGGGATCGTACCCCAACTTACAGGAATGGGAACCCCCCCCCAAACAAGGCACTAGATAGACGTATAACCAGGCCTTAGAGTGGCTAGACTTAACGTAAATACAGAGATAAAGACAGAGTCAGGAATAGTCAAGGTACGGCATATAGAAGTACGGATAAATTAAATAACAAACCGGGTCACGACACCAGAAATACACAAAGCCAGAAACAAACCAGTCAAATACAAGCTGAGGTCCATATCAGGATATAACAGGAGAGACTTACTATGAGCATGAACGTGTATCAGGAGAGAAACCACAATAGAGCAATGAGTAAGGGCCAGAACAGGCCTTGAATAGGTTCATATGAGTTCTCATTGGTCCACACAATCTCTGCGACCCTACACAGCATGGGGTCGCCTAGATGACATGATCCCTAAGGGCTTGACGTCATGATAATAACATTTATTTTAAGGGGCTGTGGTTTGGCCCACGAACCTGCAGATGGAGCAATTGGTGGGACCGAAGGTGAACATAATCCTATTCAGGCTGCGCGGCCACGTGGAGCAATCGGACTGCGAGGACTGGAGTAATACGGCCATGAGGTGCAATCTGCCCGCGCGGCCAGAGGAGAGGCGCGGTGCAGGCACAGGTAAGTTCATGACACTCTCATATTCCCTTTCAGCAGGTCTAATTACCATTACATTTCTGTAGGGATCCGCTGTTTTATCTTTTAGGGTTTGTAGCTACACCCTTAATTTTAAGCTGTACCAAGGCAGTATCATATACTATCTATATAGTAGTTTAGCTTAGAAGGGCTACATTTGTATTTTATTTTACTCTTCCATTACTACTATTATTCATAGATACCCAATCTGGCCCTTTTTTTCCCCAGTCGTAACTCAGCCATTTGCATGTTTAGTGGCCTTGCTTGTTTGAGCTTTGATTTCCTTGAGGCTAAATATGAATATACTTACTAGCAGGGTGGTGTGTCTCTCCATTACAGTGGAGTTGTAACCTTACACGCATATAGGATTTAGTTTTCTCCATTATAGTAATGCAGTCTACAGCTGACCAGTTACTTCTTTCGTCACATCAGTTCACATACACCTTTTTTTATTTGGGGAGAGCAAAAAAAAACAGAGCAAGAGAATACTGAGAATTGACAAAAGCTTCGTTGTGCCCCTGCTCAGATCTCAAGCTTGTTTCAGCACATCTTGTGCCATTAAAAAGAGAGCCTGGACCATTTGCAAAAGGGCGGCTCGGATCTGAAATGCCAGCCAGCTGTCTCTGCACGAGAGATACAGTAACCCTAGACAATAGTTTTGGCTTGTATCTCTCGTGTAGATAGAGCTGGCCTGTATTTCGGATCTGGACCGTTCTTTTCGGTGGGATCAGTTTGACATGCAAATGGCCTAGATTATTTTTGTAATGGCACAGGATGAGCTAAAACCAGTTTGAGATCGGAGCGTGGACCCACCGAAGGGCAAGCTACTTGATCTGTTGTCTTTTCTCAGTATTCTCTTGCACCCAGTTTTTTTTCTCCCCAAGTTTAAAAGGTAATCCAAATGTGGAACCCCTTGCTCACGGCGTACCTGGAACATTTGGCACCCAGGGCAGATCTAATATTTGGAACCCCTACAATTCTAAAATATAAAAAATACCCACACTTTAAAAAAAAAAAAAAAAAATGTATTTAGCATTGAGCAGTGTTTGCATTTTTTTCCAATGTATTCAGCACTGAGCAGTGTTTGTGTGTTTGAATGTAAGCATGTGTGAGTGAATGTAAAAGTGTGTTTGCATGTAGTGTTTGGCATTTCAATGCAGGCGTGCATTTTTGTGTAGCGTGGTTTTTTAATATGATGGTGTGTTTCTATGTAGTGTTGATATTTGGATGCAGGGCTGTATTTGTGTGTAGCAAAATGCTGAGATGTATGCACAAATACTCAAATATACACACACTGGTACACATGCAGATACATAGACACACAGATGCACACACTGGCACATACAGATACACAGACACTTAGGTATACACATGCAGATACATAGAAACATAGTCATGCACAGACATAGAAAAACAGTAACACACGTACAGATAGAATAAAAATGAAAATTCAGTGCACTCCCTTATCTACTAAACAGCAACTGTGCTGATAGATTTTGTTATTTAAAGAAAAAAAAAAAAAAAAAAAAACACCTAATCTAGGCAAAAAATAATAGGGGTTTCCCCAAGTAAGTAGCTCATTTAGCAGACATTTGGCTGTTAGAGTAGGACCTGCCAAAGATGGGGTACATTGACGTTGTGGCAGGCTTATGCAATGCATGGTCATATAATGTAACTAAATCCCCATGATTTTTTGCCTAGATTAGGTGTTTAAAAAATAAAAATAAAATCTGTCAGCACAGTTGCTGTTTAGTAGATAAGGGAGTGCGCTGGATTTTCATTTTTATTGTACTTATTGGCTCCCAGCAGCACCCTATTTTTGCATGTTTAGGTGAGTGCAGCCAGCCCCTTGTTTTCATATATGCACATACAGATAGATACACAGATACAAACACACATATAGATACAAACACACATATAGATACACACACTTACAGACACACAATGACACACATGTACAGAGACACGTAGGCACAGACACACATACAGATACACTGACACACAGATACAAAAACACATATGTAGACAGGTATAAGTGTGTGTGTGTTTATTGTATGCAGTGCGTGTTTGTGTAGTGTGTGTGTGTATACTGTATGCAGTGTGTATAGTGAATGCAGGGAGTGTGTATAGTGTATGCAGTGTGTGTGTGTATAGTGTGTATGCAGTGTGTATGCAGTGTGTGTGTGTACAGTATGTGTGTATGTAGTGTGTGTGTATAGTGTGTGTGCATAATGAGTGTATAGTGAGCAGTGTCTATTGTTTGTGTGTGTTTGTGTGTGTCCCTCCCTGACTCTTACCTGTGTCCAGGAAGGGGGGACACACTAAATTCCCTGGTGGTCCGGTGGCACAGTATGGTTGCCCAGTGAAGTGTGGCCATGAGTCTCCACATCCAGAAGCAGAGAGCCGCAAGAGCATTGCAGCACGTTGCTACGGCAATCCGCGGCAACACTCTCAAGGATCGCGAGAACATGCTGCTGCTGGATGTGGAGACTCCTGCAAGGGGCATTAAAATGCACCCTGGGTACCCCCGTAGTGAGTGGCATTCAAAAAAATTCACATGAAATAATGAATAAACCATCACGCGTTACAGTACTGGGCACCAAATGAAGAAAGCATATTTACAGTGTTCACAGAGAATTGACAAACTGAAACAATGACTGAGAACAATGAGAAAAATGAATAATAATAAATAAATAAAAATTACCAGAAAAGGACCGAACATCCACAGGGAGAGTTCACTGTGAGAGCACTTCCTGTCAGACCGGGAACTACGGCAGATAAGCAGGTACAGGAGGGGGGAGAGAGGGAGGGTGTGGGACACATGGTGGGGCTGGGAGGGAGGAGAATATGGGAAACATGGTGGGGAGGGGGAGAAATGGGACACATTGAGGGGCTGGGAGGGAGGAGAATATGGGAAACATAGAGGGGTTAAGGGGAGAGGGAATGTAACACATGGAGGGGTTGTGGGGGAGGGTATGGGACACATGGAAGGGGCTGTGGGCAGAAGGAATGAGACACATGGATGCGCTTTGGGGTCAGGGGAATGAGACACATGGGGGGCCTGGGGAATGAGACACCAGGGGGAATGAGAGTGAATGAAACACCGGGGGAAAGGGGGGGGGGGAGGATGGAGGAGGAGGAGGCTCATGGGAGGGGGCTCCAGGGCAATTTTCGCAGCGGGCCTGGTGGATTCTAGTTACGCCCTGCCTTTATCAGAGATATGTGGATATATATCAAACCAAATGGCCACACACAATTTAACAGCTGTCACCACAATGTCCCTTTTTTAACCCCTTAAGGACCAAACTTCTGGAATAAAAGGGAATCATGACGTGTCAGACATGTCATGTGTCCTTAAGGGGTTAAGTGAATGAAGAATGAAACCCTGTAGAATAAAAAAAAACTCCCAGGACTATGTATAACAACCAAAACAAAAACCAACCAAACTTGCATTGTTAAAATATTCTGTAAAAACATACTTACAGCCATAAGTGCATTTAAAAGCAAATGTTGGTATTTTATGAAACATGTTGAATCGAGGATCTTATTCTGTCTTCCTAGAGTTATCATTTGCTGAGCTACTGATGAAACAAGTGTCATCATGAATAATGTGTGTGTTTGTCTGTTTTCTTTCACATGGTCATGCAGCGTTCTGTATGCAAGAGTTTCCAGGTCCCTTCAACTTACCAGCGATTTCCTGCTGATAAGATCTTTTCATTATATATTTCTGAGTGCAATTTTGTTTGACAGATATCCACATTTCTTCACAGCAGTGTCTTAGGAGTTATTGTCTTTCTTTGAAGTTTTCCCACCGTTACTTCTTATATATACACATATATTCTATTTGGACTCCGAAGAAGGAGAGAAAGGATCCCCATTACTTATTAGAAGGCAGCATTATTTATTGTTAGGTCACAGAAGAAGCAGCATCAATTTGTTTGTATGTACTCATAAAAATAATATATGTCCCTTAGATATACAGTGAGGGAAAAAAGTATTGGATCCGCTGAAAAATGCATGTCAGAAAAGTTCTAAATTGATTTGCATGTCAATAAATATTTGATTCCCTATCAATCAGCAAGATTTCTGTCTCCCAGATGTCTTTTTTATACAGGTAACGAGCTGAGATTAGGAGCACTCTCTTAAAGGGAGTGCTCCTAATCTCAGCTCGTTACCTTTATAAAAGACACCTGTCCACAGAAGCAATCAATCAGATTCCAAACTCTCCACCATGGCCAAGACCAAAGAGTTGTCCAGTGAGGTCAGGGTCAAGATTGTAGACCTACACAAGGCTGGAATGGGCTACAAGACCATCGCCAAATAGCTTAGTCAGTATGTGACAACAGTTGGTGTGATTATTCGCAAATGGAAGAAACACAAAATAACGGTCAGTCTCCCTCGGCCTGGTGCTCCATGCAAGATCTTACCTTGTGGAGTTTCAATGAGATGAAATCAAAATCGAGCTCTTTGAGATTATTTATTTGGCATCAACTCAACTCGCCATGTTTGGAGGAGGAGGAATGCTGCCTATGACCTCAAGAACACCATCCCCACCGTCAAACATGGAGTAGGAAACATTATGCTTTGGGGCTGTTTTTCTGCTAAGGGACAGGACAACTGCACTGCATTAAAGGGACGATGGACGGGGCCATGTACTGTCAAATCTTGGGTGAGAACCTCCTTCCCTCAGCAAGGGCATTGAAAATGGGTCGTGGATGGGTATTCCAGTATAACATTGACCCAAAAAACACACCCAGGCAACAAAGGAGTGGGTCAAGTAGAAGCACATTAAGGTCCTGGAGTGGCCTAGCCAGTCTCCAGACCTTAATCCCGAAAATCATAGAATCATAGAAAATCTTTGAAAGGAGCTGAAGGTTCGAGTTGCCAAACGTCAGCCTTGAAACCTCAATGACTTGGAGAGCATCTGCAAAGAGGAGTGGGACAAAATCAATCCTGAGATGTGTGCAAACCTGGTGGCCAACTACAAGAAATGTCTGACCTCTGTGATTGCCAACAAGGGTTTTGCCACCAAGTACTAAGTCGAAGGGGTCAAATACTTATTTCACTCAGGGACATGCAAATCAATTTACAACTATTTTTTACATGCGTTTTTCTGGATTTAAAAAAAAAATAAAAATAAAAATATTCTGTCTCTCACTGTTAAAATACACCTACCATTAAAATTATAGACTGATCATTTCTTTGTCAGTGGGCAAACGTTCAAAATCAGCAGGGGGTCAAATACTTTTCTCTCTCACTGTATCTAGGCAAGTAGACGGTTTATAATATTTTAGCAATTAAATGAACATTAGCAATAATTGTGGTTTAATTAACCAATTGTTTTCAAAACCAGCTTTTCAGTATATATTCAGCTGAGTCAACTGTAGTTAAATGGCACCTGTCATGACAAGCATAAAGACGGCTAACATTGACTACATTAGCATTCAGTAAGTTTGACGTGAAAAGTACAATTAAAAGCCAGTCACCTCTGATAAAGATGTAAATGTATAGATATATTCTATTTGAACTCTGAAGAATGAGAGCATTATTTATGGCTAGGCCATAGATCACCAAGGATGGATACCACACCAGTTTGCTAAATAGTACAATGTGTACCTGGGACCATTCTTAATAAGCAGTGGTCGATGCCCTTGCTAAAATATTTTGTAGTGAAATGATGATTTAGAGTACGGTACTGCTTAAACCGTTACTCCAACCAAAACCAGTATTTTCATGGTGATTTCTCTTCCCTTGAAAGCCAGGGTTAGGAGGACCATGGCCACACTGGGGGGAGAGGCTATCACCATTGTTTGTCTGTCATACAACGCATCTTTTTTTGCACAGATTAAACAGAGATTGTATTGGCATAATGCAAAACAGCTCCATTAAAGGGATCCTATAGTGCCAGGAAAACAAACCCATTTTCCTGGCTCTATAGGTCCCTACAGTGCCCTCCTCCCTCACACCTGCCTTCCGTGGCGCTGAAGGTGTTAAAACCCTTTCAGTCACTTACCTGAATCAAGCACCGATGTCCCTCGGCGCCGGGTCTAGCTCCACCCACACTCGCATTAGGATTTCCCCACAGGAAAGCATTAATCAATGCTTTCCTATGGGGAAAAATCTGACGCTGGAGGTATTTATGCAGAGCATGAGGACATCCAGCACCAGATAACGGACCAAAGGTTAATTTCGATTTCGGAAGCCCTCTAGTGGCTATCTGGTAGACAGCCACTAGATGCTGACTTAAAGCTGCAATGTAAACATTGGGGTTCTCTGGTATAGCGCTAAGTGCAAAAGGGACACAGCACCCAGACCACTTCAATGAGCTGAAGTGGTCTGGGTGCCTACAGTATCCCTTTAAGCTAAAGGTTGTTTTGGTGACTATAGTATCAGTTTAACAACCCTCAATAAAAGAGTAGCATTTTCTGATATCTCAGTATTCCTATTGCAGCACAGCACATTGTTATTTACTACTTTCTTTCAAAAGAGAGGGAGACGTCACCTTATCCTTTTGCTTGGAGTTTAGATTTAGATTTTTTCTATTCTCCTTATACCGCTGGTTTGCTACAGATGTTTTTTTATTATCCTGAACCCACAAAGCTCCAGATTGTACTACCTTACTCTGTATTCATTATCCCTATATTTGGGTAGAACTACCAGATTTTTATATACAGACATTATAGCTACACTCGGGATAATTGTTTTGTAACTATGTACATTATTATTTCTGTTTGAATTTTCTTTTCCTTTTCTTTTTGTTGTTGTGACCTATTTCACCTCTTTATCGCTATATTAAAAGTTACGTTTTATTTTTAGAAATGCCTAGCCGAATTGGTTGGTATTTGCCACTCCACCAGCGATACAGGTAATATTTCTCGCTTTCTCCTGGCCATTCTCTTTTTTCTCAGTTTAATAACCCTGACAGTGTCTCTCATACATGCTTCATTCCAGAGGGTAACTTTGAAAGATCTAATCTTGTGTGCATCACAACAAATACTATAATTAACATAAAGAAATTATTATATAATGTTTGCACTTGTTGTGGCAATGCATACTTGTCTGTATAATCAAAGCACATAAAAAAAAAAAGAATAATAAAAAAAAAAAGATATAATATGTAACAGAAAATATATGTCTCTGAGAAACAGACAAAGCATTTTTTATCTCTGGGCTAATACAATGACTACTTCAGTATATGATATAGGAATAACAACTTAATTTAATACCTTGAGAGTTATAGAAGTCTGCAAAATATTGTTTCAATATATTATTCGCAGTTTTTTAGGTTGGATGGTTTTCTTTTTACATAAACCTTATGAGAGGTAAGTGTGTATGTTCATTAAAAAAAAAAGAGAAAAAAAATGGTTTTAAAATCTGTACACTACTAAAAAGCAAATTATAACATCTATATAAGCTTTTCAGCTTAAACATTGCAGAAATGGCTTGCGGTTACACTCTGATGCCATCTAATTATTTCAAGATTTACAGTGACTGTGGACACTAGCTGCCTTATTGATTTCTGTTTTTTTTGTTTTTTTTGCTCAACAGTCATTTTCAGACACACGTGCAGTGCCATTTATAATTGATACTAAGCTACCCAGGGACAGAGAGGGTTACATGAATTTTGTGTGCTCATGCATTTTATAGACATTACAATATAGCATTTCCCAATTTAAGTGGGTGTAAGAGGGGAAAAAGAAATCTAAATAGCAATGCGTTAGGGCATGGATAAAGAAATGACATTCCATACTTTGTATTCTTTAGAATGACACAACTTACACCTTTTAACCATCATATTTCCTTTAATCTAACTAGTTCAATATTTACAAATGAATACTTAAGCACAATAATTCATCTGATGATAGATTTAGAAAAATAAATCACCAGGATTAATCATGAGGCTAGATGTGTGTATTTTCTAAAAAAAAAGATGCTCTACACCCTTGTCTACCTCTTCCAAGAGGATTTGGGGGAACATACAGATGGACATTTCCCAAAAACCCTGTTAAAAAAAAAAAGAAGTTATACTCTTGAGACCAGTGGTTCCCTAACTAGTCCTCACGGCCACCAACAATCCAAGATTTATAGATTTCCCTGTTTTACTCCAATGGAGATACTTGTCAGGGTACCTGTGGTCTCTACCTCCAAAAGAGGTAGAGACTTAGCTGTTCCACCATCCAGACGGTCTGATGACTCCCTTCCCCGCGGTCTATCCGGTCATGCAAGGCCGGCCGCGAGGGAGTGACTGCCTTTTACACCATCCAGGCAGGAAATCATCATCAGGACACTCCCCCGGATCGACCTGTCAGTCAATTGCTGCAGGACCAATCAGGACGTCTCGGAGGTGTGGTTACTGCTCTGAACAGGGTATTTAACAGAGCTTCCTTCATTAGCTCATTGCCCTGTTGTGGTTCTAGCTTGTTCTAGTCACTCAGTGCTTGTGTATTCTATTTTCCCTTTTGGTTTTGACCCGGCTTGTTTACCTTACTCTGCTTATCTCTGTTACCCTTGATTCGGCTTGTCTCTCGCTTACCTGTCTTCTGTTACCCTCAACCTCGGCTTGTCTTTGACCATTCTATACGGTACTACTTACGTTAGTCCGGCCATTCTAAGGTCCGGTATACGTATCTGGCTACTGTTTGTACTCTGCGTGTTGGATCCCTGTCCCGATCCTGACAATACTGACAAAACCTGGACTCTTGGTTGGTCTTGAGGACTGGTCTGGGAAACACTGCTCTAGACCCATGTACAGTTTTTCAGTCACAAGAAGAATAATGGAAATCTCCTTTTCAGAGGAACAGACGTCTTAGGCTATACAAATTTTTTTATGTGGGACTATTTGAGGCTCTGTTGCACTACAAAATGAATAAGGGTTATGGAAAACATTAGTTATGAGGAAAGGCTAGAAAATAAAGTACCTCAGTGGAGATATGATGGCACTATCAAAATATATCCAAGGTCTGTACTAATCGCTATGCACTAACCTGTTCATTAGTAGGACTATGCAACAGGCAAGAGATCACCCATTGGGACTGGAAGATAGGTTGTCTTACCAGATTCAACTTTTTTTTATTTATTTTTTAAAGGCCTGGATGCTTTTTAAAAAAAACAAAAACAAACAGAATATTCAAGGGTATAAATTAATATGTATGTAAACCGGTTGTTGATGCAAAGAGAAATCTAATTGCTGTTATGGAATCAAGAAAGAATTGTTTGCCTTTTTGTGGCATTATTGGAAATCCCTATAATTGCAGGTCAACAGCAAAAAAGGAATATGTTTTAAAGGTTAAATTTGATGGACTTTAGTCTTTATCATTAGACATTCTAGACATTGCTGTCGTTAAGCTATTCCAATTGTCATATGGTAACAATAGAGAAAGGCAGTCCTACTACAATAATTGATCCATTGCCTGAAGCTTGATAGATGTGATGGCTGTTCCATCATCCACCATTGGGGACTCACTCAAAAAGAATAGGGACCCAAATGTTGGTCTTGGTGCTGGGGTTAATAACCACTTGACCCAGGGGTTAAGAACCATTGTTTTAACACTTTATGATGCAATTAAAAAAAATGCTTTGTTATAATCCCAGCAGCATTTCAGAGCTGACAGTTTAGATGAATTGTTTTAAAGAGCACTGTTGACATTATTCCTGACATTGTAAAATGATTCCCTTGCAATGCATGGCAGGCCACTGCAGCAGGGAAGGTGTTAAAGGGAAATGATCTGTATGCACGTATGTCCGAAGCCAGCTCTCCAGCTCCTATCAGGCCAAAGCTTAAAAGCCCTTTTGGCAGGCAGAGCTTTGTCATATCTCTAAATCCTTGAATCTTGATCTCATATCACGATGACTATTTTATCACAAACTCCTTTTGCATCATTGAACGTCAACGTGGAAGTGCACTTAACATTATCATATGTTTTGAACCATGACATTCACCCACCCCAACAAAAAACAAGAAAAGAAATCCACCCATGGGGAGAATGGAAAGTGTCCCGACAATTAGACAGCTTCATTCCATGGATCTTTGCAAGAGACATGGACCAACATTTCTCTTCCCTCTACACTAGATGGCACTGCTGTGCCACATGTAAGCTTCTGGAGGTTACTATCCAGAAAACTACATCTGGTTTTTGAACCAGGCAGTCATTAGCCACAAGATATTTGGGCTTTTATTTATTTTCCCGTCCGCTATTATTTCGGTTAGTTATTTTTATTTTTCACTCAACTGACCTCTGTGAGATACATCTGGCACTCAATGTGTAACATTAGATATCACCTTGCCTTTTGCTCAAATAAAATGGAAAATATAAAAACTTTGAAAAAAGAATAGAACAATGATAATTGCCATCTGTTATAAATGAAGACAGACCAGCATCGCAATGTCTTAATGTCAGTATTCAGAGTCTCTTTGATTAAACATTTTTTTCAACTATTTGTTTTTTTATCAAGTAACGCCAACACTGATGTGAGTGTTCTACGAGTTGCAATGAGCAGCACTGCAGTGCCAGAACTTCCCCACACTTGTCTTTTAATATTTTCTTTTTCACACTTACTGAACTGGAAAATGCTAATTTTAATACAAAATATCTAATTTGGAAAAATGTCTCTCTCTCCAGTGTAGCGTTTTTGGCCTAGAATTGACGATCCTCTTGTCAGTTTTCCACAATTCCAGTTTATTAAAGAAGCTGCATTGTCTCTAATTTTAGGCAGACATTCTTGCCTTAAATGTATCTGTACACATTGTGCTTTCTTACAATATCTGTCCACCATTACACTTAGAGTGCCTCTCTTTTACTCCAATTCCGTATAATAACAATTCTTAATTATCTGTTATCTGGGTTTCACATACTTGACTGTTGTTGTAAGGCATACGATTCTGTCAAAACAACCAATTTTCATTTGACTCACCAGTTCTCAAGCAGGGATGGAACTAAAAGTAGCATATAATTATATGTAATGTGATTCTAACTACGTAACCGTCAAAGCAGAACACGATTTCTATCATACAGACCACGTGGATTATTGTATGGGGACCCTGCAATAATGTATTGGTTTATTCACTAAACATTAAACTGTAGTGAATTGGAATTCAAATGGCAAGATTGAGGCTACCATATCCAATCTGTGACTACAGCAGAATTTGAGAATTGTTTCCAGATCGGTAACTTTAAGCCTATATATTGCCTTTCAGATTTTAGTTTGGTACAGTTTTGACTTTAGCAAATTATTCTAGAAGCGGTCAGTGAGGATAAACAAACTTAACCCATTAAGAACCAGGGTTGTCTCCAGTGTATTACAAAGCAATGTTGATCATACCTGTGGCTTTTAAAGGGTTAAATAATTCCTTTAAATCTTTTGGGTCATTTGAAGGATCGCACACTGTGATATGCTTCTAAGCTTCTGCCTAGTGTGGCTATTTAAATGTAACCTCTTCATAACTACAGTTTATGTCAATATATTTAAAGAATTCCTATAATAAATCAGCATCACAATTATATATAAAGCTTTGCATCTTTTACCAAGTTGTGTTTCAAAGTTGTTGTATACAGTAAACACAGACTCATGTTTAAAATGGAATGAGACAAAAATGTGATTCTTTGTTAAACTAATTTGCATATGCCCACCCCGAATCCTTTGCGATAGTAACATCACTGCAAATTTGTGATTTTTGTGGGAAAAGCAAGTCTTACGGCTTGACTGGTGTGCAGATCTTTAACATTTTACTGATATAATATATATATATATATATATATATATATATATATATATATATATATATATACAAAAATACAAAAATTCCTTGCACTCTAGCTCCAATGAAGTTTAAAGTCAATAATAGACTATTACTTGCCGGGTGCTCGTTTTCAGGAGATGATGATACAAATAATGGTCTGGAACTGCACTCACTGTCCTTTGAGTTGAAAAAAAGTTTTCTTTATTTCATAAGTACAAAAATCGACGTTTCGGTCCGCACAGGGACCTTCCTCAGGATAGACTGACAACTAAAATACAAAATTTACTCACATATATACCCCCCAATAACACAATATAATGACTTACCCCAGGTGTGTTCCGTCGAGTTCGGCGTTCTCCCCATTAGTGTGCGCATGCGCAATAGCAACATGTCGCTTCATTGACGTCACATAATCACGTGTAAACGTGAATAGACGTCGTTGTCTAGGTAACGGCCAAACAATCTCCTTCAAACCCCGCTGTAAAAATAAAACAGTCGGGTTTGTATGTAAAGGATACACGATCGGAGAGTAGGCTTAACCCCACGGAACACCCTGCTAAATAAAATTAATTGAGGACTTCAAAATCATGTGTATACATAACGGGCGATTAGCAGCTTGCAGTGGAAGATAGTGCAAGTCCTTCTAGGCGATTACCTATCTAGTGTAACGCCTTGTGAATCATTCTATCAAAAGATAGTCACGTATATGTAATAGTTGGCAGTCTAAATAAATGCCTTAATGTATATACACGTATAGAATGTGTGTTGTAGTTTTATCTTCAAGAAACTAATGTGACAAAATATGTGCAAAAACTATTGTGTGTACTCTAAAATTATGTGATAACTATATATATATATAATAAAGTATTAGTTGAAAATGTGACTAAAAGAATTGTGACTAAAATGTGTGTATATTTATATGAAGTGTACGACTTCTTGAATGATGAAGAATATATGGACAAATCTATATGAACTATATATATAGAAAAAATAAAATAAAAAATAATAAAATAAAATAATAATAATAAAGTAATAATAATGAAAAAAATGAATGAAAAAAATAATAATGAAAAAAAAATATAAATATAAAAATAATAATAATAACGATATATATATAAATATATACATATATAAAGAAAATAAAATAATGAAATGAAACAAATGCGTGTAAAAAAGTGAAAATATACATATTATAGAGTGTTTATGTATTGCATACCATGCTGTGAATCGACTAGTGTGTGACACTAATAATCTAGCTTGTATCGTGTATAAATACTTTATAAACATATAGTAATGACAATTGTAATTGAATAACCACCATTTCATTGGACTGCCCACTATCTCACTGTGCCCACCTGCATTATACCTATATAGATATATACAGAGAACCCAATAGATCCTAATGTTTACCTCTATTTTTCACCTGAGTATAGGGGGGGCTCCTGGAGAGCGCCTCTCTTAAGGAGTGTATTTCCTGGTAAGAGATCTTATGAAGGACCTCCTTTACCAAAAAATACTCTCCCAAACTGTCCCCTCAGGAAAACATTTTTTTCAAAAGAAATATATATATATTTACAATGTTCAACTGGCTGATCGTGCATTATACTGCTAACTCATCAACTATTGAGGTTATTTTACCCCTAACATGTAACATTGCATAAGTATATCCATATCAGATCCTTGGATAACTCCATATGAAGTCATTATGTGGTTTAAAAACAATTAAATACAGAGCGAGAGTCTTCTGAACCTTATTTGCTGAGACTATTAAAGAAAAGAATGATAAGTTAATAGTTCATTCAACCCCTTTGGGTAGACTGTGTCCAGTATGAAAATCCAATATGTTTCCTTATTCAATAATTGCTTGCCTCTGTCCCCTCCTCTGCGTGGTTCTGGGATGTGATCTATTGCCGTAAATTTGAGTGAAGCTAGGGGGTGTCCCCTTTTATATATATATATATATATATATATATATATATATATATATATATATATATATATATATATATATATATATATATATATATATATATATATATATATATTATGACTGTCAGGGTTTCTTATGATTTTGAAACCGTTCCTTTAAGATGGCACTGCCATTGAGAAATGGGAGAAAGATTTGAAAATAAAGAAAAAATTGGAAAAAAGCGATTGGAAAAAAGCTTGGGTGTCTGTGGCTAAACACATTAAATGCTTAAATTTAGTTGAGTTACATTTTAAGATTATAAATAGACTTTATCTGGTCCCTAGTCGCATGAATAAAATGGATCATAACATATCAGCTACTTGCTGGAGGTGTGATAGAGCGACGGGAGACATGTTACATATCTGGTGGAGCTGTCCCCTGATAATAGAATTTTGGAAAATGTTTATAGGTAAAATCCAAGAAATAATCGGTACTAAAATACCCTTGTCTCCAGAATTATTCATACTACACTTAAATCTTAGCCAATATAATATGGATTTTCAATACTTTCTTACTCATGCGCTAATAGCGGCAAAGATTTCTATAGCTAGAAGATGGAGAACTAATAGTATACCAAATTGGGAAACCATAAAAAATCAGTTAACCTTTCAGCTAAAAATGGAAGGAGGCTTAAATATAAACCTGAAAAAAAAAAAAAAGATGGATATAGATAAATGGCTAAATAAGTTGTGCGTATTCTAATTTGATAAAGAAATTAGGAAAAAAAAAAGAAAAGTAAGAATAAATGTTAAGATAATCAGCTAGTTACTCTAATTATTACTATGGGAACATTACTGAGGACCTTTGTCACCATCTATGTGTTTGTATTGTATTGTCTTTATGTTTTTGTTTTTGATAACGGAAAATATTAATGATGACTTAAGTACCATGGTCCGAACTACATGAACGGCAGCAGAAAATTATCGGCAGGTACTGTCTGAAATAAAATAAATAAATAAATAAATAAAAACAAGAAAAAAAAAAAAAATAAGATGGCACTGACGTACGTAACGCTAGTTTATTTAAGCGTCCGCCGTCAGTGCCTCTGGGCACAATTAATGTGTTAAACTCCATGTTTGCAAACTTCACCTTCCCTCCTTCTCATAGGATCCTTCTCATTGACTTTGAGTGTCTCGTCGCCGGAACCTCCCAAAACCCGTCTCTAATTGCTGATTGATCTCCTGTTGCCGACCACTGACTGGAAAATACTTTTTGCCTCTTGGATTACCCAATTTGTCTGCTTTATCTCCTGTTGCCGACCACGGACTGGAAAAGACAACCTTATCATTGGGCTATCCTCATTTTATCTCCTGGATTGCCTTGCTGAACATCCATAAAAGGGTGAGTGGTTTTTCATTTTTCCATTTGTAAATTAAATCATTACAATGGCATGTGCGAATTCCATGGGAATAGAACACACAAGGCCATACCTCCACCTACAAGAGAGCTAAAGTCTAGGATGTGAGTGTATATATATATCCAGCATCTTGGCTGAATATTGTGCACAGCCCTATTCACAAAACTGCTGATCAATACTACATTGATAGAAAAACCATTTATTAAGCCTTACAGTTATCTTATCTGAATGATCATGTTCATATACTCCTGCTTTGGTTTATGAAATAAGACCGTAAACCTCAAAGACCAAAATTAGATGCACTTTATTGGTCGAGTCTCTTTCTTCTCTTGAGAAGTTATCTGCTACTGATGTGCCTGTGTGAGTGCAAAAGGTACTGTAAATATTTTCAATTTATTCTGCACATTTTTAATGCACTGTATGCATGAATGTATTTTGTCAAAAAGTGGAGTTGCAGTCATTCTTCATTGGACAAATCTGGCCGAGACAACATTACAGAAGTGTTCTGCGAAGAGGAATCACCGTGATAATGAGGCTACCCCAGTCTACATCCAATTTTACCAACAATGCGATTTATTTTCGTTATCACGCATCTTTTGGGAAATCAAAGTGACTTCCACTTGTGCTTCACTTTGCTGGTCATGTAACAAATAGGGATCACTGTGCATCCAAATTTTACAGCTGTAATTGGAAACGGAGTTAAATTCCTGACATATTGCCTGGGATTATAATTTTATTGTATTTTAGTCTGTAAAGCATTTTTAAATGTTATGTATTCACTTCAACAACAGCAGAGGGCTTGCATCTAGAAAATAGCAATAATACTTAATGTATAGTCCCTTTTGAAATCGCTTTAATATAGATTGCATTTTTTTTTCAGAACAAGTGAAATTTTGATATGCTTTAAAATATTTCTTTAAAGCGAACAATTAGTTAAATACATACAACATCAATCAAAACTGTAAATATTAACAATAGCTTTACCCTCCAGCAGGTAAGAGAAACTATTGTTGTTACATGCCTTGGGAAATTATAAATTTGCAAACCTGTTGGTGCTGTAGATATGATTATGCATTAAACTGACTAATAATTACAACTAAACAATATGTCACCAAGCTATGTTTAAAACTGAAGAAATGGCAAAAAGCTAAGGACCCCTGGACTATGTGCTAACCCAGGACTATGTGCTAACCCAGGAGCACACAACCGGTAGAAGCTGAGATGGACACCTGCAACTCCTTTTCTAAAGACTGGCAAAACACTGCACACACTCTCATCAATGTTCTGCTAATATTTTTATTTTATTTTATATCAATCCTAGTTTGGCCTTGCCCCATCACTACCATTTGATATTCACCCCACATAGATTTTTCTTTTGAGCATTGAAGTTTTTTTTCAGTTTTGGTATCAGTGGGTCTGTGATATAAAAATAAATATTTTATTAGAAAGAAGAGTCCGCAGGTCTCAATGAAAGTCTGAGAAAAATTGCATGTTGACCTATGTGCATATGTTGTTATGGTGCTTAGACGGTCCTTTTTAGGGATCTCCTAGAAAGAGGCAGGTGGCTTAGTGATAGGACCACTCACATCTATGTACAGAAATCACAATGGAAACTATTGGAAATTGTCAAAGAACTATAAATCTTAAGACAAAAAAAAAAACAAAGTCTAAAAAAAAAAAAAAGTTCCAAATCTGCTATTTGTGAGTTTTTTCTGTTTTTGCCTCTTGTTTGCATTTTACTTTGAATTGCCTGAAATTCACAATTTAGTGATTAAACACCTCGGCTCAACCTGAGAATAGAATAGAGACAGTGGTTGATTATATTACACAATACAGAGATAATGGGATGTGTATACAACATTCATAGTTATTTCCCCAAATTTGAATCGTTGCAAGTTCACATTGGAATTTTAGATTTACAGCCAGAGGAACTGAGATGGAAACATATATATACTGGATAATTTTTCCACTTTGGCTATTTAGGTCTTATATATGCAGTTCCCTGGTGATTCCCTACACATTACCTGATGAGATAGAAGGCAAACAGAAGAAGTACAAAAAGTAGAGGGTCTTCGTATTCCAATTACGGGTTTGTAAATATTGTAATATTTTTACTTTAGAAGAAACAATATATTTAGCAGCATGCAGATTGTGCTTTAACCGATATAAAATAAATGATACTGTAGACACCTGACTACTGGACCCATTAAATCTAGACACCAATAGTCAAGTTACGAGATCTCCAATGTGATTAAAGAATTTGTCTAATTAAGCTCTTCTTATCTTAAAGGGACACTCTACTTCCCAAATACAATATAAATCAAAATCACTGTTTATTAGATATATCCCAAATGAAAACTTGCATGCATTTACTTTTATTAGAGTTATATCTTAAAACAACTTGCAAAGCCTGCAGTTCCTTTGTCTGAAGCCTTTGCAAACCCTCCCCTTGTTACCCTGCCTAGACTTTCTGTGACTGTCCAATCACAGACTTCTCAATGCAGCTCAATGAGAAGTCTTTGCAAAGCAGGTGCTCTGTGCAATTGCTGCCTCTTGAGTTTAGCTTCACTGAGCTAACCAAACCAGGAAGTAACATGACCTGTTGTCTGCTTAAAAGTCAAGGGGGTGTGATCGTTTTAATATATAAAAGTGTAAATTTCTATGGAAATAAGAACTTTTTTCAAAATAATAGAAAAAGAACACATGCTTCACACATAAAGCTTTTCTTTAGGGGTCTGGGGCGTCCCTTTAATTGTACACACCACATAGAAGTATTTAGTAACTAGTTTACACTTCACAGCATTTACCATGTGTGAAGAGTCACGAATGAGAAAAAAATAATTTAAAAAAATTATATATATAAAATTATTATGTATAACTAGATTTTTAAGATATTCCTGTAAATAGTAATGAGGCAATGAGACCCTTTTCTGATTATTTATCTGTTAACACACTTGCCTGATCTTGTATGACTTGTCAGCTCCATTGTCTTGACATAAATAACGATAAGTTGCTTGGAACTGTAATCTAAACCACAAACAAAATGTAAACAAAAAAACAATAAATAATAATTCGACTTAGTCTATGTCAGCTTTAAAATGTTTTCATTACAAGTAGACTGACTTAAAGATAATATATGTTTCTTGTTAGCATTGTAGCCTCCCTTTAACCATATATGCATTTAAAAATGCAACTAAGTTTGATTTGTGCAGAGTATATGTTATTGACCGAATTCCAAACAAGCCTTACCATAAGCCGTGATTTCTAACAGACCTACTTAATGAAGCAGCTTGTGTGTTAAATTTCTAGTAAACTTGGAGACATTAATAATACAAAGACCCCTGTTTATATAAACTTTACAAGGAAGGCCATCACACAATATAGCATTTATGTGTATTTTTATAGCATCGAGCTGTATTATCCCAGAAAACTAAGTGACTGCTTCCACGCATCTCACTGTATATCTGCCAGAATGATAAAAACAACACAGAAAGTGACTGACAGTATGCGACACTACATCATTTATAAAACTAATAATTCCAAGGTTGTGTTTAACTATAACCGGGATATAAATTTACTTTTGAAAAGAACATATATTTTTTTTATTTCCTTTAATGTAAAGCGTAACATACATAACAGCAATCTATGCATTTTGCAGGCACTCCAGAATGTATTTGACCGATTTTATTTTAATGCAATATATATTATGAATTAAATAATATAAACAAAAGCAATTTCATAATAAAAAAATAAAATAAAATGTACTCACATTTAAAAATCCTCAATTTGCTGCATTGAACATTTTTTTCAGCTTCTGCAGTGAGTAATAGTAGCCAAGTTATGCTTTCTTAATTATCTCTAGCACTGCTGAGTTTATCCCACAACCAGTGCTTTCTCCGGGAGCTATAGTTCAGTTGTAGAAATCCTGTATAACAGTATTGTTGTATTAACTGAAGCTGTAAAAACACAGCTGGTAGTGAGAGAGGAACCAGAATGATGGGCTTATGGAGCAAAATCATATTAAAAAAAAAAAAAAAAAAAAAAAAAAAAAAATTACTTTTGTAACAAAAAAAATTGTTTTATTTTACTCGCAAAACTGACTGTAACCTAACTTACCAAGTGCATCAAATGTGTGGATGTCTGTAGAAACCCTTTACTGACTTGTCCGGACAGATACCTGTATGGGAAGAAACATAAAGCATTGAACCTGCTACGTTATTAAACTGGCTGCACGTATCAGTAGCATTCCTGAACATTCATTTGGGTTAAATTACAATTCTCATGTTCTGTGTGAAACAATGGTTCATTATTACTAGCATTTTTTTTTTAGCGACAACATATCATGTAGCATTGTATAGCCCTGCTCAAACAATCTTGCAATCTATGATGATGTCATATACACATTTTAGGTTTAGTTGTAATTGATCATGGGCCTATTTTTCCTGGAAATTTCTCATGTGTGGTTTTCAAGTAGCATGCCACCCAATTTTAAGATAGTGTGACAAACGGTTTGGCTAAAACACACAAATGCATCTGAAAAAATAAATAAAAAAATCGATTTCCCAGCAGATTCCCTGTTTATGGGCCTATGTGGCTTTAAATTTAATTACTTTTATTCAAACTGTTCGAGTTAAGATATGTATGTGAAGGTTATAGAAAGTGACTTTGGCTGAAGCAAAAACTCTTTCATAGTAAAAAAACAAAAAAAATATATATAAACAAAAGCAAAAACCACAGGTAATGATAATGACAAAACAAAATACAGAAGGAAAAAAAAAATAATTCAAACATTAAAAACAAATAAACCCATACATTTAAAAAAAAAACCATACTGAGCCTAATTTCTGCTAGAAAATGCAAACTTAATTTCTAAAGATACTTTAATTGAAAAAACAATGCTCTTTTCTACAAGATTGCTTACAGTAATTTGAAGCATTATCCCATTCAACACTTGAGATCCAAAAATGGTCTATGTTGCCATGTCAATATGCTCATTCAAACCTACTCAGGTAATGCCTTCAGGCATGAGAGAGCTGGCAAGGGGTTGGGGGTGAAGTCCCCCTCACCCTTCACCCCTTCCCCCCCATCCCCAGCCACTAGTTTGGAAGTGCTGGCTAAGTGCTTGTGGGCTGCAGTATCTAACCATTCTTCTGTAAATTCTGTATGAATTTTGTTTTGCACTATGCTGCAGAAGTGAAGTCGCATGGGGGAAATGTGCAGGGCTTTTGCTAGACCAGCACTGTGTCTCTACATATGGTATGCTCCATGCGAGTAGGGCCATCTACAATGAGATCTGTAATTTGTTTGTACTGGCCCCAGGCCAACAGGACTGTATAAAATCAACAAGCAGTGGCTTTTAAGGCTAGCATAAGGTATTAAATGACAGATTGTGATTATATGGCAACATTTGGCCCTTTTAAAGAACACACCACACACCTAAAGCTTTTTTTTTCATTTTGCAAAAAGTGTAGATTTCAATTAAAACACTCCCCAGCCGTCAATCAGACAACAGGTTCTGTTACCTCGGTGAAGCTAAATTCAAGAGGCAGCAATTTCTCAGAGCACCTCCTTGTAAAGACTTCTCATTGAGCTGAATTTGGAAGTCTCTTATTGGACAGCAACAGAAAGTCTGGGCGGGGTTAGAATGAAGAGGTTTGTAAAGGCTGCTGACAACAGATCTGCAGGTTTTGCAAACTGTTTTTAGATATATCTACATTTTAAAAAAATGCTTAATTAAATGCATGCGTGTTTCCATTCTGGATATATCTACAAAACTTGGATTTTTGTTTATATTTAGGTTGTGGAGTGTCCCTTTCAGGGCCTGGCTTTATGTTTGTGCCGCGGCCGCCCCTCCATCAAGTTAGATTATTTATGAGTATGCGGCCGTCCATTTTGCCGGTCGTTGAGATGCACTTACATTGTTGCTCACTAGCGCCCAGTATAACACAGCGGCATCCACCACAGCCCGCTCAGCCAGGCCCCCCCTCCCAGACATGCATCGCGGCAGCTCCCGCCCCATGTGGGTCTACTTGAGTCAGCGTGTGTTTTAGGCTGCATTATTGGGTGAGGCAAACAGGGCGGCAAATTTTTTTTCACCTAGGGTGCCAAAAATGCTAATGGGCTAAAATAGACAGGAGCCTGCATGGCTAACACTTCTCTATCTCCACAATACCCAGGATTTATACCCAAAAGATTAGTCCTAATTTTCATCCACTAGCATGGAAATAGTGTACAAAAAGAAACAGTGCTTAAAATAATGAATCACATAGTGAACCACGCAACATTTTTATTCCAAAACCACACAACAGAGGAATCAGAGCACTCAATAAAACATACTTTCAAATATTAAAGAAAGGACAATCTCTTAATGTTCAGTTTAGTGCCACGGATAATAGTAATCTCTTCTTCTTTTCCCCAAAGGATTTCTCAGCTCATTCTCCAGGTTTTAGCCATATTGTCTGAAATTAATTATTATATCATTCATGTAAAGGATATAAAATACACAGTGCAATATTCTGTGACCATTTGTTATGGGAACTAAAGTCAACCTCAATAAACGGCGTTCATACCTAAGGTGAGGATATGTTAGCTTTACTAATTTTCCCATTTAAAAGTGATCATATGGAATTCATGAATCCATACTTATACTCGGTGTACCAAAGTTAATGTAGTTTGTTATTGTTCATCTCAATGATGTTGTTATGGTGCCAGGATATCCCAGGCCAAATCAAAGATGGTGCTGGTCTGCACTGCCCATCTATTTCTGCTGGTGGTCTGAGGCTTCAAATCATGAATCCTTGGGATGGGCATTGCTGATAGTCTGAGAGTGTGAGCTCTTCATTAATAAACCTGTATTAAAATGAAATACAACTTTCAACTTTCTCAAGTTGCTAGGCAGAGTGGACAGTAGCAATGTTTGCAAGTTTGAGGTTAAACTGTTTGTAAATGGTTTAACACCTTAAGGTAAAATAGTGCCAGAGACCTCCAGACACCATAACAACTTCATTGAAATCAAGTTACTATCTTGCCTGGAGTGTCCCTTTAATGAATTTCTGGAACAGAGCTTACCTCTGGTTAAAATATACTACAACACTGAAGCAAAATGTTTTCCCTTAGAGCTGTGTTGGGCAAATAAAAAGGGTTTGAAAACTTGAGTAGATTTCTCAACAGCCACAAGCCATTACTGGTCTAAACTACCCTCGTAATACAAAAACACATTCTAAACCAGTGGTTCTTAACCTTCTGTTTGACAGGGACCCGAATGATGTACAAGGCATTAGTTTGGCGGCCCATTCCTCAAAGACATAATTAGCTCAGTGACACAATGTCCAAACGAAATATAGAATCTACAACCCCTAATTAGTTTCCTCTCAGGTTCTAATGTGCTTGCTTGGGGCAGGTCTTGTTCCTATAGTTTAAAAAACAAAACAAAACAAAAAAAAAAAAACACCACATTGAGGGCAGTTGTCTGAAATCCAGGTGGATATGGCATGTCTGCTCAACGGAATAAAGATGTACTGAATGTAGCACAGGGATACAATTTGGTTGGAGACAATACAATATCAATGCAATAGTTCTATATAGTTTAGTATCAGGAGACTCGCAGACACAGGGGTCTAAGTGCCAAAACCCCTCTATAAACGTATGCTATAGTCAACAGTCTAATTCTGAAGCCGTAATACTCTGCCAACTTGTCCCACAAAACTGGAAAGTAAATCCAAAGAAGGCAAAATAAATCAGCATCACGCTGCAACTATTATACAGGGCAGGCCAAAGCGCCCAGGTAGACAGGCAGCGAATTCTACAGGAACAAATGTATGCTTATCTCACAGCTGGGGGAATAACAGCAGCATTTTTCGCTGACACACTTAATCTTCCTACACGTTTTGAGAATCTCATCGGAAATGCCGCATTATCAGTGAATAAGGGATTTTTAAAGTTGCACCTGTGTTAATTCCTCTGCATCAATAACACCCACGGCAAATCAGGACAAACACTAACAAGGTTATTTTTTTAACAAATTAAATTGAAATGGCAAAAGACTGAGGCTAAATGAGCCAAGCTTTGACTATAGCTGGATTTAGAATTTTTTCCCAATCAACAATTTTGCCATTCGGATTTAATTGACAAAAATGTTATGTTTAACAAATAACTGCTTAATTCAACGTCTGGTTACGTTAAACTATACACTGCTATGTGTGCCACAATAAGTATTATTTGTACAAGTAAAATTGCCAGAAATGGAGTGGTCACTTGTCACAACTGTGCATGATTGCGGTTAACGGTGATAACAAATTTGTTTTTCAAACATACTGCCGCAGGTATTTAAGCAACAATTTCTGTAAATTAATACAGCAGTAGGTGTGTTTTATTTTATTTTTTTGCACTATGCTGCAGGGGTGAAGTTGCATATAGGGAGATGGGCAGGGTTTTTGCTAGATCACCACTGTGTCTCTACATATGGTATGCTCCATGTGAGTAGGACCATCTACAATGAGATCTGTAATTTGTACTGGACCCAGGCCAACAAAATACAAAGTTTTTTACCCGTTTGTAAATTGTGAAATGATAAAATGCAAATGTTGCACTTGCAATTAATGTAGCAAACCAAAGACAAAACATGATCTTATAAGGGAATAGCAAAAAAAAAAAAAAAGATCACGAATACAAATTAAAATGCATCCCATATTGTTAAAATGCAGCAGTCCATGGCAATTTGGATTTTTAAATTAGTATTCGTGTGGCCTTGAGCAAAAAAAGTATCTGAGGTCCCTTGAAGAACTGAGTCAGGGTATCTCAATGATTCTGAGTGCGCAATGTAAGGGTTAATACATGTCATGCTAACATACATATTTCATTAAAATTCATTTTGTGTGTGCAAAATGAATTTTAATGAAATATGTATGATAGCTAGTAATTAATTATATAGTGCCAACATATTCTGCAGTTTACAATCCATGTGTTTTTGAGTTAGGTGGATATATATCATTAAATGTCAAACAATAATTACTGCTAAGGTGGTCTTGACCAGGAGTCAAACCTGGGTTTCCCAGTTCTAAGTCAGTGACATTACCACTACTCTATCAAGCTGATACGTTAAATTGCACATGTTCAGTGTATGTGTAGTATCACGCTGTGCTCATATCAATCAGTATTATTCGCTAAACTCCATTTTGCAAAATAAAGGCTAAAACAGGCTAACTAGGACTATATCAGAGTTATTAGACAGATTTTATTGAATTGTATACTGAAACCACAAAAACCACTACATCTTTTTTTTTGTCCTAATATGGTTAACATTTTAATTTTTCACATTGGATTATTTCTTTAATTTTAAAAATCCACAAAATCCAGTGAAACGTAATAAACACACTGAAATAAATAACAAATACGCGTTAAGGCGGTTTGCAAAAAGAGAGAAGACAAATACCCTATATCAATAAGGGCAGCAGTCTACAACAGAGAAAAACATGTAACCTATAGATCAAAACATGTAAAAAGCTATGACAAGACTGAGCTTAATATTGTAAATAACAGATCAAAAGAGCTGCGAGCCTTTTAATTTAACACGGAAGCAATTTGTGTAAACAGAACTAAAAGTCTCTAAAAACGACCACTATTTCCAATTATTGGAAATAGAGAAAACCATCTTTCAAAATTTACACTAATGCAATTTGTGTGAATAAAGCCAGAGGTGTTTCCACATTTAATTTAGAGCAGTTTGTAAATAGAGATAAAAGTTTAACACAATTCACACTGGAGCAGTTTGTGTGCAGCAAATGTTCTTGTGCTTGGCCTGGTACATGTGGACATCTTAAAAGAAGATGGAGAGGAGAAACAATTGAAATAGCTCATAGGGTAAAATTGCTTAAGCAAAAAAATATTACACCTTTTTTTTTATTCGTATAACAGGTTTGACTCTCACATTTACTAAAAGTGTTACCAGCATAACACAGTTTAGGGGGATTCCTATAGTAACCCTGCAGTGTTCAGCGTCCCGTCTCTTGCATAACACAGCTCAGGGGGATTCCTATAGTAACCCTGCAGTGTTCAGTGTCCAGTCTCTTGCATAACACAGCTCAGAGGGATTCCTATAGTAACCCTGCAGTGTTCAGCGTCCAGTCTCTTGCATAACACAGCTCAGGGGGATTCCTATAGTAACCCTGCAGTGTTCAGTGTTCCGTCTCTTGCATAACACAGCTCAGGGGGATTCCTATAGTAACCCTGCAGTGTTCAGTGTTCCGTCTCTTGCATAACACAGCTCAGAGGGATTCCTATAGTAACCCTGTAGTGTTCAGTGTCCAGTCTCTTGCATAACAAAGCTCAGAGGGATTCCTATAGTAACCCTGCAGTGTTCAGCGTCCCGTCTCTTGCATAACACAGCTCAGAGGGATTCCTATAGTAACCCTGCAGTGTTCAGCGTCCAGTCTCTTGCATAACACAGCTCAGGGGGATTCCTATAGTAACCCTGCAGTGTTCAGTGTCCCGTCTCTTGCATAACACAGCTCAGAGGGATTCCTATAGTAACCCTGCAGTGTTCAGCGTCCCGTCTCTTGCATAACACAGCTCAGAGGGATTCCTATAGTAACCCTGCAGTGTTCAGCGTCCCGTCTCTTGCATAACACAGCTCAGGGGGATTCCTATAGTAACCCTGCAGTGTTCAGCGTCCCGTCTCTTGCATAACACAGCTCAGAGGGATTCCTATAGTAACCCTGCAGTGTTCAGTGTCCCGTCTCTTGCATAACACAGCTCAGAGGGATTCCTATAGTAACCCTGCAGTGTTCAGTGTCCCGTCTCTTGCATAACACAGCTCAGAGGGATTCCTATAGTAACCCTGCAGTGTTCAGTGTCCCGTCTCTTGCATAACACAGCTCAGAGGGATTCCTATAGTAACCCTGCAGTGTTCAGCGTCCAGTCTCTTGCATAACACAGCTCAGAGGGATTCCTATAGTAACCCTGCAGTGTTCAGTGTCCCGTCTCTTGCATAACACAGCTCAGAGGGATTCCTATAGTAACCCTGCAGTGTTCAGCGTCCAGTCTCTTGCATAACACAGCTCAGAGGGATTCCTATAGTAACCCTGCAGTGTTCAGTGTCCCGTCTCTTGCATAACACAGCTCAGAGGGATTCCTATAGTAACCCTGCAGTGTTCAGTGTCCCGTCTCTTGCATAACACAGCTCAGAGGGATTCCTATAGTAACCCTGCAGTGTTCAGTGTCCCGTCTCTTGCATAACACAGCTCAGAGGGATTCCTATAGTAACTGTCACGATTCCGGGGAACCCAACACGCTAACACACACACAGACACACACACAGAAAGTGTGCTGTACCGGTCCTTAGAGTGGCCGGGCTAAGCACACAAAGAATAGTCAGGAGACAAGCCGAGTAAGGGGAACCAGAAAACAGAATAACGAGAAACAAGCCGAGGTCAAAGGGTAGGAGAAAGTCACAAAGTCAGTATAACAAGCCAGAGGGTACGTAACCAGAAAGCACACGTTCACAATCGATACTATAAAGCAAAGACCACAACAGGGCACAGATAGACAGGAAAGGTAAGTATTTAAATCCTAACCTGAATCCTGATTGGCTAACCACCAATCAGTATTAACAAACACACGTGGGGGATATCTATACCCCCCACTGTGTTTGTTGCACTGTAGCTTTAACGCCGGGTCACGTGAGTGACCCCGGCGCTTAGATAATAGTGCCGGCTCCCAGCGTGCAGCGTTAGACATGCTGCCGCTGGGAGGAGGAGAGGAGGACGCGAGCGGCGTGTCAAGAGGAGAGGACGCCGCTCGCTTATCGGTAAGGGGAGAGGGGACCGCGGGCGGCGACGGACCGAGGGTGAGTGCTGCGAGAGGATTGCAGCCTCCCCTCACCGCTGCCCGCGGAGCCCTGACAGTAACCCTGCAGTGTTCAGCGTCCAGTCTCTTGCATAACACAGCTCAGGGGGATTCCTACAGTAACCCTGCAGTGTTCAGCATCCAGTCTCTTGCATAACACAGCCTAGACCTAGCCAAAACGTTCATTTTAACCCTTGCTTTCTTGCCTCCCCATACGAACTTAAAAAAAGATGAGTGTAATAAAGAGCCAATATTCTGAGAAATTTAGAGGGATCATTCTCCATAATTACAGCCATTTTGGTAAAATGTATGCTTTTAAGAAGTTGATCCTGCCCGATCAGGAAAAGCCCAAACCTTTCAAATCCCGTAAGTTTTTATTTGTTTGTTTTAATAGCGGCAAAAAGTTAGCTTCTATTAGATCTTTCAGATCTGAAGTTAGGGTTATACCTAAATACTTTAGCCTACCTTTATTTTCGGGGAGCCCGATATTTTGTACAATAAAATCAGTTAAACTTTTTGTTCATATTTTTAGCAAAAATTTTTGATTTCTCCAGGTTCATTTTATAACCTGAGACTTTAGAGTATTCACTTATGTCCTTTAGAAGCTCTGGGACCGGAATTTTTGGTTCTTCTAATGATAGTATCGTATGCGTAGATATTTAATTTTATTTGTCCATGTTTTTCTTATTAAGGGTTGATATGCATGCAGGGGTTAATAAAAAAATACCCATCTCAGTCTCATTAAAGAGATTTTTGCCTTAAGCTCAAGGAAGCAAGCTGAAAAATCAGTGTAGGACCCACCTGAGAGGTCTGCCTTGATGTGGAGCCCTGACATAACCCCCCCCTCGAAGACCGCCCAGAGGGCGGGAAGCCGAAGGCTTCAAAGGAAACCGCGCATGAAAGGA
Source organism: Pelobates fuscus (assembly GCF_036172605.1). Classification (NCBI taxonomy): domain Eukaryota; kingdom Metazoa; phylum Chordata; class Amphibia; order Anura; family Pelobatidae; genus Pelobates; species Pelobates fuscus. The sequence goes on from NC_086325.1 coordinate 50,888,028, forward strand.
GCGGATCAAGGAGGGGGCGTTCAAGTCAGAGACAGAAACCCACGACCGCTCCTCCGGGCCATAACCCTTCCAATCAACCAGATACTGCAACCGACCTCGAGAGAAACGAGAATCAAGGAGAGCAGCCACCTCATATACGTCACTAGAGACCGCGCGGAGGGCATCGGAACGCCTGAGAGAGCCAGAGAACCGATTACAGAGCAAGGGCTTCAAAAGGGAGGTGTGAAAGGTGTTAGGTATGCGCATGGAAGGGGGCAAGGCCAGGGAGTAGGATACAGGATTCACCCTACGCAACACCTTATAGGGACCAAGGAACTTGGGCGCGAACTTCATCGAGGGAACCCTAAGGCGGAGATTCCTAGAGGACAACCAAACCCTATCACCCGGAGCATTAGAAGGAGCCGCACACCTACGACGATCAGCAAACCTCTTTTGAGTAGCAGCAGCACGACAAAGAGCAGCATGGACCTGATCCCACATCTTCCGTAAGGAGGCGAGGTGCTCGTCCAAAGCGGGCATTCCCTTGTCGGAGAATACACCGGGAAGGACATCGGGTTGGAACCCATAAGCCACCATAAAAGGACTTACGCCAGTAGAAGAATGAGACACAGTGTTCCTGGCAAACTCAGCCCAGGGAAGGAGACGGGACCAGTTGTCCTGGTGTGCATTCGTGAAACAGCGTAAATACAACTCCACAGACTGATTTGCTCGTTCGGCAGCTCCATTAGATTGCGGATGATAGGAGGAAGTAAACGATAAGGAGACCCCCATCTCAGCACAAAAGCCTCTCCAAAACCGAGAGACAAACTGAGGGCCCCTGTCAGATACGATATCTTGTGGTATACCATGCAAGCGGAACACTTCTTTGGCAAACACCTGAGCCAACTGAACCGCAGAAGGTAGCTTCTTAAGCGGAATGAAGTGCGCCATTTTGGAGAACCTATCCGTTACAGTCAAAATTACTGTCTGCCCATCAGATGAAGGAAGATCCACAATAAAGTCCATGGATAAGTGTGTCCACGGTTTCTTGGGTACAGATAGGGGCATAAGGAGTCCCAGGGGTTTAACATTAGGGGACTTACACTGTGTACAGACACGGCAAGCCTGCACGTAATCTACCACGTCTTTTTTGAGTGAGGGCCACCAAAACTGTTGGAGAAGACCCTTGTAAGTCTTGGTAACCCCTGGATGACCAGCCGTTTTGGCTGTGTGAAATAAAGTTAACAACTTCTTTCTGTCTTTTACTTTCACGTACAGCTTACCAGTAGGGGTCTCAGAGGGTGCTTGGGTTTGGTATGACTTGATACCATCAATAAAAAGAGACGAGATAACCAAACGGGTAGTAGCTATTATATTAGTTGTGGGTACAATGGGCTCAGGAGTGGAGGTAATAGAATCTACAGGTTCGTACTGGCGGGAGATGGCATCAGCCTTGACATTTCGATAACCAGGCCTGTATGTGATTATGTACTGAAAACGTGAGAGAAATAAAGACCATCTAGCCTGACGAGAGGATAACCTCTTAGCATCTGCGATATAGGATAGATTCTTATGATCAGTTATAACCAAAATCTTGTGTCTAGCTCCCTCTAACAAGTACCTCCATTCTTTAAATGCCATCACTATAGCTAATAATTCCCTGTTCCCAACGTCGTAATTCTTTTCAGACTCTGACAAGCGTTTTGAAAAGTAACCACAGGGAAGGAGGGGTTCGTCATACGATTGTCTTTGTGACAACACTGCTCCTATACCTGATTCAGAGGCGTCTACTTCCAGTACAAAGGGAAGGGAAGGATCAGAATGGTGTAACACAGGGGCAGTGGCAAATGCCTTTTTTAGAGTCTCGAAGGCCACAATAGCATTAGGATTCCAAACCCTGGGGTGTAAACCCTTTTTAGTCAGTTTAGTGATAGGGGAAATAATGGATGAGAAGTTTTTAACAAACTTTCTATAATAATTGGCAAACCCTATAAATCGCTGTATTGCCTTAAGTCCTTGGGGAAGGGGCCAGGACAGTATAGCTTCCAATTTTGAAGGATCCATGCTGAATCCTTGTTCAGAAATAACATAACCCAGGAATTGTACAGAGGTTTGGTCGAATAAGCATTTCTCTAATTTACAATAAAGACCATTCTGCAACAACCTTTTAAGCACCATCCTAACATGAGTATGATGTGTCTTCAAATCTGGAGAATATACAAGTATGTCATCTAGGTAGACTACAGCACAGACATGCAGTAGATCTCTAAGGACATCGTTTATGAGGTCCTGAAAAACGGCAGGAGCATTACACAATCCAAAAGGCATGACCAGATACTCGTAATGCCCACTACGCGTATTGAACGCCGTTTTCCATTCATCATTCTCCTTAATACGAACAAGGTTATAAGCCCCCCTGAGGTCTAGTTTAGTAAAATATCTAGAACCTTTGACACGATCAAACAATTCGGTAATGAGGGGAATCGGATAGGCATTTTTAATCGTTATATTGTTTAGGGCTCTGTAGTCTATACACGGTCTCAAATCGCCCTCCTTTTTTGCCACAAAAAAGAAACCAGCACCAGCAGGAGAGGAGGACCTTCTAATAAAACCTTTACTTAAGGCCTCTCGTATGTACTCCTCCATGACCTGATTTTCTTTCTCAGAAAGAGGGTAGACCTTACCCCTAGGAGGCATAGTACCCGGTAATAGGTTTATGGCACAGTCATACTCACGGTGTGGGGGTAGCTTATCTGCCTCCCTTTTTTCGAAAACCAAAGCAAGGTCTGCATACACAGAAGGGACAGAAACAGAAAGCGGTTTAGCCGTGGGCACGTTAAGTAAACAAATGGGACGTACTTGGGCCATACAGTCTCGTTGACAAGATTCCCCCCAGGAGAGTATGTCTAAACAACCCCAATCAAGTACTGGGTTGTGTTTCACTAACCAGGGAAAACCCAGAACAATGGAAGCAGTAGGGGAGTCAATTATTTGGAAGGTTAACCTTTCCTTGTGTAAAGCACCCACAGACATCTCTATATCTTGGGTTTCATGGGTCACCAGAGGTCTCTCAAGTGGTCTACCATCTATGGCCTCAACGGCCAAGGGTGTGGCCTTTTGGATCAAAGTCAAGGCTGCGGTTCTGGCAAAGGTCTCATCCATAAGGTTGTCAGCCGCACCTGAATCGATCAAGGCTTTAGTTGTTATGGTGGTTTTATTGACCAAAAGAGAGACCGTAATATATGGTCTGGAGATGGACACATGAGGGGACAAAGTCATAACACCCGAGGCCGACCCCTCTCTAGGCCTTAGGTGCTGGAGTTTCCCTGTAATTTAGGGCATGTATTACAGTGGTGACCCCTCTTTCCACAATAGAGACATAACCCCTCCCTTCTACGATACGTTCTTTCAGCCTCAGTTAACCCCGTAGCACCCAATTGCATGGGTTCGGGGGATGGTTGCCTAGGAGCGGGTAACGCTAGTAATGCAGTACTGGGTAGAGCAGGTAACACCCGTGTATCCAGCCGTCTTTGACTACGTCTCTCTCTAATGCGGTTATCAATAAGGATTACATAGTCTATAATATCATCTAGAAGGACAGGCAGTTCCCTGGATGCTATCTCATCCAGTATGTAAGCGGCCAAACCCTCCTGAAAGGCTGTTACGAGGGCGTCGTTATTCCAAACCACTTCAGCTGCTAGAGTGCGGAATTCAATAGTATAATCCGCTACAGATCTGTTACCCTGTCGAACCCTAAGCAGAGCTTTGCCAGCAGAGGCAACCCTACCGGGTTGATCAAACGTGCGTTTGAATGCTGACAAAAAATCCGCAAAGGACATAGGAGACATATTTTCCCACATGGGGTTTGCCCATGCTAAAGCTCTCCCAGACAGGTGGTTTATCAAAAAGGCAATTTTGGATCTGTCGGTGGGATAGGAACGTGGATTCATCACCAGATGGATGTCAATTTGATTGAGGAAACCACAACACAATGCTGGGTCACCACTATAGCGCTGTGGCGGTGTCATATGGACTACATGAGCAGGAACGGGTACTGGAGTGGCAATGGGTTCGGGCACAGCAGCAACCGCCTCCTGGACGGCAGGCTGCAGGTGTGCAGTACGAGCCAGTATGGTCTGCAAAGCTTGAGCAAACTGATCCATACGGTGGTCCAAGCCATCCATTCTAGCCTCCTGATTAACTAGGAGCTGTGGTATGTCAGCAGGTTCCATTATGGCCCTGTTGTAATGTCACGATTCCGGGGAACCCAACACGCTAACACACACACAGACACACACACAGAAAGTGTGCTGTACCGGTCCTTAGAGTGGCCGGGCTAAGCACACAAAGAATAGTCAGGAGACAAGCCGAGTAAGGGGAACCAGAAAACAGAATAACGAGAAACAAGCCGAGGTCAAAGGGTAGGAGAAAGTCACAAAGTCAGTATAACAAGCCAGAGGGTACGTAACCAGAAAGCACACGTTCACAATCGATACTATAAAGCAAAGACCACAACAGGGCACAGATAGACAGGAAAGGTAAGTATTTAAATCCTAACCTGAATCCTGATTGGCTAACCACCAATCAGTATTAACAAACACACGTGGGGGATATCTATACCCCCCACTGTGTTTGTTGCACTGTAGCTTTAACGCCGGGTCACGTGAGTGACCCCGGCGCTTAGATAATAGTGCCGGCTCCCAGCGTGCAGCGTTAGACATGCTGCCGCTGGGAGGAGGAGAGGAGGACGCGAGCGGCGTGTCAAGAGGAGAGGACGCCGCTCGCTTATCGGTAAGGGGAGAGGGGACCGCGGGCGGCGACGGACCGAGGGTGAGTGCTGCGAGAGGATTGCAGCCTCCCCTCACCGCTGCCCGCGGAGCCCTGACAGTAACCCTGCAGTGTTCAGCGTCCAGTCTCTTGCATAACACAGCTCAGGGGGATTCCTACAGTAACCCTGCAGTGTTCAGCATCCAGTCTCTTGCATAACACAGCCTAGACCTAGCCAAAACGTTCATTTTAACCCTTGCTTTCTTGCCTCCCCATACGAACTTAAAAAAAGATGAGTGTAATAAAGAGCCAATATTCTGAGAAATTTAGAGGGATCATTCTCCATAATTACAGCCATTTTGGTAAAATGTATGCTTTTAAGAAGTTGATCCTGCCCGATCAGGAAAAGCCCAAACCTTTCAAATCCCGTAAGTTTTTATTTGTTTGTTTTAATAGCGGCAAAAAGTTAGCTTCTATTAGATCTTTCAGATCTGAAGTTAGGGTTATACCTAAATACTTTAGCCTACCTTTATTTTCGGGGAGCCCGATATTTTGTACAATAAAATCAGTTAAACTTTTTGTTCATATTTTTAGCAAAAATTTTTGATTTCTCCAGGTTCATTTTATAACCTGAGACTTTAGAGTATTCACTTATGTCCTTTAGAAGCTCTGGGACCGGAATTTTTGGTTCTTCTAATGATAGTATCGTATGCGTAGATATTTAATTTTATTTGTCCATGTTTTTCTTATTAAGGGTTGATATGCATGCAGGGGTTAATAAAAAAATACCCATCTCAGTCTCATTAAAGAGATTTTTGCCTTAAGCTCAAGGAAGCAAGCTGAAAAATCAGTGTAGGACCCACCTGAGAGGTCTGCCTTGATGTGGCAGGTGGGCTAAACTCTCATGGCCATTGGAGCAACTAAATAACCACCATTTGTTTAAATATGCATTGGAATTTGGGAAGAGCACAGGTAACTTTTTTCTTTGGTTTTTACTAATTTTGAATATAGCCCGAAGGTAAAATGCATAATTAAATGCATGTATTTTTTCATTGAGGGTATATGTACTAAACAATGATTTAAAAAAAAAAAAAAAATATATATATATATATATATATATATATATATATTTTGTATTTGGGCAGTGGAATGTTCATTTAGTTGTAAAGTTATATAACAAGTTGTAAAGTTATATCAGCATCAGAATAATATACTCCATTACATGTACATAGAAAATATGTTTGGTTAGTATTAGCTTGGGGAAGAGAAAGGGAGGAAAAAAAAAAAAAAAAACAATGTTAAAAAAACACTTTGCATTAATGCCATGAGGGTGCAAGGTGTTCAATAAGTAGTTCCACCTTTATTTCTTAAATGTGGTCTTCTCTTCTCAAGTGTTTCAGGATCTGACAAAGCAATGTGAAAGCCCCAAACTGTGACAGGTATCTGCATTGTGGGCTGTTGCAAAATGGACAGACACTGTGTGCTGTAGACATCTTCTGGAGATGTTTCACACGTCTACCTTTACTTGGATTGATAGTTTCCTTGTCGTTCTTCCAACGTATTGCAACCCGCAAGGGCATTGTAATATGTATTTAACATTTGTGCTGTTGTATGTCAGGAAATCTTTTATATCAAATTATTTACTAGACACTAGAGTGACTGTGTAATTTCATATACCTCTTTGAATTAATTTTTTTACTGTTCCTACAAGCAATATATTGATTGCAGGCAAAGAAGTTCTCTTTTTTTTTGGTGGATCTTCGTGGCTTATCACCAATTTCTTCTTAATGAACCAAAGTGAGCTTAGTACAATCTGGATATAACGTCCAGACTCTACTAATCAAATGAATAAAGAATGTCCCAGTAATAAGCTCCAGTCCCAAGACGCGTTTCTCCCACACTAATAAGCTCCAGTCTCGAGACGCATTTCTCCCACACTACGGGGGCTTTTTCAAAGCCCCCGTAGTGTGGGAGAAATGCGTCTCGGGACTGGAGCTTATTACTGGGACATTCTTTATCTTATATAGAAGCAACTGGATATTTTTATTTAATTCTATGTTTTTGTTTTTATATTTAAAGTTGCAATAAATGTATGTATTTTAAACCAAGTCCCATCAGCTTCTAACTTCATCTTGCTGCTAAAGAAGGGCAGGTGCCCCCCTCTAGAGGTACCCAGGTCTATCATCCAGAGCCAGGTTCTCATTGGCTCAGGAAAAGGTGAGCACAACCATAACCACTGTGTTTTTTAAATTTATTTTGCTTGAAACGTAATACACTACGAAGTCTCCCTTTCTCTCTCCTTTGAGGAAATCCATTCCAGGCAAAAGGGTGCAGTGTCTCCATACGATACTACTGTGCAAGTGATTTGAGCCTGTCCCTTTAAGGCTCTGATCAATGTGAGTTTGACTACTTGAATTATCACCAAAATACATTATCACTTGTGGATTTACACTATATTGTGTTTTATTTTTTTGTTTCCTTTATATGTACTGATATTCATCTGAGATTTAACCCTATTTAGGGTAAGTTTATACCTTTAGCGCTCCACTCATTTGATTAGTAGAGTCTGGACGTTATATCCAGATTGTACTAAGCTCACTTTGGTTCATTACTATAATTAGTGGGGATAAGAGAGTATCCACTAGACTCTAGTGGATACTCTCTTATCCCCACTAAAAAATGTAATTGAGTTAGAAATAAGCAGCTACACACTCTAGTGACTAGAGTGTGTAGCTGCTTATTTCTAACTCAATTACATTTGTAAGCGCACTATACACAGTAATCTCTAGTGTTGTCGCGAACCCGAAATTTTCGGTTCGCGAACGGCGAACGCGAACTTCCGCAAATGTTCGCGAACGGGCGAACCGTGCGAACCGCCATAGACTTCAATGGACAGGCGAATTTTAAAACACACAGGGACTCTTTCTGGCCACAATAGTGATGGAAAAGTTGTTTCAAGGGGACTAACACCTGGACTGTGGCATGCCGGAGGGGGATCCATGGCAAAACTCCCATGGAAAATTACATAGTTGATGCAGAGTCTGGTTTTAATCCATAAAGGGCATAAATCACCTAACATTCCTAAATTGTTTGGAATAACGTGCTTTAAAACATCAGGTATGATGTTGTATCGATCAGGTAGTGTATGGGTTACGCCCGCTTCACAGTGACAGACCAAACTCCCCGTTTAACGCACCGCAAACAGTCCTCTATATACAGAGTAAACATGGCTCCCTCTATATACTGTGTAACATGGCTCCCTCTATATACTGTGTAAACATGGCTCCCCTCTATATACAGTGTAAACATGGCTCCCCTCTATATACAGAGTAAACATGGCTCCCTCTATATACAGTGTAACATGGCTCGCTCTATATACAGTGTAACATGGCTCGCTCTATATACAGTGTAACATGGCTCGCTCTATATACAGTGTAACATGGCTCCCCTCTATATACAGAGTAAACATGGCTCCCCTCTATATACAGAGTAAACATGGCTCCCCTCTATATACAGTGTAAACATGGCTCCTCTCTATATACAGAGTAAACATGGCTCCTCTCTATATACAGAGTAACATGGCTCCCCTCTATATACAGAGTAACATGGCTCCCCTCTATATACAGAGTAACATGGCTCCCCTCTATATACAGTGTAAACATGGCTCCTCTCTATATACAGAGTAACATGGCTCCCCTCTATATACAGAGTAACATGGCCCCCCTCTATATACAGTGTAAACATGGTTCCCTCTATATACAGTGTAAACATGGCTCCTCTCTATATACAGAGTAACATGGCTTCCCTCTATATACCGTGTAAACATGGCTCCCTCTATATACAGAATAACATGGCTTCCCTCTATATACCGTGTAAACATGGCTCCCCTCTGTATATAGAGGGAGCCATGTTACTCTGTATATAGAGGGAGCCATGTTTCCACTGTATATAGTGTAACATGGCTCCCCTCTATATACAGAGTAACATGGCTCCCCTCTATATACAGTGTAAACATGGCTCCTCTCTATATACAGAGTAACATGGCTCCCCTCTATACAGGGGCATACCTGGAGCATTTGGCACCCGGGGAGGATCCTTTATTTGGCACCCCCCTCCCCAACTTTGAAATGTAAAAAACAGCTGCAATTTTTTTTAAATGTATGTTTATGCAGTGTGTGTATAGTGTGTATAGTGAGTGTGTATAGTGTGTATAGTGAGTGTGTATAGTGTGTACAGTGTGTGTATAGTGTGTACAGTGTGTGTATATTGTGTGTGCAGTGTGTGTATAGTGTGTGTGTGTATAGTGTGTATAGTGTGTGCAGTGTGTGTATAGAGTGTGTATAGTGTGTGTATGCAGTGTGTGTAGTGTGTGTGTATAGTGTGTGCATAGTGTATGCAGTGTGTGTACAGTGTGTGTGTATATTGTGTGTAGTGTGTGTATAATGTGTGCAGTGTGTATGTAGTGTGTGTATAGTGTGTGCATAGTGTATGCAGTGTGTGTATAGTGTGTGCAGTGTGTGTATAGTGTGTATGCAGTGTGTGTATAGTGTGTATGCAGTGTGTGTATAGTGTGTGTATAGAGTGTGCAGTGTGTGTGTATAGTGTGTGTATAGAGTGTGCAGTGTGTGTATAGTGTGTGCAGTGTGTGTATAGTGTGTGCAGTGTGTGTATAGTGTGTATAGTGTGTGCAGTGTGTGTATAGTGTGTGCAGAGTGTATGCAGTGTGTGTAGTGTGTATGCAGTGTGTGTAGTGTGTGTATAGTGTGTACAGTGTGTGTGTATATTGTGTGTATAGTGTGTATATTGTGTGTAGTGTGTGTATGCAGTGTGTGTCCCCAAGCCCCTAGTCACACAACCAAATAAAAAAGCCCCTACCTACCCCCCTCACCCTAAAAAATAGTGAAGGGGGAATAAAATTACTACCCTGTAAAGTAAAATTCAACTTACTATTCAACGTCTTCTTCTTCTAAAATCTTCATTTTTTTTAGCTCCAAAAAAGGCCAAATAAAAAGCCATCATACCCGTCGAACTTAAAAATAAAATAAAAAACCCGAGCACAAAAAAAAATGAATCCATCTTCACCCATGGAGGGCTCCGTGTCAGTGTTTATCAGGGATCCTTAGGATAGGTGTCAATCCATATCTGCCAAGTCCCTATTCTGCTCTGTGTCAGTGTCTGGAGGGAGTATCTGCAGTAACACAGAGTGTCTGGGGGTAGTATCTACTTGTAACATTTATATGCACTAAAAAAAAAAAAATAATAAATTGAAAAAAAAATAAAAAATGGTTGCAGCTTCCGAAATAATCTAAAATGGATGCTGTCCAGTAAGTGGGAGGGTCTGCTAGGGAGGGTGTGCTGCTGATTGGCTGTAATGTGTCTGCTGACTGTGAGGTACAGGGTCAAAGTTTACTCAATGATAACGAATAGGGGGCGGACCGAACACCGCATGTGTTCGCCCGCGGTGGCGGACGCGAACATGCTATGTTCGCCGGGAACTATTCGCCAGCGAACAGTTCGGTACATCACTAGTAATCACCAATCTGTGAATTTCTTCTTAATATTGGGCACCCCTTTAAAGACAAAGCTAAGCTTTTTGGGTAATAAATCACAAAGTATACTTTGTCCATTTGTAGTAGATGTCAATGTTTTTCTTTACATTTAGATTTTCTTTGCTGTAACCCAAAATAATAGGAGAGATATTTTTCTTCTAGTCACTAGTATATCCTATATTTACTTTATTCCTCAGTAACAAAGACCTATACAGTTTTTCTACCTCTTGTTGAGCTTTCAGATATTTATTTTCATTGTAATTATTCTCCATGAATTTCCTTTTGATGATATCAGTTTGTTTACTTTTATATGTTGCTAAATTGGTGCAATTGCATCTTGCCAAGCAGGATAGTGTTGACAGCTCTTTAAAATAAAGCTTTTAAACACCCACTTCCCCAAAGAATGTTTTTGGTTTTAATTCCCACTCTTCTGTGTATATCTTCATATTTAAAAGTTCCACCGATTCTTGGCTGTACATGGCATTCAGATGTATCTCTCAGTCGTATTGATTTAAGAATCCCAACAATTAATCCAAGATGTTCTGTTCTACTTCCCAGTTAAAGAAGTTATCATGGATATTGTGTCCGTATGGGGCAAATATTCATGCTCCATTCATAGCGGTTTTCTCATGTAGCATAAACAGGTTTACAAAGCTAGGAGCAAATGTTGTCCCCATAGCTGTGCCCTTCTTCTGTAGAAAATACCTGTCCTCAAACCAAAAATATTTATTGGTTAGGATGAAGATCTCCCTCAATAAAAACGGTATCTGGAGGTTATCAAATTCTTCAGTATCCTCAGTGAATTAAGAGCAGAATTACAGTCTTGTCCATGAACTATTTATTATGGTGTACAGCGATGTGACATCTGCCACCAGTACAAAGTAATTATCTGACCTTTTCGAAAGAGGGTAAATCTCTAATAATTCTTGTTGTATCCTTCAGGTATGATTTGACCTTAGTTACATATGGTTAAAGAATCTGTTCAATATATTTACATAGATATTAGAGAGTCTATACCCAAAATGTTAGGTCTACCTGGTGGTTTGGTCACGTTTATCTGAATCTTTGGTGTTTAATGAGGAGAAAGTTATATTATTATATGAGGAGGTTGTCATGGCTTCCAGGGTGTTCTTTTCAAGAAACACATTTTTCTTTGTCATTTAGAAGCCTATGTGCCTCTTCCGCAAACTGCTCCATTGTGAATGGTGTTAAACTTTTAACTTTGTTTACAAATTTCTCTAATGTTTATTTGAAAAGATTTTTAGCTTTATTCACACACATTGCATTAGTGTTCATTTTGAAAGTCTGTTTGCGTTATTTCTAATAATTGCTTCTCTGGTAATTTTTGGAGACTTTTAGTTCTATTTACACAAATTGCTTTAGTGGTTTAAAGGCTTGCAGCTCTGTTTATATGTTAATAGGAAGAGTGGTTGTCATAGCTTTTTACACTGGAACAAATGGTCTACTAGCACATAAACCGACCTGTTTAGTTCAAGTGTTTTGTTAAAAGGAACCGGTCATGATAATTTTCCCAAATACATTGAATACATCATGTCATAGAGTTACATGGTCAGGGCCGGCGCGTCCATAAGGCGGCACAGGCGGCCGCCTTAGGGCGCCAGAGGAGGGGGGCGCAAAAATCCGAATCCCCTGCCTCTGGCTGGAGACTCGGATTTTTAATCTCACCTCTCTCCCTGCAGCCAGCACACAACAGGAGCAGGGCAGTGAAGTCAGCCGTCCTCCTCTGATGATGTCAGAAGGGGGCGGGACTTCTACTGCTCCCAGACTCCCCAGCGGTCCTGACTGCAGCTCCAGCCTCCAGTGTAGCTGTCCCAGCCGACCAGCAGGGGTAAGGCTCTCCCTCCTGGCCCAAGGTAAGTCTCTGGGAGGGGAAGGTAGTGGGGGAATAAC